>NC_089747.1:61648808-61663808 GCF_040412425.1 Macrobrachium rosenbergii
ATTACTTTGGAAAAAGCTAAATATTTCGACAGTATTATCGTAAAGTTAATAACTCTAATTCGGAAAGGCTTTATGTTATACCACGTAAAGAAAGACTTTTTGTTAAGAAGAAAGATTCCTGAAAACACGTCCTTATTTCTTCCCATCCTACTAAGAATCGATTAAAGACAATTAATTACCCTGATTCATGTCACTCAACAAGGAAGGGCTTCGTTTCTACTGATTATTATAAAAAAAATAATTCTAGAAGAATAATCTTTATGGGGTTCACTGTAACAGAAATAATTTTAGTCATTAAATATAACTAGCGATGACTTGTTTTCGCCTAAGAAAGATTACAAGCCTTCTCAGAAAGATAAAGAAGGGAAAAAATGAGAAGAGTGAAGCGCTTCACATATGATCTCCAGAAATCTGGCTGTCACAAAAATCTACTTTTTCCTCGGCAGATGATCAAGATTAATCTTCTCCAGGGAAACACGATAATGTCATTCCAAGTAATGTTACACCATAATTGTTTCCTTCTGTGCATATATATATATATATATATATATATATATATATATATATATATATATATATATATATATATATATATATATATATATATATATATATATATATATATATATATATATATATATATATATATATATATATATATATATATATGTATTTATAAATAAATATATATATATATAATATATATATATATATATATATATATATATATATATATATATATATATATATATATATATATATATATATATATATATATATATATATATATATATTGAAAAGCAACAAACGCCCTGTCGTCACCTACAAAGTATTTCAGAAAAGCAGTTATTAATGAACTTCATGCAAGCGCAGAAAAAAAAAATTCAAGAATGCTGAAACATGACATATCAGGTAAGCAATTTAGAGCCGCTTTCAATTAACTCCTATCTGCAATAACATAAAATTACCGTCTCTTGGTATCTTAACATGATTGATATCGTGTTAACTGTTAAATGTTCATTCTTCTTCATTCGCAGGAAATAACGAACGGAGATTAAGAAATATTTTTTTTTCGGTTGGGAATAAATGCCATTTAATTTTCATGTTACGAAACCCAGAGAAAATAGTATATTTATCCAACATTATAATAGGAGTACTGTAAATATGTTTGCAATTCCAGCTGCTCGATCACCTTCAGCCCCGCCTCATATTGTTATTTTATATTGAAATTTCTCCCTGAATTTTATATATATATATATATATATATATATATATATATATATATATATATATATATATATATATATATATATATATATATACAGGGTGTTTACAGGGTGTTTCAAATTAGAGCCCCCTCTACAGCATAAACTATAATTGATATGGACAAAAACAAAAGTAATTCAGAACAGGTATTTATTTAAGTTTCTCTCTGAGTATTTAATATTTTGTGTCGCCTCCATCTGCCTGTACCACAGCCTGCATTCTTGAGGGGTATGATCTTGAGGGGTATGATTTCAGCAAATCGCAAAAAAGCTGAGACTCAAACTCCATTTCCCTGAGCACTTCGGTCACCTCTCTTCGCAGGTCGTCGAGATTTGGTATACCATCATAGTTCACTGGGCGTGTTTCAAAATGATCCTATAAGATACTACCAATGTTTTTGCATACATTAAGGTCAGGGGAGCTACCTGGAAATTCACTTGACGAGAAGAAATCGATACCACTGTTTCGAAGCAGCTCCTGTGTCTGAAGAGCCTTGAAACATGGTGCCTTACCATGCAAAAATGTTACTTCTTCAACAGATAACACATTTTCAGGATCTTTGAGGAAAGGGAATACTCCGCCAGTAAGCAAAGTTTCTCGGAAGTATTTGCAATTCCATGGCTGTCTTTTTTCTTCGATGATCCACATTAACCGTTTGGCTGTGAAACAGAAAAATTTCCAAACATTCAGGAAATTTCACAACTTGACGATAGCACACATCATCGCTGATATCATCCAACTTTGCAGCCCAAATGATGTCATTTTTATGATTTGGCTTCCTGACTGTGTAAATGAAGAATTCATGTGATGTGGCAACATGGAGAAAGTCAGCTTCATCCCAATCTTTAAGAAATGAACCACAAAACCATGCACGGTCACCTCTATGTTGCTGAGTGATGTTGGGCTTGTTGATAACATGAAATGGCTTGATACCAGATTTTTTTCAACTCACGATATACAGCACAATAACTTCTCTTCTTTCCCCTCTTTGTTTCTAGTTCCAGCGCCAATTTACGTAAAGACTTTCTTGGTCTACCCACTGCCTCAGCTATAATGTCTTTTGACTCCTGAGAAAGGACTTCAGACCTTCCAAGATTCTCACTCTTTTCGCGATGATAGTAATATGGATTTTTGTTCCAGTTTCTTTTAACAAAAGATTCATCTTTTTTAATTTATTTAGCTATCCAGGAACGTGAAATGAAGGATGCGCCAGGATCCCTGGCCTCTCTGAAGGTTATAGCCTGGATTTGGTCAGTCCATTGATTTCCTCCGAGTCGTTAGCCATGGCTGTATCTAACTCCGTCACTCAGTCTGAAAATACAAGAAATGTAAAATGAAAAATAGCTTCATAGAAACTTAAAATAATGTACTTGGAGATAGGCCATAGCAGAAAACTTCATAACTTTCCACACACACACACACACACACACACACACATATATATATATATATATATATATATATATATATATATATATATATATATATATATATATATATATATATATATATATATATATATATAATATATATATATATATATATATATATATATATATATATATATATATATATATATATATATATATATATATATATATATATATATATATATATATATATATATATATATATATATATATATATATATATATATATATATATATATATATATATATATATACATATACATATATACATTTCTCATTTTCCCAAGCACCCAGGCCACCAAACGCTGAATTTAAAGCTGAAAAATAAAAACACAGCGCATTGCTCAGCACTGCCTGACAAGGAAGGGCGAAAGGAATATTGGCCTCTTTTCAAAACCCGTTAACTGCGCTCTGTATATATCTCCCACTTTCTCTTCTGAACATTTGACTTTGTGGAGCCTTTGTTTTCAAACACGAGGTTGTGAGGAGATTAAGTGTGGCCGAAGGCAGAATAGATCCGGCGATGCAGATTAAGAGAAAGGTGTGGCCTGTAAAGAACACCTGGCGCTGGCTCACAAATGATGAGAGTGCATAGGGGAATGACACTAATCCCATCTATCGAGGGAAGCCTTGTAACCCCTGACCGTGGTCTTATAAAGGCCGCACCGAAGGAACAAGTTTTAGAGACACAGCTGGACGCAAACGAGAAGCCTGCCTCCCCCCTTTCATTCCCGCCTCCTTCAGAGTCCGATGCCCCTACCACGTGGTACCCTGGAGAAGGACCTTAGTATTCTTACCAGTGAAGCCCTTAGCCCTCCTCCGCTGCCATTATCCTCACGGAAGCCACCTCTTCTATAAGAGGGTTTGTTAGCTGTGGAAATCTCTCTTGACTGTGCCTTGTATCAGCATCGCCACACCGACGGATATACCTTTAAGTATTCCCAGTTTTAATTAATCTCTTATGCCCTGCCTGCCTGATTAGTTCATTTCATCTTCTGATAGTTCATTTAATGTAAATACACTTAATCTTAAACTTACCCTTATGTGTTTACTTACCACTGCCTTGTGAGTACAGCCCTCAGTCAGGTAAGTTCCCCTTTCTCCTTTGTTTTTTTACGATTACCTGAATCAACAGCAGTTAGATAATATGTCAGTATTGAGGCAAGTATGAAATTATATCCTGAGGATTTCATCGTTGGAGATGTTTATTTGAATAAATATTCCAGATTATAAACATTAATGTGTGAAAAATTCTGAGTTAACAAAGAGGGTATTGTGGTTATTACAATTACGCTAGTGTCTGGTAAAAAGTGACCAGCAGATTCTACATATTAATGATCAAGTTTCTGTAATTTTGGAAACCTGACGTTGATTATCCTCCTCTTCTCACTGAATCTATTAACTGCATTCTTCGTTTCCCTGAGATGAATCTCCATTGAAATATTATGTGCGTATGGAGACTGACCACTTGTGAATTTTTCTCCCTGTAGTTAGTCCAGCTGAGGCTCTTTTCATCTTCGTAACTCTCGTCGCTATTCATCGACTCGCCGTGTGACTTCCCTGCTTGAATGAACACGATGAAGGTTTATGCCATGTTGACTAGAAGCGAATTGTTCACTTTTATCTATCTGCATCTGCGGATGTTTGGATTTTTAAGAGATTCAGTCGCACTGCAAGAGCAGCATTGTATTTACCCTGAAATCACCTCAAGCTCATGAACTTAGTGCAAAAAAAATTTCTTTGATATTGCAACTCATTATTCCTGTTCCTCTTCATTACTAACTTTCATTTTAACCTCATTCCGATCAGGGTAATGGAAGGATATTCACCTCATACGTTATCATAATTATTTATGTTACTGAGGTACAGTTTTAAATAAAGCGTAAAGGGTTGGTGTGCACTGTAATTACATACGTATTCAAATTGCAATCATTATTTCCATGTTGAAATCTGCCGTAATCATGAAAGGTTTTGCAACATGATTACTTGCGGTTCTCAGAGAAAGCCACCAAATTTAAAGAGACTTCTCATTCACAACCAGTATTTATCTTATGTTTCGATTTATAACACCAGGATTTATCATTTTCTCGTAATTGGTCCACAATAAAAATCAGTATTATGCAATATACATCTGTAACGAAATTTAATATCTGGTTACCTTAATAGACTTTGTACTTTCACACATAGCCAAATGCCTTGATGACACGTTTTTACAGTGACGAAGTAAAGATACTTGGACATTCATTGGGCTTTCCTTCATGTTACAAAGATCGTAGACACTGGTATGTCTCGGCTATTCTGTTAATATCTGAATATGTAAGGACAGGTGCAGTAATGGTGTTTTAGCAAGCAAAACAAGGGACTCTAAAAAGGGATCAATGTCAATGCAATGAACAGGAACAGATGAAGTATAAAAATGATTAAAAGTGAAGAAATGTATGCGTCAGTAGCTGACAGTTAAGAATTGTTATTCTGTTATATGGTATGTTGTATTGCACTCAACTGATTCCATAACCGATGCAAATCTACGTTAGTACAACCTAGGCTGTCCCAGATTAGCTTAAACTAGGACATTATATGCTAACCTAGCTTATGATAACCTATGTTAGCTTAATCGTTGATAGTGGAATTCATGCCAAGTAATGTTAACTGTGGCCAGCTAGCTTAGGTTAGCATAACCCAACTTGCATGACCAACAGTTACGCTAACCATTCATTAGCAAAATGCTGGCGGACACTGGCGATGGTTACCATAACAGACAAACACAGGCTAGCCTGTGTTAGGATAACATCAGTTAGCATACCTTAGGCAAGCCTGAGTTAGCACAGGCTGTGCTGACCTACACACGCAAAGTTATGCTAACTTCGGTTGGCATAATGTAGAGTAACGTTGTTAGCATAATTGAGTCTAATGGAGACAAGGGTAACCTATGAGTTTTCCTCAACAATACGAACACTTTCTCACTGGTGGATCTCTTTCTCTCTCTCTCTCTCTCTCTCTCTCTCTCTCTCTCTCTCTCTCTCTCTCCTATGTCTGTCTCTATTTCTCTTCCTTTCTCCATCTGAGGGAAAGGGAGTTATAGCTACCAATCAGATAATTTGGCTGCATGGTGTCTGTGTGTGAGTGTGTGTGTCTGTGTCTGTCTGCTGCCACAGCATACGAATCCTTGGACTCGTTTACAAATGCGGACCAAAAGCCTAAAAACCTGAAATTTTAATTGAAAATCACTGAATCCTTCCTCCCACTGCGAGTGCATAAACATATTGAAAAATATGAAATCTGACCTAAATGAGGATATACCCAGTATTCATATTTTTCTTGAGTAATTCGAAATCGTCGATGTTATTTCCAGCTAATGAAACTAGAGACAATTATTTTGATAAACGGGAGGAATAGCAACTCATACCAGGAATATAATATATATATATATATATATATATATATATATATATATATATATATATATATATATATATATATATATATATATATACATACATACATAATCTTATTGTTATGCTGTATACTTGTGTCTTTAGCCACTAAAGGCATATATAAAAAAATATAAGGATTAAAGGAAGTATTAATTCCTTCTCTTACATAGTATGGCTGTAATCTTTAGTAAGATATTGGCAAATCATTTGCATGAGAATATTAAATGGACATTTTTTAAGTTACTTATGACGGATGGAGAAGACTTTGGCTACAAGTAGACATAGTATTTTCTTTATTATTATTAAATAATAAATGAAAAATAAAAAAAATGATTTAGTTGTCAGAAATGAAAATAGCCTTTTCACAGCTGGAGTTCTGATTGTTCTTTAAATAACCCAAAAATTATTTTAAATATCTAAGATGAGGAGAAATAACATAATATAATATATTAAGCGAGAAACGGAAGGTATGAGAGAGAGAGAGAGAGAGAGAGAGAGAGAGAGAGAGAGAGAGAGAGAGAGAGAGAGAGAGAGAGAGAGAGCCAGCTGGTTAGTCTCAAATTAAAAGACTGTGTACGTGAAACTTCTGCCTGTGAGTGCGTGCGCGTGCACGTGTGTACGCGTGTGTGTGTGACTGATTGTAGTATTTTTTCTCATTCTAGAGATAAATAACATACATGATGCATAATAGGCCTATTCTTGATCATGAATAACCGCACATAGGCCTATTCCAGTTTTGCATTATTTCGTCATAGTGAATATTTTTTTATTCTCATTCATTAACGTTGAAGTCCCCCCCCCTCTCTCTCTCTCTCTCAGTACGAGACTAATAATAATAATAATAATAATAATAATAATAGGTATTTTTGAAAGTTATTGCTGCATCAGCTGCATTCAGTTTGTATAGAGCTTTCTCTATTTTTCTAATAACTGATTTTTCTTGGCTACTGCATCTGGCCAGTAACGTACCGATGTTGAGGAAAAATTGGAGAAAAAAAATTGTTGTAGATCAGGGTGTGACTTTATTCAATAAGTAAACGAAGTGTGGATATCATGATCCGTAGAGTTTTTACAATTAGGTACACGTCAAAATTTAATATTCTGTTGTTATGCCAACGTTTCTCTCAGTTCCGACTGAGTATGGTCACGGCAGAGGGTGAAAGTAGACTGATTTCGCCAAGCTGGATTCTACTCTTTCTATAGTCGATAGTCAGCAGGGGTCAACTAAACATGCTGACTTTTGACTGGCTGGCAAGAGATTTTTTCAAGCCAAGTTCTTAGGTTTCTTCTGACTCATTCAGAATAATGAGTGAATTTCAAATAGTAAGTGTTATCATATAGACTAAACGATTAGAAAAGTACTAACCTAATCGTAATCTAAGTCTTATACTACGACACCCAGGTTACATCACTCATGTGCTAGTCCAAATTGCGATTAAATCACTGCATTGCATTGTGTATATTAATCTAAACATAAACGACATAAACTTACTGTTGGAGCATTCAGTGTTCCTAGCTTGAAATACAGTAGAATCAGATTGGCATGAGCACAATCTCTACTTCGTAACCCCCATCCAAAGCACACCTCTAGAAATTTTCCTTACATTAAGATATGCATATCTCCTAAAGCAATTTTTCCCAAATGTACTTTAAGATGACCAGGAATACTTAATGGATTTGAAGGCACCAACAACTACTGCTGCATTCCCCTATCTTGAGTCCTTACTTGCTCGAACCACAATGTATCAAGGCTGTGAGGAGACTGACTTCGTGGCCGTCTTTGACCGACACCAAACATTCGACCAACCACCGGAGTTCTTGATAATTACATCTTTGGTGATGTTTTCTTGGTAGGAGTTTCTCATGTGGAGTTTCACTGTACCTTCTTGTGCATGACAGGAAATCCTCTTAGACAGTTCCATAGTGGTCATACCTACGTAAGAGCTGGGACATCCGTGAACAGGGCATTTGAAGTGGAACACCACATTTGTCTGCTTAAGAGGATCTCTTATCAGCGGGGCCAGGGTTATTCTTCATAATCAAGTCTCTCTTGCGCCTATTCTGGGAATAGATGACTATGTCCAGTTTGGTGTCAGCTTCGGTGGTGGATACGTTCTCAGAGATAATTTTCTTCATGGCATCCTCGTCTTCTCGGTATTTTGGGTGCATTCTGGCTTTATAATATAACCTGATTCTTTCTTGTGGATGGGGCTGCGGCTGTCCTCATTCATCATACCACCGATCCAATGCTGCATGTATTTCTTTGTTAACTTGCTTGTTGGGATATCCATTATTCACAAGCATTTGAGAGATGTGATCAAATTCTTGGTGGGTGTCCTGCCAGGTAGAACAATGAGTGGAGGCCCTTCTTGCCTTGATGGTGGTGTTCTTGCACCTTGCAGGGCACCCACTCACTGTCTCCATTTAGGCAGAGGCCTAAGTTAGTCTGCTTGGTATATGCAGAGGTTCCAAGGCTGTCTTCCATCTTGCATATAAGGATGTCAAGAAAGGGGAGCTGACCGCTGCTACTCAATTCAACTGTGTAGTTCAGCGACCTGCATTGCTGGAATGTGTGATGGATCACTTCTACTTCATCCTCATTGTCTGCCTGCACGAAGATGTCGCCGATGTAGTGGGCATACTTGTGCCGTCTTTGTATGCGGGAAAAGACTTGTTCTTCTACCGTTCCCATGTAGAACTTCGCGACAAGGACACCCAAAGACGAGCCCATTGCCTCACCATCTTTCTGCCTATACATATGGACTTTATGGGTGGAAAAAGGGGCCTTCTTTGGGTATATCTTCAGGATTGTCCGCAGTGATCCTTCCGGGATATTCAGCTGAGGCGTTGAAGGGTCCCTAAAGGTACATTCGATGATAAGGTCAATTTTCTTGTCTACATGAACATTAGTAAATATGGATTCAATGCCTAAAGTGGCGATGCTCCCAGCCCCTGGGAATCTCTGATTTCTTCCAGGAATTCCGTAGATGAACATAGACTATATCTGCTGGGCATGTAGGGTGTCAGGATCTGGCTGAAGCGTTTGGCTGCCAGTCCGTAAGTGGGTGCATGGATCTGGCTAATGATAGGGCGAAGGGGATTGTCAGGCTTGTGGGTCTTGACATTCCCATACAGGTATCCCAAGATGTAATCTCTGATGATTTGACGGGAGGTGTGTAGCTTTGGTCGCAGCATTAACAATGCCTATGATGTCATTGTCTTCTCTCTTGATATCATCAGTGAGTTTATTTGTGAGGTGTTCAAACTTCATTTGGTCGGACAGGATTTCGCTTAGCTTTTGATGGTAATCATCAGTCTTCATATAAAAGAAGGCTGCTGTTTTGCTTGCCCGGTGTACGGTGATTTCCTCATTTTGACGGAGCTCTTTGACAGCGTCTCTCATCTCACGTGAGAGGGTCCTGCTGGTGTATGTATCACACTCTGAGAGGACTTCAGCAAGTAGACAAGGTTACGGTTTTCATACTGCTGTATGGAATCGAGTAAGAGTTCGATTTCAAGTCTTTTCTCTAGAGGCTTAAGCTTCGAGATGACTTGGCAGTTAAGTTCTAAGCGGAGTGTTTCTTCTTGGTTGGGGGTAGGTTTATAGTTGGTTAGCCTGATGTATCCTGTACTCAGCTGCAGCATTTGGAGCTTGCCACCATTGAGGAAAACGAGCTTCCAGGTGATGTCTTTCAGTCATTTTCTTTGGACATTCTCTCTGAGGTGGGTGAGGCGCTCCATGATGTTCTCTGGATATTTTAGGTCTTTGAAAGCAGCTCTCTGTTCAGCTGGTTCGTCATCTTCTTGTTCATCTTCTCATTTGTTTTCTTCATTTTCCTCTCTGCTGGGGACACCAGGCTGGTCTGCTACAGGGTTGCCTTCAGCAAAGTCGTCCTCTATGTCGGGGCTGTTTGGAGTATGCTGATCGCGGTTTCTTCTTATGGCTGCCCATTCTTCTTTTAGATTCACTGCTTCTTCACATAGTGCTCGACGTTCACTGTACATACACCCGCTGTCAAAGAGCTCCGTCAAAATGAGGAAAATCACCATATGCTGGGCAGACAAAACAGCAGCCTTCGTTTTGATCAAGACTGATGATTACCACCGAAAGCTACATGAGATCCTGTCCGACCAAACGAAGTTTGAGCGCCTCATTAAAAACCCCATAGATGATATTAAGAGAGAAGCCAATGACATCATAGGTGTTGTCAGTGCTGCAACCAATGCTCCACACCTTTTGCCCATCATTGGGAATTACGGCTTGGGATACCTGTACGGGAATGACAAGACCCACAAGCCTGTCAGTCCCCTTCGCCCTATCATTAGCTAGATCCCCGCACCCACTTTCAGACTGGCCAAACGCCTCAACCAGATCCTGACATCCTACACGCCCAGCTAATATAGCCTACGTTCATCTATGGAATTCCTGGAAAAACTCAGAGATTCCCCAAGGGCTCAAACCATTACCTCTCTAGACGTTGAATTCCAATTTACTAACATTCCTGTAGACGAGGCCATTGACCTCATCATTGAACATGTCTATAGGGACCCTTCTACACCCCAGCTGAACAGCCCAGAAGGATCACTACAGACTCTCCTGAAGATATGCACAAAGAAGGCCCCTTTTTCCACCCATAAGGGCCATATGTACAGACAGAAAGATGGTGTGGCAATGGGCTCGCCTTTGGGTGTCCTCTTTGCGAACTTCTATATGGGAACAGTAGAAGAAACAAAATCTTTTCCTGCATACAGAGACCGCGCAAGTATGCCTACTACATCAATGACATCTTCGTGCAGGCAGACGATGAGGATGAGGTAGAAGCAATCCACCGCACATTCCAGCAGTGCAGTTCACTGAACTACACAGTTGAATTTAAAAGAAGCAGTCAGCTCTCTTTTCTTGACGTCCTTATCTGCAAGGCGGAAGACAGCCTAAGAACCTCTGTATATACCAAGCAGACTAACTTAGGCCTCTTCCTAAAAGGAGGCAGCGAGTGCCCTCCAAGATACAAGAACACCACCATCAAGGCATTCGTAAGGAGGGCCTCAACTCATTGTTCTACCTGGCAGGTCACCCAACAAGAACTTGATCCCGTCTCTCAAATGCTTGTGAATAATGGATACTCCAACAAGCAAGTTAACAAAAAAATACGTGCAACATTGGATTAGTGGTACGATGAACGAGAACAGCCTCAGCCCCATCCACACGAAAGAATCAGGTTATATTACAAAGCCAGAATGCACCCAAAATACCGAGAAGACGAGGATGCCGTGAAGAAAATTATCCCCATGAACGTATCCACCACTGAAGCCAACACCAAACTGGTTCTAGTCATCTATTACCTGAATAGGTGCACGAGAGATATGATTATGAAGAACAACCCAGCCAGCCGATAAGAGATCCTCTTCAGCAGACAAATGTGGTGTTTCACTTCAAATGCCACATCCACGGATGTCCTGGCTCATACATAGGTATGACCACTATGAAACTGTACAAGAGTATTTCCTGTCATGCACAAGAAGGTGCTCCACATGAGAAACTCCCACCAAGAAAACATCACCAGAGATGTAATTATCAAGAATACCATGATAGTTGGAAGGGGCCCAGACTCGTGGTGCTGAAACTACTGGAGTTGCTCTTAATCCAACAAGAAAAGCTCTCACTAAATACAACCCAGGAAGTTCTCTCCCCATCAATATAAGACAACCAACAATACATAGACCTGCAACCGACACCAGAGCAGGCGACACTCACGGCCCAGCAATACAAGATCAGGCGAGCCATCCTGCAATCAATAAGAATATTCGCAAGATAATACCAGGACATGACGTCACACAACATCGCACACCACACCATGACATCACGCACCTGCCCCGCCGATCAGTGGGACTGCAACAGCGCAACCATCAAGTCTTAGAACTTGGCTTAAAGAAATCTCTTGCCAGCCAATAGGGGGCCTGCATTCTGCCTCAGTCCAGTCAAAAGTCAGCATGCAGTTGACCCCTGATGACTATCGACTATATAAAGAGTAGAACCCAGCAGCGAAATCATTCTACTCCCACCATCTGCCGTGACATACTCAGTCGGAACTGAGAGAAACGTTAGCATAATAACAATAATATTAAATTTTGACGTGTACCTAATTTTACAAAACTCTATGGATCATGATATAATCACTTCGTTTACTTACTGCATAAAGCCATACCCTGATCTAAACAATTTTTCCCCCTAAGACGATGAACATCGGTACGTTCCTGGCCAGATGCAGTAGTCAAGAGAAATCAGTTATCAGAAAAATAGAGAAAGCTCTATATAAACTGAATGCAGCTGATGCAGCAATAACTTTCAACAATACCTGTTTGAAAGAGAGTCTATTACCACCAAATAATAATAATAATAATAATAATAATAATAATAATAATAATAATAATAATAATAATAATAATAATAATAATAATAATGATCATGCATTCATTGGCCTACACCGATAGCATCTTCTAATGAATCCTCCACATTCTACACCGCCCCTACTCTCTCCATCCCCCATCTTCTATTGCATCCCTGTCTTCTACCCCATTCACCATCTTCCCATCAACCATCTTCCATCCCCCATCTTTCAATCAACTTCCCTATATTCCAGTCACCTTCCCCATCTTCTATTGCATCCCCATCTTCCATTGCATCCACAATCTTCTACCTCACTCACCTCTTCCCACCACCCATCCTCCATTCCCCATCTTTCAGTCACCTTCCCCATCTTCCAGTCACCTTCCCCATCTTCCAGTCACGCCCCCCATCTTCCATTGCATCCCCCATCTTCATGGGACAGAAACATATAAATTCATCCCATCAAGCCGCTCTGTTTTCTTTTACAGCAGATGCGTACAAGTGTATTCAAACTTCATTTATCTCTCTTATCAGCCTATCCAGGGGAAATATATTTTATTTCACTACAGCTGAGCCATGCTTATTCGTATGGAAGCATTTTAGGGCTCCACGCAACTCCGGAGGAATTTTAGGCTTTTGTGCGGTCAATTTGCTTAAAAGATATTACGCCTGCAGAAATGTAATGCACTTTGCAATGGAGGGAATTAAAATCAAACGATGTACATGTTACCATGTTATGATTCTAATGAATTTTCCAGCCATTACCACAAAAAGTATTTTTGACGGCAAATGCACCAGCCTGAATTTTACGTTTGTGAGTTTGTTTACTTTATTCCACCTCGCTGTTACATATAATTGTTGTTTTGTTGATAATGTAAATTACCTTTTTATTATTACTTTGCCTCCATCTGGCTTCAGAGTACAAAACGCGGGCTGATTTAGCAAATGTTACCCGATAAGAATAATTAAAAATGTAGATGTATAAATGTATTCATATATCTATACTAAAATTTGCCATTAAAGTGCACTTTCCTTGAGCGTCAACCCGAGAATTAATGTGCACGGCAAAATCTTTTCAAAATAAGAACACTTGCAATTCTTACTTCCTATCTCCGGCGAAATTTGCATAACCTGTCACTAAGAGTACAGTGAATTCACAACTTCTGTTTCATCATAATTAAACATGAACAGGCAACTTCCTCATTCGTATGAAGACGGAATTGGATCTCTCCTTCATGCTCAAGTTACAGTCGATTTACGCATTCATTCACGATATGGGATAACTCTGAGAATGGATGGTTTACGTTTTAGAATATGTTTATTTTAAATAAAGGATGGTTTACGTTTTAGAATATGTTTATTTTAAATAAAGAGTTTTCAGACAGTTAATATTTGTTCTATAGATGAAGAAATCAGTAGAAATCAACAGGGACTTCTCAATGTACCTTCAAACTAAATATCCCCTTTCAATAAAACTAAGAGTCAAATTAATAATTTGCTCCTGTGTTCCCATTCTTAAAGTATAAGTCTTGTACTGTAACCTGTGGTTATGTCCTGTTACCGTAAATAAAAACAAAATAAATGAAGGTAATTTCTGTGAGGCGCGAATGTAAGGAAGAGGAATATACTACAACACCATGAAATTGAATTTAGTGACGCGTTAAGCTATACACCACTTCATTTTGTATCAATATTTTTACAGACCAAAATAATTCACTTTTAGATTGTACCTTGGACATACAAACTGTATGCAGATACGATTAGGTTCGAATAATTTTTCCGGAGTGGATACTGTAACTTTGAAAACGATCATCATATTACGAAGCCATTAAAGTGAAAATTCACCATTAGATTTTTTTTTTTTGCGTGGGAATTCTGTGATTGAATATCAGAGGCTTTGCAATCTCATGAAATGATTAATGTACCTTATGTTTTATCTCCACTGCATTTGATTGTATTTGCTTCACACACCTTTCCAGACGGGTATCATCATATCACACACCGCAATAACTTTTCTTTTATACAAATGAATTCTGCTGTCTAAAACGTGAAGTGAGTCTGCACATTATTTCCTGTGTGTAACAATAGCTGTTTCCAGTATCAAAGACTCCATGGTTAGGGTTACCTTCATTTAGCCCTTTTTTCAAGTAAGAAAAATAAAGGTACCTTGATTCGTGCTACGGGAGAATGGTGCTGTCAGCTTTACAGGGCAAGCACACAAGTTATCTTATCAATTTCAGGATTTAAGCACTTTGTTTTCAAATATAACAGAGTAGGTATGAGGCAAAAAATGAAAAATAACTATCCGGTTTACCTGAGGTTATGCAAACAAACAAGAAAAACTTCATGTACCTAAGTTATTTTATGAATTCCAGTTTTAACATTCTGTCATGAAATATAATAGAATAATAATTAAAAGGAAAAAAATAAAAACAACTGTCCGATTTACCTGAGGTTACGTAAACAAATAGGTCATGTTCAT
>NC_089747.1:61666308-61681308 GCF_040412425.1 Macrobrachium rosenbergii
TTGTCCAAAATATAAAAATGATACTGCAATGAAAGATTATGGACAGATATGTAATATGAGGCAATATCAAAGAATGCTAAAATATATTATCGTCTATTATGCAAATTTAAGCTTAAAAATCTTCGCTTACGAATAAAATGACAAAACATGTAATTTGTTCTCGCTGACAAAAGAACGAAAAACAGAAAAAGGGTTGCTCTCATCCTAAATATCGTACCTACGATGACCTTATTGTCAAAAAATATGTCAGTGACAATGACAATAGGACAATAATACTTGCCCAATAATTCCTATTGGGCAATATGATACAACGTAGTCTTCTGGTAGAAATGACGCAGCACGGAATCAAGCTTTGATCACGAGAGAATTCAGTCCGGAAAGAGAGCGCGTCAAGAATCTGCTGAGGTAACTGGAATATCAAGGGGTCCTTCTTCCCTTGCACGCTCCTTGCCCGATCATATCTGTGCTTGGCTTTTGCATTTTTCTACAGTGTTTAGGTAATGGTGAGGGTGTCATTTGTGCAAGCTATTTTAGGTTACACGATGCTACTTAATGATAAAATTCTGCGGTTTTTAGATATAAATAATTTTAGCTCTTTTGGAGGTGAACTTTGTCATTTCGTTCTCACTTTTATTACTCATTAAATACTCAAGTCAGGGTTACTTATATGTAAAGTCTGAAAAAAATTATTATATGCTTGTATTAAAAAAATATTTCGTCATTCATTTTTTATATAATGGTTTTGTCTAAGAAACGGTCATATCTTTTAATATGCATTATGGTAACAGTTAGCCACGAATTTTTATTAAGTGAAGGTTCATTGATCGAGGAAACCTAACTATAATAATAGAGAATAATTGCTCAATGACGGTTAATCAACAATAATCGTGGAAGAGAAGATAATATTAAGGTCAAGTCACTTAATACTGGCAACAGATCTAATTATATGTAATGGTATACGGAATCTACCACGCACTGACATAACTGTGAAGCAGACGAGTGTTATAATCACGTTACTCATCAATATAACAAAACATGCGACCTTTCCAATAGGTACATTGCTCTTTACCGTTAAATTGGTCAAAACAGCCTTCAAGTTAGACAGCGTAGAGGCACTACACAGGATAAATAGTTAAGACATAATCATTAACTTGAGTAAAATTAGGCAGGTTTATCAAATATAGGCCAAATCCACTGTGACTTAAATCATTTTTTTATGCAAGAAATTACTGTCTAACTGGAAATTTCTATCATAATAGTTTATTTAATGCATATAAAACGTGAATAACAAAAATTAATATCTTTATATGTCAAGCCAAGAGTTGAGGAAGCAACTTTATTATACAAGCTTGTTGACGTAATCAGTGAACATTCGTATTATTACTTACGACGCTTCTAACTTGCAAAATTACCTGGTTCATAATTTTTTGGAAAAGAGATAATTGCATAGAGGGAACCTCGACTGCAAATCTTCTGGATTATGAGAGCGATTGCGGACTTCATCTGGTGTACGGAAAGATCATAAAAAAAAATAATAGACAGAAGTTACGAAACTATAATGGTTAAAGTTGTTAACTGCTGCTGAAGGGGAAAACTTGGATTGAGGATTGTAAGGATTGGCATTGGGGCAAAACACAGAGCACTAGACTGGATAGAAACCCCGCCATGTTTTTTGGTTAGTATTATCCTTTCGTCATTAGTACAAATATAATTATATCAACTTATGACCATCTTGGTTTTTAGGATAGTTTCAGTAATGTTCGTGATAAAAAGGATTTAAGTTCAAACAATGTCAGATTCTCTCCCGCTCCCTCTCTTGAAGACAAACGTTATGAAATTATCATTAGTGTGTGTGTATGTATGTGTATATATATATATATATATATATATATATATATATATATATATATATATATATATATATATATATATATATATATATATATACACATATGTGTGTGTGTAGCGCGTGTGTATGTGAGTGTATTTGTATTAATTTATTTTAGAATTTTATTTTACATCCTATTAAAGAGTGCAAATGATTCTCCGGTGGAGTTCTTTACTGTTATTTTATAATACAGACTATCATTCGACGTATAATTTATCGCAATGAATTTACTCTCCGTCAAATTATCTCACTATGTGGAGCAGTAAATACAAATCATGAGATAATAATATTACCTATAACAATGATCTAAAATCGCTGGATTTTGTTATACTTTCAGTCATTGCCGAACAGCATGAATAAAAACTCGATTTTCTTCTCATTTAGGATATTGCTACAACCAAGAAAGCCTTCCATTCACAGAAAATAACCTTCGGTAACTAATTGGATTCCTCGACTGCCTACGGGGAAAACATATATATCCTTTTTTTTCTCTTCCTCTCTCTTGTGTCATAAAGAAAGAGCTATCGAGAGGTCCCGTTTGTTATTATAATGTACGAAGGGAAAAGGGCTAAGGTTCCCTCAGCTTGGGTTTATCGATAATTTCGCTTAATGATCTGTTAGTACCAAAAGGTATTCAAGCACTATGAATTATTGTTTTCTTAGGTAACGATTCACAAATATTCACATATTTCAGTGGTTACCGAAACTTGGAATTAATACAAGCATACTGATTTATTTTTGGTGGTTCCCAAGAAGTAAAGAGGTTCCGTGCATAAGCAAAGTGACAGTCATATTCACATTTATTATTTAAACTTTTCAGCCATGGAGGAACCTTATGTACAATAAAAAATACTCACATACCAAATGATTCATTCATATCATCCTTTTTTTTTATTTCAGATTTATTGAAATTACTCACCAAAACATTAAATCGACATTGAACTACTGCTTTCTCTTCCCCATATTTGAATCTTTCATTTCAAGAAATAGTTACCTAAGTGCACCAAAGGTTTTCCATACGATATTTTTACAATTTTACCAAAACAAAATATACGGTCATATAGCAATGACACGTATATGTTAGTGATGTTTGCTAAAACACAAAAACGCCAAGCATCCCTTTTCTAAGAAAGTTCACAGAACACTTCAGTGGGGACATCTGCTGAAAGAAATATAAATGGGGAGCTAGAAAGATATCGCAAAGAGAAATTATTTTCCTACTTAATGGAAAAAGTTCTTGATAAAAAACTAAAATTTCAAACTTTTACTGTCGCAAGCCCTAATATATCTCTTTAAAAAAACAAAAATAAAGAAGGCAGACCCCAATTTACTCTAGTATACAACTCAAAACCTATTTATGTAAGAACTTGGATGACAGAGTACCTAGCGAGCCACGAAATTGATTTGAAGGCGAACGTCATTGGTAATTAACGGGTTAAAAGTTGTAAATGTGGTTTCTCTTCCCAAACCGGCTGAACGAATTCTACTCAAAAATAATTATTATGGTAAAATACAACCAAAACTCCAGATGGCAAGATTTCTGAAATTCTAAGGTGTACCACCAAATGAGCTTTGCTTTAATGCTGTGTACCTGGGAAAATCGTAACGACGGTTAGATGTCACATATTTGGGCGTAATTAGCAGAGATATAACGAATCTATCGGATGGCGCATTGCGTCCATACTGAAAAATATGACCGCCTATGAAAACGGATTAATTTTCAATTCTTACAGATCTAACCAAATGGACATATCTGAAGACTGAGCAGAGTCCAGGGGACAACACCAGACCTCTTATCCCCTACAAACAAGGCCTGGTCAATCTAAACACAACGGACTACCAGTGAGGGATCTCGGAGTAGTTGCAGTCTGTACACCTGGGAAAGACTCTCCGTTCATGTAAACAAAAGTTCTGTGGAGTTTCTGTTCTTATCAGCTTCAAAAACTCGTTCTCTAGCGTCGGTCTCTTCTCTAACGGATCAGCGATGACAAATTCTGTCTGACTGTAATAAGATAATTGATACCGATTGGAATAATTCTAAAATTTTACAGATTTGATGTGTTACTATTCAAAATGACATATTTACAAGAACACATTGTCTTTAGGGAGTCTGTTTAACGTGGAAATGTTAAACAACAAAATTTCACTTAAACGAACATCTTCCATTAACAGAATGTTTGAATGAGGTAAAGTTACAATAATGAAAATTTATAAACAAAAAAAAAGAAACTTCTTTTTCGATGAGGATGAGGATGAGGATGCTTATTGAGTAAAAAAAAAAAATGTTTTGAGGTAAGAAACTTTCAGACTGAGAAAGTTGAAGGAAGAATTAAAAACTACAGCAACATAATTTACAAAACTAAAACTAACTAGAAGCTCGGTATTGTTACATATGGGGCTAAGAAATATACCAGACCCTACAGAACCCCCCCCCAAAAAAGCCTTATTCAGGTATTTCATACAACACGAAAATTTAAAACTACGTTTCAAGAAAAAATCTTAATAGCATCTAGAGCAAGTGGCGGTGCTTTATCACGAAAGGATTTCTTTTTTACAGAAAATTAATCTGAGTAAGCCCTTTGATGAAGAAATTAGATTATTTCCGTGTATATATTTTTAGGTTGCTCAGGGGTCTTTGTTCTGAGTGGATTTGATAACGTAAATCTTTATGAAAATTTACAGATACTTGTATGTATGTATATACATATATATGTATATATATATGCACACACACATTTAAATACGTGTATGCATATATATATATATATATATATATATATATATATATATATATATATATATATATATATATATATATATATATATATATAATATGTATATATATATATATATATATATATATATATATATATATATATATATATATAAGTGATTACGTGCGTATGTCCGTATTTGTAAGGAATATTGGGTAATACCACATAAACAATGAACATTAAAACAAGTTTAAAAATTTATTTTTTATATATAATTGCAAATATTCACACATACATACATACATACATACATACACACACACACACACACACACACATATATATATATATATATATATATATATATATATATATATTTATATATATATGTATGTATGTATGTAGGTATTTGTACGAATGTTAGCGTGCGGACGTCCGTATACATATGAGGTATTAGGTAATGCCACAAGCACAATGCACGTCAAAGCAGTGTAAAAATAAATTTTATGCCATGGTTGCTGCTTCCCATTCTGTTAAAACACTTAAAATTAAGTGCTCACTTCGATCAGCATTCACAGTTTTCGTGACCGCATGCTTTTACTATCACAGAAATCACGAATCCCAAAGCTAAGTTTCATCAACTGTGCAAACTCATCACATATACTAATCTTCCAGCAATATCTACATTCGATAAAACACGTGCTAGGCTTCGTATCTTATTGTGGTAACGTCTATATTTCAGACCAATTTCTCCTTTTTTACTACCATATATACACAAATACTTTAGTTCGACAGCAATAATTGAATTTGTAACCAGTATTCAGACTTCACTTTCATCTTTTAACTAGTTTGTAATGAATTATCCACCTTTTTCATTTCGTCATCTCTGTCACCCTGCAATTATTACCGGTTACATTGTCACACACACACACAAAAAATAGAAATATATAGAAGAAGAATTGAACCTTTTATCATTTTAAACTAGCAGGACGTAGGAATATGTAATAATTATATTTATTTTATGAAACGTTGTTTTCAAGGAAGTGAAAAACTCTAGTAAACAAGAGATAATATAAACAGCCGTACCTCAGACATCATCGTGGATATAATCATGAAGAAACGAGATTCTCTATAAAGCAGACTATTAAAACAGCTCACTGTTCATTCACAGTTCCTTTGAAATTGCCTGCGTAATGAAGAGTGGAGCTACGGCAAGTAAGGGCGGCTAAATGTCCTCGTAAAGATAAAAATAGACATTAGAGCCTTATACCACAGAAGAGCCTTACCTTCGTGCGGTTTAGTGACGTGATACCCCTTGCCCTATTTTTATAGCCTCTTAAAAGTCATCTCATTTTAGGGTCCTAATGAAGATTTTTTTTTTTTATTTAGTAAACTCACCCGCCCGCCACCCTCTAAACTTGCCAGATTGCAGAATGAGGAAAAGTATAAATGGATGACAGACTAATAATGATTACCTATGCTTGCAAATACAAAAAAAGTTGTTGAGTAATATGTGCTAATTTTCCAAATGCTATTCTAATATATTGTAAGCAAATTTGCGTTGCAAAATGAAAAGTCTGCTTCGATATTTTTAGAGGATGTCTCTCCAGTGAATGTGTTCTCTCTCTCTCTCTCTCTCTCTCTCTCTCTCTCTCTCTCTCTCTCTCTCTCTATATATATATATATATATATATATATATATATATATATATATATATATATATATATATATATATATATATATATATATATATATATATATATATATATATATATATATATATATATATATATATATATATATATACACATATATATACATATATATATATATATATATACATACATATATACACACATATATAATATATATATATATATATATATATATATATATATATATATATATATATATATATATATATATAGATAGAGAGAGAGAGAGAGAGAGAGAGAGAGAGAGAGAGAGAAACGTTCATTGGAGAGACATCCTCTAAAAATATCGAACAGATTTTTAATTTTGCAACGTAAATTTACTTACAAAATATTAGAATAGCATTTGGAAAATTAGCACATATAACTTAACAACTATTTTTGTTTTTGCAAGCACAGGTAATTATTATTATTCTATCATCCACTTAGTTTACCGAGTTGTATCAATAAATTAGCTCAGTATTATGAAGAACAATAAAGATATAATTTAAACCTACAGATGATTATCAAAACTAACAAAATATTAGGGAGACATGAGACAGATTAGACTGTAAATCGAATACATGGATTAATGAATTACTAAAAAGGGTAAAGAGCAAGTAATCATATAGATAATAGTGCACAAAATATTGTAGTCAGATGTAAATTAGATGTAGCTCCTATTACTAATATAAAAATCATTTATATCTCTGTGGTAAATAGACAAGCATCAGTGTTTGAAAATGTTTGGATAGGAACTATTGTATAATTTATTATATTCATGCAAATTTTGCTTTGTAAAGGGACATGTCTTTTCGAAAATAATAATTATTATTATTATTATTATTATTATTATTATTATTATTATTATTATTAGTGCGAAAATTAATTTTTTCAATGATAGATAATCATAACTGTAATCATTCTTTTTAATGAAAGCTCTCAGTAAAATTATATATATATATATATATATATATATATATATATATATATATATATATATATATATATATATATATATATATATATATATATATATATATATATATATATATATATATATATATATATATATATAGGAAATAACACTGGCCAAATTGATTTTGCGTTCATAATGGAATTTGCCTTATTCATGAAAATTACAATTGTTTCTAGTCACAATTTACCATAGATTATTTTCCCACCTCAAAGACTCAGAATATTTCCCATGGTCGTATAATCCACTTTATGAGATTAAATTCCGTTGCCGGAAAACAGGGCTTTGTGTCAAAATGCCAACGAGATTATATTCCTTTCTCCCACTACATATTCTTTACCTTTCATGCGGGTTCTGTCATGAACAGGATAATGATGACAAATCTTTCCTTTCATGCGCCGCTCTGACAGCGAACAAATAATCCCCAGTCGCGGCGCACGTATCCATTTTCTCTCCTCAGAACTGCCTCTTGTTAGATCTACAAGGTTACCCGGTCGTGGCGATGGCTCTAAGTGGACCTAGCAGGCTGTGCCGTGTCAATAAGAGGAGCAAAATTTCACGAAAGTAATACTGAGTGTCCCTCCAGAAATTCTTGACCAATATCCAATTCAATGTGGCTTTGAGTCACGCCAGATTTGTGTGTGTATTTCAACATTCACGCAAAAACGCATATATATATATATATATATATATATATATATATATATATATATATATATATATATATATATATATATATATATATATATATATATATATATATATATATATAAAATATATATATATATATATATATATATATATATATATATATATATATATATATATATATATATATATATATATATATATATTTTATATTCTTATGCTGTGGTTTTCATAATGCAGTAATCTCCCCGTGTGTATGTGTGAGTTGTTGTATAACTATGGTTTTGTGTTCAGATATGCGTATACCATAAAAGAGTTAGCGTAGGTAAAATGATTAAACGCTGTATGTCTTGAGACGCTGTATAGTTAGAGATCATGAGTGGCGCTATCAGAGAGAGAACCGTTGTTCGTTGTATAGGGACCCCAACTTAGTCAGTTTCAAAATTGCTGAGATATCACCTTCTCCATTAGCGAACAAGGCACTATATCATGTTCAAAAAACATTGTGGGGTGGAAGATTCCATTACAAAAGTTGCCTAATGTCGTTCAGGAATGTTATTAGAAGCGATGTTTTCCATTCTTATTATAATAACTAGAGATTCTCTTGTTCTGAAACTATGTAGTGATAAATATTAGTGTTAACTGTAATTCCACTCTGTCTCTAATTATCATTTTAAAGAGTTTTAAAATAAAAACATCGTCTGGGACCTGTTCTTTCCACCCATAGACTGTGCCCTCTGCATCTAAAAGGGGCCGACACTCAGAGACCAAAAAGCGTTGTGGAAAGGAGCTGCGTTTTTCCGCTCCGCGTCTCTCTCTCTCTCTCTCTCTCTCCTGCTCGCCATCATTTTACGAATGTCCTGTTTTAACGTAATTGATATTTAGATAGACGATGGTCACTCATATTCTTTAACTGTTTAATTCCTTAGTAAATGTGTCTGAGTTATCTGAACAGTGTATTTTATTAAGTGTTTGTGTAACGGCGCCTGGTTAAAGACACGAAGCATTTGGTACCAACTATTGTAAACATATATAATTGTGGGTTTCTAGTGCACTAAGAAAATATATTAGAGTGGTTATATGTAAAAAGATACCTTTTCACTTTTTAATATTTTTTTCGTGTTATATGTTTCATGCTTTATCTTTTGAAGAATTTTTCTTTTATACATATATATGATGTGTTTTCATAATTGCCTTAATTTTTGAATCATTTTGGATATTTAATCTTTTGCAGAGTATATTTCTGTGTCTTTTTGTATCCACATTTTTATATGATTGATTTATTTGCCTTATTTTGTTTAATACAGGTGGAATTAATTTACTTACAGTATATTTCCTTTCAATCAAGTTTTGTTATTTAACAATTTAAATCTTTTTGAATAATTTTTATGAATTAATAAATTAATTTCTGATTTAATTTTGACTGATGATTAATTCAGATTTAATCCAATTTTTCAAAAATAATAATTTCCCTGAGACTGTTAAATGTCATGTATAATCTTTGAATTTAGAAATAAATTTTTGTATTTAAAATATTATATCAGAGTTTCATTCATTGACCCACCAGTAATTTTGATTTGAATTAGGGATAGAGTGGTAAGTGAGATGTTTTCCTTCAAGTAAAAAAGTGAGCTCGAACCAGGGAAATGAAATAAATAGAAATACTTGAACTTTATAATGTTAATGGAGTGATGCCAGAACTTACCTCACACCTGTTTAACGAACTTAATCTGCTTTCTTTCATGATTGATAAGTTTTTTAAGGGATCACTGTTGCCTTTAGAGAAATCAGTCGTCTTTATGTGTGATGAGGGTTCAGGTGTCTGGCTTTTGAGGTAACTATAATTGTTGAATAAATGGTAAGTTTGGTAATCAAATATCAAGCACTTAGATCCACGTTTGATTTAAAGAACAGACACTGGACACTCTAATCATCATATATAAATGGTGCACTAGACTGGACCATTTCCCCATATATAAATGGTGCCTTAGACTTCAGGAGAGGCAACTTAGATGTCAGGTTTGATTTTTAAGAACAGACACTGGACACTTGTCACAATATACATACATATATGAATACATTTTATCACATCACCGTGATTCATAATATATAAGCATTAAGCTACAAATGTCCTTCAATATCCCATTCGCTCTTTCTCGGAAATAATATATTTTCATATATGTTATTCGAAGGGGAATTTTTTTTAGTTGATAGTAAGTTCGTCGTCTCGTGAGCTCGAACCACGGAAAACAAGAACTCAGGACTACAGCGATGCCTTAAATCACACGGCCATCAAGGGAGGTATATGTTGATACTGACCCCCAACTATAAATTAATTATTAGAATCAATACCAACCCACCTATATCATGTTAACCGTGTATTAGTGCGTTCGTTGCATGCAGCCATATTATGAATGAATTTTATACATCACCGTGATTCATATGATTATCCAGCCCTGAACAGTCTAATATCAGGAATCACTCTGCCTCGATACAATAAATTTTCATAGAAAATAAAGATTTTATTCTAGTTGATGATAGGTTCAAGTACAAAAAGCAAATGATTTAGACAATAACTCAATCTATTAGTGATTAAACCAACTGGCCATCAAGGGAGGTATAACTGATACCAACCTCTGATGGCCGTATGGTTTATTGCCTATCTTGTCCTTAGTTGTTTCTTCCGTGTCTGTATGAGACGACGAACTTATTATCAACTTTCTCTTCTGGTAACATATGTATATTATTTCAAGGCAGAGTTGCATTAAAGTTTGTAGCTTAATGCATTTATATATATATATATATATTGTATATATATATATTATATATATATTATATATATATATATATATTTATATATTTTATTGTATAATATTATATATTGTATATTATATATTATGACTTATATATTTTAATTTAATAGCCACTGATTGCCATGTTCTATAATTCTTTGCAGCCTTTTTTGGAAAATGCTTGTAACTACAAAGCCTTGACATCCAAACCTGATCTTGTTTTAATAAAATGTGACCTGACAGTCTCCGCGACCGGCAAATCACAAGTCTCTTCATTGTTCTTGTGTTTGGATGTCACGGCTTCGAAGTTACAAGGTATATCCAAAAAGGCGCGAAGAATTGATATAAGAGGGCATTGTATATATAGAATTACATATATGTCTGGTAAAAGTGACTAGTAGAATCTACATATATATATATATATATATATATATATATATATATATATATATATATATATATATATATATATATATATATATATACAGATATATATATATATATATATATATATATATATATATATATATATATATATATATATATATATATATATATATAAATAAAGATAAAATCCTCGAAGGAAACGGAAACACTGGAGTGAGGCCTCGCAGCACTCCAGTGTTCCGTTACCTCAAATGGATTTTATCTTTATTTATATATTCATCACGTTCCATATTTTCGTGATTCAGTTATACATACATATAATTATACATATATATATATATATATATATATATATATATATATATATATATATATATATATATATATATATATATATATATATTGGATAAGATACTAAGGCAAAACTCCCTAGGTATATATCTCGGGGGAAAGGGGTTATCAGCTGCCATACAGGGGCCAAGATGTACAACCCTGACCCACCCAATGTACGTAATCATGCTAAAAAATATATGGCTAAAGTAAAATTCAAACTGATTTGCTCCTACTGGAAACACTCAAAATCCAACGGCTTGTTCCCTAATTAAGATACAAATTCCTCCTCTACTCATTTGCTTTTATCTTGATGTATTTTTTTTTCTTTCACCTTCCTAGTTGTTGTTTCCAGTTTTGCTCTTTACTTCGTGCCGGCAGGTTAATTAAGCATTGTGGCTTGTGAATAGTGCTTACATGCATATAATTGTTGAATATTTTTATTCTAATATTCTGTGACCCATATTCTGGGAATTTTACTTACACACACACACACACACACACACACACACACACACACACACACATATATATATATATATATATATATATATATATATATATATATATATATATATATATATATATATATATATATATATATATATATATATATATATATATATATATATATATATATATATATATATATATATATATATATATATATATATATATATATTATTTTTCAGGACAAATGTGTATTGCTTCGCCAAGCTATGTAAACAATTTTTCATTTTCTGAAATAATGTTTCTTAATAATGTATTCTCAAAACATTGCGTAGCGTACCTAGTACAGCAGAAGGGGATTTCCATGGTCCTACCTACGTTTCTAGAGTAATATTTTTTATGGCATTCCTTTTTTGTTCATACTTTAATCAAATCTCTTTATCCATGTAGTAACTATAGCAAAATCCATGGCTTTTTGTAGCTAAGCCCCGCCCACTGCTTACGTCACGACCATTCCTTGAAGCTGATTGGTTGGCAATGGTTTCGAAAAGTTGGTCAATATGTGGTTCTTTTCATCTTCATTAATTTAGCAATGGTTGTTTTACCGAACTAAAATAAGTTCTACCAGAATATGCTTATTTTTAACTTAACGTTACAGTATGATAGGCAATACGAGTCATATTCGATATAATTTGCTGAGAATTTTCTTGAGGACATTATCTCCTTTCGAAAAAACAGGATCATGAAAAATGACGTAGACTTACAAGGTCCTGCGTCATTTTGTCTGTTTACGCAGCATATGACGTTTGCATTATAGGCCTATCTTATATTCAGCCGTTTTATTGTGGTTCTTGTTTTTGATGCTGCTGTTATGAGCTTGAATGCCTTCGAAAAATTTTCATATGGTAACCTAACATTGCAGAATAAACACAGACCTGTTCATAAAGTACTAGTGTAAAGAATGATCTGCCTACTATTGTTAAATGAAGTTTAGTCATTTTTTAATTAAAAGTAATCGCGATCTTTATGAATATAGTTTATGCTACAGTATTCTCCTAACAACAGAGAGAGAGAGAGAGAGAGAGAGAGAGAGAGAGAGAGAGAGAGAGAGAGAGAGAGAGAGAATTTCCTGACACTTATCCTTTTGTCCAACAGGGTTGTCCACAAGAATGCCCCCAGATTCAAATGAATGAGATTGGTTTGGGCCATCTCATACATGTCTTTTTCAATTATCATTTATTTTTTCTTTTTTCCTTATGTATCTTATGATGCCTTCCTAAGATAGCCTTATATTTAATTATCACAGTAATATAATTTGTTATCCCTTTTGTAAATATAGTCCCGTTGCTAGGTAACCAATTGGTTCTTAGCCACGTAAAAATAAATCTAATCCTTCGGGCCAGCCCTAGGAGAGCTGTTAATCAGCTCAGTGGTCTGGTTAAACTAAGATATACTTAACTTTTTGTAAATATAGTTTCTATATAATCTCTTGAGAGCAGTTCGAGCTGAGACAGCCCTATTATCGGTCTGTGTGCCATCGGCTACATGCCCACAAGTTTTACTTTTTTTCTCTGTGGTATCAGTGGCGTTACAATTACATACATGTACGCATGTATGTGTATATGCACATGCTTATACGTGTACATTCCACCGTATGGCATATACATTACATGTCGTGGAATCGAAGCTTCTATATTAAAAGCTACTCTATTTCGAACTGATACGGGTAGAAACTATTTGCGATGAGAAATTGACGTGAAGGCCTATGCCCTGTCATTGCCTCAAATATAAGAATTTGATGTGTAGGCCTATGCCCCGTCATTGCCTCAAAATATAAGAAATTCATTTATATGTATAATCTTACAATGATATTAACATTTGACATGCAGGATTATGATGAATTCATTCCCTAATATCGGACTTGGGTGCATAAGTCTATGCTTCATTTCAATTAATGTGGTCTATGTGGAACCGCTTACGTAGGCCAACACCAATTTAAAAAAAAGCAAGAGGTTTGTGTATTTAGGCTGTGCATGATAAAAAATGATGCACAGACAGAATGATCCAGGCTCTTCATAATGATTTTATATAACGTGATAGATCTGTTATCGGGGATACCAACTGCATCCCTCACAACTCCGGGAACTCAAATCTGTGGTGCCATCGTTCATACACGGAGCTCAACATTATCGAACGAAGTCAAATCCGTACTGGTAATCATTTACACTGTTAACTAGTGTGACGCCATTCCCCTTTCGAGAGCTAGGCAATCACTGGCGTGCAGCAGTGGACGGGGCTTAGCTGCAAAGGGCCATGGATTTTGCTATAACTTTCATATCATGTTCTCGTCCTCAAGGGTTAAAGTTAATATTGTTTTTAAAACTCTGTGGGTTAACATATTAGCAAATAGAGACCCAAGACTTCAAAAACACCGCTTTTTTTTTCTTTTACAAAGGATTCTTATTTATTTTATTTGCTAGATCCAATGGTCAAGAATATGATAATACTCAGGGGTAACAGTCAAATACGAATTCGCCCTGCGATGCAAAGTTTGAACATTGAACTATACGAGGTACAAACATTGTATTTGGTAAGAATGCTTTATAAAGCCACCAAAGTACAAAGTTAGGTCAATATGAAGGTCATAACGGAATTTACCGTGGTCAGGCATTGAATATTTAAAGGCATTTCTGTTATGAAATTTGCCGTTTTGAATGCATATTACTTTAAATTCTGTATTTCCTGTAAGGAATTATTATATAATATTTTTACTTCACATTTTATCTATACGCTTGCAATTTAAGAGAATTTGATGGAAAAATCGTCATAAAAAAAACCTGTGATTAAAGTATGATCTATTAATTTATAAATTACGTACTTTTCTCCCAAATGAAACTCTTCTTTCATTAATCAATTCAGTATTTATTTAATACATATATCCATATCCACCTATTAGCTCTGATTATAAAACTTTATCCATAAATGTCGTTGAAAATCTGTCGATACTTTAATTACTGGGAAAAAACTCCTAAAAATCATATTCTGTAACTAAGGAAGCACACTGTATCGTCCTGCAAATGCTGGCAAAAGATGCCTTGGATATACAGAGCCCAAAAATGCAAG
>NC_089747.1:61683808-61686308 GCF_040412425.1 Macrobrachium rosenbergii
GCTTATACAATGCAACCTGATTTAAACTGAAGTATTTTATTGGAAGATATCTAGTCATGGAAAGTATCAGGCGAATGACCCGCTTAAATCCTTTAAAATCTCTACCCTTCGCCGATTCGGGATTTTCTGAATGTCGGCATTAAATCCATCGGGCGTATTCTAGTAAGTGAGCTATTGTATTGGACCGCAGAGGCTACGAAGAATAACGATGAATTGCCGACTATTAATAGATAAATTTACGATTAAGAATTTCTTTGTTTCTTTGTATGATCTATTTATGTGATTACGTCGTCTTTTTCAGGAGGTCAGCAATCTTAAAACTGCTATTTTAAAAAGCTTTTCGTTGCGCCAAGCGTTGTATTTCATTGGATCTTATTCATTTAATTATTCACTTACTTATTTATTTATTTTAAAATCTGAAAACACCATCAAAGTATTAAAAAGCCTATATTAAAGAATCGTGTCCCAAACAGACGAAATTTATGGAAGAGAATAAGCGCCCGTATTGTTAATGAAATGTATTAATTTAATAAAAGGTTTCGCATCAATGAAATTAATTCCAATATAATTTATAACATTCGCTAAAATGGTAATTTTTATTTAATTATAAATGTTCATGTTCAAATTCAGTAAGTCACTGACCTCAAATAGCGGTTTAAAAATGGAAATCTTTTAAATGTTTATAAAGAATATATGTAGCGCAATTTTCTCAGGGCAATAATTTGGATGAAGTCAGTATAAGAAAGGATGGGGATGAAGGTGAAGGCTTCTGCACATTTGCCATTGTTCACATATGGAAATAACTGAAGGCAATATAAGAGAGGATGAGGGTTGTTCACACATGAAAAGAATGTAGGTAATATAAGAGAGGACCCGGATGAAGATGAAGGCTTCTGTACTTTCTTCCACTGTTCACCTGACAAAAGAAATCAAGGTAGTATAAGAGAGGGTCGTGCTTAACGTTATGAATGCTATGCATTTCTCATTTTCTCAACAGAAAAACTGTGGTAATATATGAGAGAATCGAGATTTGTGTGATGTCTTATATGTATTTTCCTTTGCTCATATACGTTAAAAATTTGCTGGTAATATATGAGAAGATCGACCTTCAGCAAATCATAACCGTGAACGTAGGTAATAAGAAAAAAGGATATAAAGGATCCCTCATACCTATTACATGTTATTAATGAGGAAAAAATAATATATAAAGAAAAATATGCCAATTTCAAAAATACAAAGCTCGTGCACACAAAAAATGCGCTATATGTTTTACAGAGCAATGGCTGTTTTATTTAAAAACGACTTTTTTATATTGACATTCAACTTACAACTCCTTTGCTATAAGTGAGTTAGCTCAGCCATCCATTTAATTATTACAACTTTCCTTTCATCAACAATGATCGTTGCCTGACAGCTTCCTGCTCTTCCGAAAACTTTCACTGTGTGTGTGTGCTTTCTTTTTAAGTCGTCCAAATGTGTAAAAGTCTTTCTAATAACTATCATTATCATTAATTAAATATGACAGATGTTAAAAAAATCATACACATTCAAACTCTCAGCGAACGAACTTACCCTCTACACCAGTGGTTTTCAACCTGTGGTCCATGGCCCACTGGTGGGCCATGGGCAGTTCTGACGGGGCCATGGCACGGGCAACTTCAAAACATTAAAAAATGAAAAATCATTTACAGTAAATGCAGGCCAGTGCTTTCTTTCATAAATAAAAATGTATAACTAATAAATTATTCTGAAAATGCTTTATAATAATTCTATTATCATCATTGCACAATTCTGAAGGGCAGTGGGGCATGAGTATTTAGGGATGCCAAAAATAGACCATGGGCACAAAAAGGTTGAAAACCACTGCTCTACACCCTAGACTAGAGAGAGAGAGAGAGAGAGAGAGAGAGAGAGAGAGAGAGAGAGAGAGAGAGAGAGAGAGAGAGAGAGAGAGAGAGTGTGTTTTGATGGATGGTCGAAGTAGATTTGTATTGGAAAGGAATGGCCTAAAAAAACTACTAATCTCATAGAACTATAAACTATAACTTATTTTTATAGCAAACAATAAAAATAAGTATGTATCACTTTTAATTTTATGCAGTAATAACCAATTAAAGCGTCCGGAATTCCAAAAACAGATACTGCAGTAATATTTTTGCTTACACTGAACCAATTTCGTTTCGAGAAGCCAGTTCATAAATTATTCCATAATAGTTTCCAGATCATTTGCATGCATCAGCAAACCGATAAATACGTGAAATTATGCACGACTGATTAGTTGGTTAATTACTCTAGAGATATATTTTAATTCTCGGTACTTTTACATTAGTTATTGATGATTTTCCAACCATGGCTGAGGGATTTCCTCGTTTTGGGGTTCTCGAAAAATAGTGAAACCCGAAAGTTTTTTTAGAGTTTTTGTTTATGGGATTTATAAAAATCAATGAATTTTAAAAGCCATCATCTGAGAGCTATCTGAAATTAATGTTGTCTCTGATCA
>NC_089747.1:61688808-61731308 GCF_040412425.1 Macrobrachium rosenbergii
ATGGAGAAAGTTAGGTTGGACGCTGCTTGAGAGATGACTCATACGTTAAAGTACTTATGCTGATGGGTTATAATTATTGCGTGTGTGTGTGTGTGTGTGTGTGTGTGTGTGTGTGTGTGTGTGTGTGTGTGTCTTTTTTTTCTTAATGAAGGTAAAATCTCCGCAGCCAATGTCCTTATAACCAATGGTGGGTGAAGGGCAAAAGCTTCCCTAAAGCATGACTAGCGTCAGTAATGGCAGTACAGATATTTAACGTCAACTCAAAACATAAATATATAGATAAATGAATAAACAAAATATAGATAAAAGAAGTTCCCCGTTGGACGGGTCGGTATAGTTCTCGACTAGCATTCTGCTGGGCCCGCATTCGAGTCTCCGGCCGGCCAATGAAGAATTAGAGGAATTTATGTCTGGTGAGAGAAATTCATTTCTCCATATAATGTGGTTCGGATTCCACAATAAGCTGTAGGTCCCGTTGCTAGGTAACCAGTTGGTTCTTAGCCACGTAAAATAAGTCTAATCCTTCGGGCCAGCCCTGGGAAAGCTGTTAATCAGCTCAGTGGTCTGGTTAAACTAAGGTATACTTAAATATAGATAAAAGAACAGCTTCAGAATAAAAATACATTCGACCTCCAGCCCACCCCTCTGTCTCTCCCTTTACTAAGCTGCTACCTATTAGTGAGCTTTTCCATATCCCAATCATACTGTACTGTATAAAACCAGCATCCACTCTAATTATTCTCCTGGTCAAGTTTTCTATAACAACACACTCCACCTCAACATCTTAGTTGCAGCCTTTGTCTCCGACTTCCCTCTCACTTGAATCCAGTTTGACCACTCCACCTTCTTTGTGCTTTTGGATTTTCTTTCTTTTATTTTGTTTTGCTATCATTCTTTGAGACACCATATTTCCTTTTATTAAGTGTGGCCGTCTCCCTTGTTTCTTTTTGGCACTTCTCTGTTTCCTAACAATCCATGGCATCATTTGAATCACGTAGTCATCCCGAAACATCTTTCCTTTCGCTTTCAAACAATAGAAGGTTCGTTCATTCATTATTCACTCAACTCTATTCCATGCACATTCTGTGCCCAGCATTTCGAAAATGGATTTAAAATTTATTCCTCAATACTTATTCATAACTGATACGAAATTAAATGAAAATGAATGCAGTTTCTACTTTCCCTCCGAGTGGCTAAACTATCATGAACTTTCTCCCTTACTCATGGCTAACACTTGTGAACGTTCCCATAGATTCGCTGAACTATAAATCAGCCCAGAATTCCGATTTTCCTGAAATATTATAGCTATAATATACTTTACTACTTTTGGAGCGACATGGAATTTAATTAACACTGAAAGGGAAGGGAACAGGTTTGGATTTTTTCAGTTACGAAAATATCTTGGAAACCGCTGAAAGTTTATTCATTTTGGTTTTTAGATATTTTCATAAATATATGGGGAGAATGTGAAAATGAGTCTTTAGCAGAAAATATTTTACTCTGCTATGAAAAGCATCGAAGAAACCTAATATCAGTTAAAATGATTAAGTAATAGAATTAGCAACCGGTATTTTTGTAATGGTGAATTCTTACCATAATTATCTATCTACTCCTGATAATAAAAAATATGATTTCGTTCTTTGCTCAAAAGGAGAAGTATGAAATTCAGCTATCGTTAATAATCCAACTTTCCTCAATACAATGATAAAAAATTCCGAAGGATCGCCAACCATTAGCCGCAATATTACGTGTTGATAGCCGTCTAATAATACCCTGCATCCGAGAGATGTGAATCCTTGAATAAACATATTTCCACGCACAGAAACGTGGAGATGAAAGCAGACATCCGCTAATGCAAACGCATGTATATGGTAATGCATTAATGCAGTTTTGCGAGCGATTCAATTTTGGGAAGAGTCTAATTAAATGTGGGACCTTCTGGTCTCTAAATGTTTAAGCTGGGAGAAAATTCATCCCTGTTCTCCGCTAATGTCTCCTGAATTCAGGTCAAATGGTTTTATTTTTCATTCCCTCATATTTCTATATTTATCACCTTTTCCTGTAATTTGTCTCTCTCCACAGGGTGATTTCCCTTTGGAGCTCTCTTGGGTTTATATTCTGTTGATTCTGTCCATTAAGATTGTCAACTGAAGATTTAAAGAAAGAAAAGAAAAGATGGGTTGATTTGCAATGGAATAAGGAAAAATGAAGGAAAATAATAAGAAATCGTAAATTTAATGATAATTCTTGTAAAAAACAGTTTTGTCTTTAAATAACAACAAACAGTAATCAATGAAGGTTCAATTGTTGCCATAGAATCCCTACCTAGCATGTGAGCAATAAAAATTCACGAAATCATCAACATAAAAGCATTAAAGACTATTGATTGCAAGTTCGTTATCATCAGCATCTAATATTCGGAGTCTTGCAGCCATGACATCTACGTAGTATTTGTTGTGCAACAAATCATTATCAATGAAAAAAATTAAAACTTAATCCAGTTTTTTGAAGACAGGTAAATTTTTATAACTTTTGTTTGTTTCATAAAACCAATGAATTCGGAACACAGACTTTACTTGCCAAACGAAGGAATAATTAAGAACCCAAAGAAAGCTCTAAATCTTGCAGTAATACCATAAACTGACTGCTTTACAAAAAAAAGTTGTGTGAAAGCACTTACGATTTCGTTGAAAGTGTTTACATAGCTGATGTATATGTTCCTAATTCATCCTTTTTCTTGTCAGTTGCATTTTGTAAGACGGTCATTATTTGTATGAATAAAAGTCATATTCTGCCTAACAATAGTTGGGCACGAAATTTACCAGGAACTTCACTATGTAGTATGAGGTAAAGCTGGTAAATATAACAGATAAGGCAAAACAATAATTTCATCCTTCTATAAAAGAATGGGACACTGAAAAAAAATAGAAGGCAGGTTTCCTTTATAACGAGATTTCAAGTAATTCAAATTTATTAAACAACAACACCGATTTGTTGTTCGAAGTGTAAAACTATATTTTTCTTTAATACAGAGAATGTCACAGCACAGAAATATTCCCTGGAAATATGGACAAAGGGTAAATAAATGTGAAACTAGGGAATTTAAATAAATATAGTGTTTATAAAAAATGGAAGTTAAAACAAAGTGGCAGTAAGAAAGTTAGAAAATTATTTATAATGAAGTTTTAACCATATTACTGTCCAGAAAAGAGCGAAATAACCAAAAGAACATAATTAAATGTAAAGTCAAGTTAAAATTCCAGTAATACTAAATGAAACAACTGGACAAACTCGAGCTACGAATGGCATTGAGAGAGCATGCATTTAAAATAAAATAATAAAACGTGAAAATTCTTCCGGACACTGAATGAAATCCAGCTAACAATACAAGTATATCAAACAGCGGAGTTAATATACGTAATGGGTCCCACTAATCATACGCCAGTCACCCACTAGTTTTTCCGACAGATTTCATAAATCACTGGGATTTCTTGGAAACTTATGTGACCGTAGCAAAAGAGTGAAGTTTAATATGCCATTCTTTCGCGTTGACGTAAAGAATCTCACTCATAAATCATGAATTCATTATTCCAAAGAGGTTATGCTGCAATGCAGGTTGGAGAGTTTCTCCAACAAAAAAAAGTGTCCATTCCCGTACTTTACTTCGTTCTGTTAACGCTTTACGCTTGGGGAATGGCTGGTGACATTGATGCAGATTAACAACCAACGGAAATTCTCCACTTTTATTTTTTCTTTTTGCTATTTTACAGTAAAATTTACGAAATAACTTTAATGGAAAATTTAAAGACAATTTTTACTGTGTTTATCAAAAACCTACCTTTCATCCGTTACTTTCGAGTAGCTTATTCCCTGTATTTTCATTGTGTCTATGCATTACAAAATGCTACTCTCATGGATAATAAGCAATAGGCATTATCGATTTGACATGAAATTTGTTACATCAGAAAGCAAGAAGATAGTATAAAGTAAAAACTTAATATTGACTATTCATAAAATATTCCAACGCAGCTATCAGGCACCATTTAAAGAGTGAAATTTCGGAGACAATTTTTACTGTGTTTATCAATAACCTATCTTCCATCCGTTACTTTCGAGTAGCTTATTCACTGTATTTTCATTATTTCTATGCATTACAATATGCTACTCTCATGGAAAATAAGCAATAGACATTATCGTTTTGACATGTCATTTGTTATGTCAGAAAGCAAGAAGATAGTACTGTATAAAGTAAAAACTTAATACTGACTATCGATAAAATATTCTAACGTAATTTCAGACACCATTTAATGAGTGAAATATCATCCTAGATTTATAACCTACTCTCGAGTCAGCCGTCAGAACACACAACCTATCTTAAGGATAAATTATTCAGCATCTTTCTCCGCCATGTCGAGTGGCTTTCGTCTTCCTCACTGACTCCAATTAAGTTGTCAGCGACAAACGGTGTCGCAGCGTAACGAAAGGGTGCCATCTATTAACTTAAAATTCCGTCACTGCCTGTTGCTCTGAAACCCATTTGGGGAAATGAGTCCAAACACACACACACACATATATATATATATATATATATATATATATATATATATATATATATATATATATATATATATATATATATATATATATATATATATATATATATATATATATATATATATATATATACACACACATATATATATATATATATATATATATATATATATATATATATATATATATATATATATATATATACATAAATAACTGCATACATACTCAGTTTTGTTTAAAGCGTTAAAAATTTTTAATAAAAAAGGAACAGGTGGTTATTTGTTTAGATATAATTAAAAACTAGCATAGTTGACAAAACACTTTAGGTAAATACGCTGAGTAGAAACATTATTTTTTTAAAGACATTATTATTATTATTATTATTATTATTATTATTATTATTATTATTATTATTATTATTATTATTATTATCAAACAGGAATTTTATATCAAAGATGGTATGAAGACTATTTTAATAAGGTAAATATCTTTCAGTGAAAGGTAACATCACATGAAAAGCTCAAAGTCTTGAAAGGGTAAGGAGATACAGACTTATCGAATCTCTTAACTTGAAAGACTGGAATGGGAAATACGAAATCTTTCCACCTATTTTTATCACCAAAGGAATTAAATTCTCTTGATATCTCAGGGACCTCTAGACAAAGAAAAAAATACCAATTTTTTTTTTCTAAAACAGTCGACGGAGGAGACAAAAGATGAATCTGAATAATGAAAAACTATGATCCAACCAACAATTTTGAAAGGGAAATATGGCGATCAATGCAAAACTCAATCAAAAAAGATTGCGTGAGTGGGTCTGCGTGAATTATGCTCCACTAGCCGAAAGATTTAAGAGACTGAAGTGAGTTAGCGAAGACTTAATTGAATCCACTTTCATTTTTTTTTATTGCTGATCAAAAGAAGTTGACTCCTTTTCTGTTTGGTGAGCGAATATTGGAAAATCTATCTCTTCGAGTTCTGACAACACCAGGAAGCTTTCGACAGGTTGGTGTAAATGAGACATGAATATGCTTTTTTGTTATTGCTCAGTTACCAGTTTCAGTAATGTTTAAACATTCATTTGAAGATTTATCTGAAATATTTTTGGGTAATATTATATTCACACAAACACACACACACCCACATATGTAAATTTAGTGCAGATGTGTCAAGAAGTAAGGGTATCATTTTTTTCTTTCACTGTTACACTGTAGTAATACGAGACGTTTGATCACTGCTAAAAAAATAATATCATTGTATATACTGCCAAATAGATTGTGACTTTATGATGATATGACTCACTTACAAAATCCACTGCATCGTCAGGTATACTCGTTTTTTTTTTCTTTATTAAATACCTATGAATTAAACCTCCAGCTTTAACTATGGCCCAGTCGAATGACTCAAAGATGGGGTGAGAAAGGGGAAGGGGAGAGGAGAGGGCGCTGGAGGAAATGATTATTTGAACGGTGCAGTTTACTATCAAGCAGAGTTGAAACATTTTCGGATAAAACACAAAATGACTGTGTATCTGTCTATCTGCCTCTCCTCTAATGCGATGGTGCTTTTTCTCTTAGCTTTGTCCAACCATTTTATCCTTGTTTCATTTTTTCCTGTTTCTATCACAGTTTCGTCCTGGTTCTGCGGCGTCTTCCTGTTCATCGTCAATATTCCTCTCGCTCGTCGGTATCCGCGGGCCTGAAGGCCATCCGTGCATATTTCATATTCTTCGAGTGCCAGGAGGTCATTTAGGAGTCAATATCACTGATGCTGAGTTGATGTCTGCATAGATGGGATCTGAATGATTAATGGAATCGTTAACAGGTCACTTTGACTCCAATATAATCCGTATCTTTCCACTGCACTCCGTCTTCCCATCTATTTTAAATCGTTTTTTTTATTAAGGAAAGCTGATATAGGGCGTTTTTTCCAAAAGCCCTTTCAACTCTTGTTTAATATTTTTCCTTTTCTTCCTTTGATAGGTTAATTCTGAAATTAGCACATGTCAATTTTATTCGTATGAATGATTAAAGTTACTGTTGCGTGATAGGAAGTCGCTTTTGACCATTAATTTTGATACAAAAGTAACAAAACTGTAATTAACCAGTTTCAATGTATTCAGGCAAAGGACACTTGACATCACTGCTCTTAATGCCGGTCCCAATTAATGGAAGTTACGTTGGCATTACGTTAGAACAGAAAATAAAAGGATTTTCATAATTATCCCTTTACCAACCTAGAATGATTATTTTATTAACTGTTCTCGCAAAAGCAGTTGGGAGAAGGCTATGATTAAACCGTGTTTGTATGTACAGTACATGAGTGTGGTATCGGGAGAGCTTAAGATTATCAAATTTGGTAGAAATCGTCAAATGGTTGACGAATTGTTACTATTGAAACTTTCGTACGTTATAGTAAATGCAGATTTTAGATTATCTACATATTTCATAGCCGACTACATAATTCTGGTTTTAATCTTTTTCCAACAGTCACGAATGCTTTGGCACGAGTTCTTGCATTTATGCTTTCTACAGAACGATGACCTTCCTAGTTTATCTAATGACCATTTTTAAATATGTAACAGACCTTTGATACAAATCTTGCCGTTTTTCTGGTAAAACCTATTTTTCCATCTGTATAGTATTTTACTTCAGTCATGTTTTCTTTTTTCAAGATGCGTATTAACAACCAAAATGCATTTTTTTAGAGACTGTCAAGAAATTTCGAAGCCGGATAACCCCTATTTGCCAGCGCCTCTTTTGTACATATCAGACATCGGTTTTAGTCGAGAAGAACGACACATCTTTTGTCAGTGTTACATTGGAAGCGCTCCCCTGTTGGAAAAATGGTACCTTGCGTCTATCATTCTTACGTCTTAGGACGAAGATTGGCGGCGCCTGCGTTTCCTCTTTGAAGTTTACGTTTTCAATCTCGTGTCTCACATTCATCCTGTTTCCCTTTCGAATATCATGAGAAATTTCGTTACGGTAAATGAGATCTTATTATTTAGACATTTTCAGCATTTATTCTTTAACTAATATTTGAGATAATAATGTTGGAGTGATATATAGGCTACTGTATGTAAATATATATATATATATATATATATATATATATATATATATATATATATATATATATATATATATATATGTATATATATATGTGTGTATATACACACATACATAATATACATACATACGTACATATATATATGTATGTATATATATATATATATATATATATATATATATATATATATATATATATATATATATTATCACAAAGTGATCAAGTACCCAAGGCTATTACAATAATTAATAAGACCTGCAAAAAGTTAATTTTCTACTCAGCCAGACACTTGAAACCTCATAACGAAATGTTAAGACTGAATACTCTAAAGGTACAGTGATCCCTTAAAACTTGCTTTAGCTCACCTGATAAAATGAATCTAACTTTATCAAGTTATGGGTGAGGTAACAAATCCAATAGGCTATGACCAGTCTAGGGGAAAATGGGCATCACGTCATCAGATACTATAATGGTTTCCCTGGTTCTATTTCACTTTGATAAAGAGAACTAGACAGATATATCACTTTGTCTTATACACACATTCATTAATTTCTTAATCACTGATGGTCAAAATGAACATGGTGCTTTTAAAACTTAAACAGACAAATTTATATCTAAGTTCAAAAGTTAGAGCAGAGTTCATAGTCCTGTAAAAGATTTACTTTATTACTGACAACAGTGTAAGATTTAAGCTAATCAAGATTAATCTACAAAGCTTCTAATCATCAAGAGCAATTTGCTAAGTAAAGTCTAGATTCATTAACTCTCACTGTTTTAAATATAAGTCTGAACATCCTGCAGCTAGCCCAAGTGTTCACTAAGACAATAAATGGAGTCAATACAGGTATTCACTGAAATCTCCATAATAAGTAGGCACTAACAAAATGCTAAGTAATCACTAATTTCCACAAACTTTGGACAACACTGTGTAATTATAAAATTGGAGAATATGATAACACAGACATGGCAATGAAATATGCAAAAATGGAAATATACCAACGGCAATTTCACTAAGACAAAATATATGAAGATTTACACCAATCTTTCAAAAGATTACCTTCACTTTTAAAAAAGCTCATATATTATACATGTATATGCACACACACACACAAACACACATATTTTATATATATATATATATATATATATATATATATATATATATATATATATATATATATATATATATATATATATATATATATATATATATATATATATATATATATATATATATATATATATATATATATATATATATATATATATATATATATATATATATATATATATATATATATATATATATATATATATATATATATATATATGATTATTATCACTTTTTTACGTGATTCATTTATCACACATTACCACCTGTGGTAATGTGTGATATATATATATATATATATATATATATATATATATATATATATCTATATATATATATATATATATATATATATATGTGTATATATATATATATATAAATTCCAAACTCACGTCTGAGGATCAGGCAGGTCTCTCAGGTGGAAAGCAGGGCGTTGCCCACTGGGCCATACAAGTCTAAAAGAAGTTGGAACCTGAGAGCAGCTGCACCCAAGATTACCTGGGCAAGCTAACTGCTTTGCATACCAGCAGTTTTCCCAACTTCCCGACTCAGCAATGACCCAATAGACAACATTTCATTTCAGATTATCCCTTCTGAGTGAATAAGATAGAAATCATCAACACACAATCACGTGTGGAACAGAAATAAATTTCTGACTCACGTCGGGATCGAGACAGGTCTCTCAGGTGGAAAGCAAGGGCGTTACCCACTGGGCCATACAAGTCTAAAGAAGTCGGAACCTGAGAGCAACTGCCAGGGAATTACCTGGGCAAGCTAACTGCTTGCATACCAGCGAGTTTTCCCAACTTCCCGACTCAGCAATGACCAATGGACAACATTTCATTTCGAATTATCACTACAGGGTGAATAAGATAGAAATCATCAACACACAATCACGTATGGAACAGAAATAAATTTCTGACTCACGTCGGGATCGAACCAGGTCTCTCGGGTGGAAAGCAAGGGCGTTACCCACTGGGCCATACAAGTCAAAAGAAGTCCAGGAACCTGAGAAACAACTGCAAAGGATACCTGGGCAAATAACTGCTTGCATACCAGCAATTTCAACTTCCCGACTCAGCAATGACCCAATGGACAACATTTCATTCAATTATCCCTTCTGAGTGAATAAGATGAAATCATAACACACAATCACGTGTGGAACAGAAATAAATTTCTGACTCACGTCGGGAGATCGAACCCAGGTCTCTCAGGTGGAAAGCAAGGGCGTTACCCGAATGAAATGGGCCATACAAGTCTAAAAGTCGGAACCTGGGGAAAACTGCACCCCAAGGAATTACCTGGGCAAGCTAACTGCTTGCATACCAGCGATTTTCCCCAACTTCCCGACTCAGCAATGACCCAATGGACAACATTTCATTCGGATTATCCCTTCTGAGTGAATAAGATCAGAAATCATTAACACACAATCACGTGTGGAACAGAAATAAATTTCTGACTCGCGTCGGGATCGAAGGATCTCTCAGGTGGATTCAAGGGCGTTACCCACTGGGCCATACAAGTCTAAAAGAAGTTGGAACCTGAAACAACTGCGCAAGAAGTTACCTGGGCAAGCTAACTTGCCAGCAGTTTTCCCCAACTTCCCGACTCAGCAATGACCCAATGGACAACATTTCCATTCTTTCCACCTTCTGAGTGAATAAGATAGAAATCATCAACACACAAATCACGTGTGGAACAGAAATAAATTTCTGACTCACGTCGATTTCATCTTAGGTCTCTCAGGTGGAAAGCAAGGATGTTACCCACTGGGCCATACAAGTCAAAAGTTGGAACCTGAGCTGGTGCACCCAGGAATTACCTGGGCAAGCTAACTGCTTGCAGTTGCTCTCAGGTTTCCCCAACTTCCCGACTCAGCAATGGCCAATGGACAACATTTCATTCGAATTATCCCTTCTGAGTGAATAAGATAGAAATCATTAACACACAATCACGTGTGGAACAGAAATAAATTTCTGACTCACGTGTGTGGATCGATTGTTCAGGTCTCTCAGGTGGAAATTCAGGGCGTTGTCACTGGGCCATTGCAAGTCAAAAGAAGTTGGAACCTGAGGCAACTGCAAGGAATTACCTGGGCAAGCTAACTGCTTGCAGTTGCTCTCAGGTTTCCCCAACTTTAGACTCAGTAATGGCCCAATGGACAACATTTCATTCAAAATTATCCACCTGAGACCTGGGTTCGATCCCGAAATCAGTCAGAAATTTATTTCGTGTCCAACGTAATTGTCTGACTGATGATTTCTATCTTATTCACTCCAGAAGTGGATAATTCAATGAAATGTTGTCTATTGGGCCATTGCTGAGTCGGGGAAGTTGGGGAAAACTGCTGGTATGCAAGCAGTTACCTGGCCCAGGTAATTCCTTGCAGTTGCTCTCAGGTTCCGACTTCCCCCAGACTTGTAATGGCCCAGTGGTTAACATTTTCATTGCTTTCCACCTGAGAGACCTAAGATCCCGACGTCATCAGAAATTTATTTCTGTTCCACACGTGATTGTGTGTTGATGATTTCTATCTTATTCACTCAGAAGGGATAATTCAATGAAATGTTGTCTATTGGGTCATTGCTGAGTCGGGAAGTTGGGGAAAACTGCTGGTATGCAAGAAGTTAAGCTTGCCCAGGTAATTCCTTGCAGTTGCTATCAGGTTCCAACTTCCCGACTTGCAATGACCCAGTGGACAACATTTTCCACCTCAGAGACCTGGGTTCGATCCTGACGTGAATCAAATTTAATTTATTTCTGTTCACACAATCATTGTGTGTTGATGATTTCTATCTTATTCACTCAGAAGGGGATAATTCAGATGAAATGTTGTCTATTGGGTCATTGCTGAGTCGGGAAGTTGGGGAAAACTTCGCTGGTATGCAACCTGTTAGCTGCTGCCCAGGTAATTCCTGGGTGCAGTTGCTCTCAGGTTCCAACTTTTAGACTTGTATGGCCCAGTGGTTAACGCCATTTCATGCTTTCCACCTGAGAGACCTGGGTTCGATCCCACAACGTGAGTCAGAAATTTATTTCTGTTCCACACACGTGATTGTGTGTTGATGATTTCTATCTTATTCACTCAGAAGGGATAATTCGAATGAAATGTTGTCTATTGGGTCATTGCTGAGTCGGGAAGTTGGGGAAAACTGAGCTGGTATGCAAGCAGTTAGCTTGCCCAGGTAATTCCTTGCAGTTGCTCTCAGGTTCCAACTTCTTTTCCACTTGTATGGCCAGTGGTTAACGCCCTTGCTTTCCACCTGAGAGACCTGGGTTCATCCCCGACGTGAGTCAGAAATTTATTTCTGTTCCACACGTGATTGTGTGTTGATGATTTCTATATCTTATTCAAATAGAAGGGATATATATATATATAAATATATATGTATATTGATATATATATATATATATGCTGGGAAACATTTGATGCTCATCAACATTTAAATCCCGAGTTGCTTCCCCAGACTTGTATGGCTTTATGAGTTGCTTGTCCACCTTCTCTTCATTCCTGGTTACCTAAGTCATTTCATTTCACACGTGATTCTGTTGATTCTTTATATCTATTTTTAAAGAAAATTCATAAAAAATTCTTAGCTCTAATGGGTCATTGCTTTTTCCCTGAAGTTGTAAAATTTCTCTGGTAGCATACTACTGCCTCAGGTAACCAACAACTGATGTTCCAAGTACCTTTGGTATCTAGATGTTTTCCCTCTTACAACTATGGTAGTCCGTAAATTTTACAGTTAGTTCATCTTGCAATTAAGAAATCATTATTCCAATCCAAATACCATTGTGTGTTGAAAATTATTTCACAAAATTTTTTTATTTAAACTACATGAAATGTTGTCTATTGGGTCATTCAAAATGAGGTAAGTTGGACTCTGAAAACATCTGCCTCACATTCCGTGACTCACTTAGCTTGCCCAGATAGTAGTCAAGATCCAACACAGTTGAACTCAAAACACTTAAATAAAATAACTTGTATCCATTGTTTTATAACCCCTTAAACCTATCCAAGAGACACTGCTCAATACATGTTCTAGTCAAAACTTATTTCCACTGGTTAACATATAATAAAGGATGATGATTATCTGATGACAAATTACACAGAAGTTTCATAATTCAGATAAAATCTTATTTTCTCATGGGTCATTGCTTGACTCACAGAACTTATTCCTAGTATGGAAACTATCTGGATACAGAGTTTGAATAAATTACTTTAATGTCCTTGAAGAAGTTGCTCAGGTTAAAAGGTCTTTTTACACTTGTAGCCATTTTTTAAAGCCCATTTTACAGTTATAAGTGATTATTTCTTGAAAACTTGCTTGTCAGACTCTCCCAGTTATTTGGTCTTCACAAACTAAATTCGTCTTGTTACATGCTTTTATTTAACTATTCCAATGTCTGCCTGTCTGTCTGTCTGTCCTCAAATCTTGTAACTCAATTTTCGACCTGTTCCCTTTGTCCGATGGACTTGAAATTTTGCATGGTTACTCAATAAGGTGAAATCAAATGCAATCATTTTATTTGATCAGTTTCTCAGCAGTGACCTCTAGTGACCCTATAGTAACATCTCCAAAGCACACATTAAATGATACTTTAGTTATGTTTGTCTTCCCCTTCCTCTTCCCTCCCATTTCGCAAAAATCCTCTTCCCTCCCTCACCAAAAGTTATGTTTCAGAAGGTCTGACAAGAATATAAGTGACAAAATAACTGTGTCCTCCCCAGGAATACATCTTCCCCAGAATTTCTTAATCTCCCAAGAACCTCCCCTTTAACATTGGTTGAAGTACATAATTTAGCTACATCCTTACATCCCTTCCCTCATCCATCCCCTTACATACATAACTCATAATAGTCATTCCCCTTTTGAATACATCCTCCTCTCTCTTCCCCTCACCCTTCCCTTCTCCTAACTAACCGTCAAATCCTTTCCATAATCCATCTGACATTTATTTGCGAGTGCCCCCAAAACATTGATTATTATCCATAATCCCTAACCCTACCAGCTATGGTCAGTTGTTCATCCTCAAGAAAGCTTTTAAATTGCAGGACCTGATGGAAAACAAACACCCCAAGAACATAGAGGAAACCCTAGGAAATTTGCAGGACAGATCTGATGGACTATTACCCCTATTCAACAATTTTAGGCTGAATTCAAAATATTAGTTAAAAATTAATAATAATAATACTAATAGTTAAAAGTTGTTAATGATGTTAATACTAGTAGTTAAATGTTGCAATAGACTTGCTAAACTAAGATAACTTAACTCTCTGTTTATCATTTGCTGTTTATGCTTATAAGAATATCGATTTTCTCCAAACTAAGATCATTTTCAAAAACTTATTTGAATATTTTATCTGATTGGTTACATCCCAAGAGAAATATGGAATTCATAAAAGTGAAAGAGGAAAAGAAAAGTTAGTGTATTTGAATGGATACCTGTATATTAAGAAAAGAATTTAGCCAACAGTGTTGTGTCATATGGCCGGTTTTGTGATGAGCGTAGAAATAAAAGAAAGGAGCAAAGCTAAAGTCAAAGTGGATAGTCGAACAAATACTAAAAATGGTCGATTGCATGATCATACTCATGGGCCAGATGCAGCAAAATTAGCACTTCGAACGTGGCAAATTCATGAAAATGAAAGCAACCAGTACAGGGAAACTGCGCAACAAATAATTGGTTAAGCATGTTCACATCACTGGAAAGTAGGTGCAAAACTTAGACTCTAGCCACCATATACGAATCAACATTAGACGTCAAAGGTTTTTCTTGCCATTCAAGACCCTTCCACAAAGATGCACAAGAACTGACCTGAACAAATGTGCATACGAGAACACTTTGACTGAGTTTATATTGTATGATTCTGGACCATTCGACCAAGAATACTCATGTTTGGTAACAAATAAAAACTTAAAATATCTAGGGAAGCGTCTCATTGGTTTTTAGATGGAACGTTTAAAACTGTGCCTCCATTTTTCGCAACTTTATACAGTTCATGCACTTATTAATGGTCAAACAGTACCATTGATTTACATACAATTTTAACCGACAAAGCCATAGAACATACACTGCTGTGCCGGAACAATTGAAAACTTAAAAATGAGCCAACTCCAGAAACTGGTCATGGTTGATTATGGGGGGACTATGATCAATAGTCTGCAAACGGCTTTTCCTCAAACTCAAATAAAGTGTTGTTTTTTTTCACGGAGTCAGAACATTTACAGAATGCTACAGATTTGTGGATTTCAGCAGCGTTATCAAAATGATAAAGAGTTTTCGGTTAACATGATGAAAATGATAGCTGCTATTGCCTTTGTCCCATCAAAGATGATGTTGAAATGGCTTTTTAACGCCTGTGCGAAATACTAAATCCAGAAACCCACAATTACAGGATTATTTTGAAGATAGTATATCGGACGATTATGCAGACGAGGACGACGTCAACCTATGTTTGAACCTAATTTATGGAATATGTATGACAGGGCTTCAGAGGAACTTCCGAGAACGAACAATTCCGTGGAAGGTTGGCACAGGAGCTTTCTAGCAAGTGTTGGCTGCTGTCACCCAAACGTTTGGAAATTTCTAACATGTATTAAAAGAAAACAATCTTGAACAAATAAAGCTGGCTCAATGTGCAGCAGGTTCTGATAAAGAACCTTGCAATAGGAAAAAATATTTGGATGTTTCAACTTTTAGCGAATTATATCAGTTAGTAACAATTATGAAAATCAAGATGTTTTAGAATACTTACGTTTAATTGCATACAATTTACAATTTTAGATAAAAAGTCAAGTCCTTTTATTTATTTTTTTTTGAATACAGTCTTCAACATAATTTTTAAAATTATATGTTAAACAATTTTATTTTTTTATAAAATACAGTCTTAAAATAAATTTTCAATTTTATGTGAAAAAACTCTTATATTTTTTTCATGAATACAGTCTTCAAAATAATCTATTACTTATATTTAGTTTTCCTTTAACCTTCTTCCAAATATCTGGTATTTTAAAATAAGACGATTGTAAGATATATATTGTCAGTAAAAGCTCATTTGACAAATTACTATTCCAAGAGTGGTTAACATCATAACCTCTTTTAACTACTAAAATTCAATGGTAATTGTCCTACAGGGGTAATTGTCCATTTTACTAGTACTATTGTACTGGGGTCAATTGTCCTAGGGGGTACTTTTCCTAGGGTAATGTCCTATGGGGTAGTTGTCCTCAGACATGAATTGTCCTAGACTCCTTTCCCCTCCATCTCCTTCCCATTTTCATCCCTCTCCTCTTTTCTCCTCCTCTCCCATCCCTGGTCACCTTCCACCTTCCTCCTCTCCTCCCTCCTCTTCCCTCTTCCATCCCCACTATTAACCCCTTGATTGCCATCCCCTTCCCTTGCACCTTTTTAGCTCCCCGTTAGCCTGGCCTTTATATCAGTTTCGCTTGACTACAATCATAAATCGGTTTCAATTTCTGTTAAAACTAAAAATGTATAAAATACAAAATATAAAAATTTTTTATAGACATACTTTTCTTAAAATATGTTAAATGACTAAAAAGTAAAAAATTATTTTTTTTCACGCCTGGGTTTTCATATAAATAATCATGCACAAAAATAAAGAATATATCTCTGACGTCAAACATGGGAAATGCTACAATAAAAGATACAATTTTTATTTTCTTGTAGTAATTCTTTCCATGTTTGGACTGTTTTATGCAATTTAGACATGATTAATGTAAGAAAACCCTGGTGTGCATCTCAGAAAATATTTTGACCTTTTAATGCACTTCAAGAAAAGCATGTCTATAAAGATTTTTTTTCTATTTTTTTTATTACGGATAAGGATATACAGAAATAGATTTAATTTAACCTTCCAGTTCAACCCACATCTTACAACAACTATCATCGCACTCAACTAACTGTGCTCTACTTCTCCGTCAGGAAGACCGCCATCTTCAACAATCTCTCTCCCAACCAAGAGACGTTACAACTGACCCTGAAGCAGCGAATGCTATCTCAATCCAGCATGCCTGCGCAAGCGATTAACCAGAATTAGTGCATCGTCTGAGCTGCTGATGCTGTCTGCATGTGGAACAATTCGAAACGCTCACGGATGTTGCTGGCCGGAAAAAGCTGGTGGAATGCGTGTGTGTGCACTTCCCGATAACAAGAATCAGAGGCATTCTGCAATTTATAACTAGTGGTACTAATCCACTTCAATATAATGAGTTTAGTTAAAATATAACTGATATTCAAAGCTCTCTCACTCTCACTCACCTCTGGTTTATATATATATATATATATATATATATATATATATATATATATATATATATATGTATATACTATATATCACAAACACACACATATATACATATATATATGGATCGTGTGTGTAAGTGTGTGGGTGTGAATACAAAGGAGAGCAAATTATCCCCAATGGACTGCTGAGAACCCGATGAAGATTCATATATGACAGGCATAACGGAATCAATAGGCAAAATCAACTTAAACGCAGATTAAAAAACAAATATGAATCCAAAACAATAATAAAAAAATAAAAATAGTAGTGTTAAAAGCAATAAAAATATTAAAAATTATAATGATAACAATAAAATAGACAGTAAATATGAATGAAATATATAAGATATTACTTTAAAGAACATTAAAATAGATATACCGAAAATCTAAAAAATAACAATAATAAAAATGTTAAAAAATGAAAAATAAAAATCGAAATAATAAAATAAAAGCCTATAAAATGAAAATGCTTTAAATAAAAACAAAATTCTCTGCTTCTCAAGCGTTAGTAATAGCATGCATTGTCTGCATGATATTCATGATAGTCGATTTATTGTCGAAGCTGTTGAATAAAAACTTTTCATATCATTTTGAAGATATCTCTACATCTACCGTTTTCAAGCATTCGATATTTTACCTATGTAACCTTATATATCTATAGTAAGCATTAGAATTCCAAGAAAATACGAAATAAGTAATTTTATCTTCAAAAAAATAAAAGTGCCAGGTCTAAGAATACGAAAACATGAAGTGGAGTTGGTCTGTATGTTTTATGATACTTCGACAAATCAACTGACGTAAGTCACGGACCCTCATCAAAGACTCGTCCTGGAAGAAGGGACGACAAGGACCTTACAAAAAGTGGATGATGCGGGAATAAAGAAAACGAGGGTTTGCAATGGGTTCTGTGAGACGCCAGGGGAGTCAAGAACTTCTCCCATTTTTGTGGAATTGCATTTCAAGGATAATGGGTTTCTCTGGGTGACAGACTAAGAGTAATAGGAAACAGTGATAAAAATACTTAAGCCAAACCGAAATTTTATTTTGATGGGCATAATTATATTATAAAAACTGAACTTTACCAGAGTAACATTTGGCGTTTCTATGTAGTGAGTATTATAACAGCATTTTTATGTTTTTGTAAGAATATAAATCGTGTGTGTGTTAAATTTATTAGCAATGCCGTATACAATTTGACAGGAGTAACCTATATTTGAATTGAGATCATTTCCTATACACACATGTATGTGTATTATACATAAACTCAATATAACAGTTATATTAAATTTCCATATATATCATATATATATATATATATAATATATTATATTTTGCTATATAGCTACGTTTACAGTATATACATATATATATATATATATATATAAATCTATATATATATATATATATATATATAATATATATATATATATATATATATATATATAATATATATATATATATATATATATATGTCATATTTCATTTATGCCACATTTAAATAAACTACGTTTCTTAGTAAATCTAAGATAATTCCCAACATATATATCTGTATTGATCATGAAAGGAAGGCTATTGTGAAATCTCCGTTTGGTCAAACCAGACGCAGACGTCATCAATAAGTACCTGTGTAGTGCTTTAAGACAGTGCGTCATCATACATTAGCATCCGTTTGCATAAACTCAGCGTTCTCCTTTTGCTCAGAGCTGGAGGCAAATGTCACGTAGCCGTGGGAAGTTCTTGGGAACGAGGTCATATGTTTGTTCGTGTGTGTGCATCTTAGTCTTGCTATGTAAAAGTGTGACAGCTTAGATATTAGATCGACATGGGAGATCATCCTATGCAGACCAATTGTATTCTTTTGTAAATAAGTCTTTATACGAAATACAAGAAAAACCACTATGGAGTTTGTCTGAAATCCTGCAGAACATTGGTCTGATCTTCCAAAAACAGTCTTATTCTACAGCCATGAAGAAACTGAAGATGTCATAACAAACTCTGACTGAGTTCCAAACACAGTCCTTATAACCAAACACCTGGAGGAATTTCTGATGAAATACCTTCATACAACAGTGGTGGCAGCACACACAACAGCGGTCACAACAGAGCTTTCTGGCAGCACCTCTACATGGCGTCTACATTGGTAAACGGAAGCTCCGATACGGCGAGATGCCCAAAAAACCATAGACAATTGTCATCTTCATAAACATGGTTACAAGCAGACGGAAAGAAAACAATCAACAACGAAAAAGCGAGGAAAACATCTGACCTTCACAACACATCTACCCCAACGCATGGCAGAGAGAGAGAAAATCTACACAAATCTACGCAACATTGCACATCAACACTCCACGTTGTTCCCTGAGGGTTTCTGCAATCAACATTCATCAACATAAGAAGTTCAACATCCACAATAACATCCCTTCGATGACGTGTATCTAGCCAGACGGAAGTTGGACAGCAGAGGAACCTCGTCGACCTACTTACCAGAATCCAATAAAAGCTAAGTACAGCCATTATTTATAACAGTTGGTATATTCATTTACAGTGTTCGGGTCTCGAGTGGCAGGTTGCTGATATAAGGTGAGCAGTGCCGTAGATTAATACCTTTGCCTTGCAGACGTAGCGGTTCCTGATACCTCATTTTTTCATACTTTTTGTGTCCTTTTATTTTTACGCCTGACACATTGTTAACTCTGTTCTTTTTCAGGAAAGTGCATTTATTACCTTTCATTATTGTATTTTATGATGCATTTTCATAAGTGATGTTATTTTTAGCGGTTATATGAATCTCGGTTGTTATTTACTTGCGTTCCTGGTTTAGATTTATGAGGTTACGTAGCGGCCGTGTTTATTCATATAGGTTTCAAGATCACTTAGAGAGTAGGCGTGCGGATAGGAAACTTAGTAGGAAAATGACTCCTCCAACCCCAAGTGGGAGCGACCCCACCACTTCCCCACAGAATCCTGTACTTACGGTAGTTAATGCTAGATCGCCAATTGTACCATTCGCAGGTCGTGTCAATGGATTTTTGACGCAGGGTGTCGAATCTTGGATTTCGTCTATAGACGTACACCTCACGGCAAAATCCATTACCGATCCGTCTTTACAATTGCAAGAGGCAAAGAGTTTCATAGATTTTGCTAAGGAGATGCAGGTGCATACTTGCGGGAATATCTTTTAAAGAAACAAACACTTGGGATGGTTTCAAAGCCAATCTGCGTTCCATTTATGGGAGTGAGGATGCATTGGATGAAGTTCTTGCTTTACGCAACATCATAAGACTCACATCTATGACTAATCTAAGTATAGCAGATAGGGCAGCTCTGATAGGAGATAGGCTCGAAGAGTATAAAGGACAGATTGATGGCTCAAGTTGGGTCAATGGTAATCTGCATATCAGTTCCAAATCTGTCTGCAGGTTATTCTATTTAACACTTGTAACAGCAATGTTACCTGAACCTTTGGTTAAGTGTTTTGATGAAAAATTACAATCAGATAGCTCAGAATTAGATATCTATAGGCAAGTTCGGAAACACTTGTCCAAGTGTACAGATCTCGATCCTTCTCTGATTCAGGATTTTACAAAGCAAGAAAACAAAAATCATGCGTCTACATCACCGCAACAGGTTAACTTAGTCACTAATAATCCATCAGCAGTCATTTGTTACAATTGCAAAAACCTGGTCATGTGATAAATGAGTGTAGGTCCCGCTATTGTTCAATCCATAACAGTACGCATCATAAGTATAGTCATTGCAATGCAAGAAAGAAGAATTTAAACAGTAACACAAACATTCAAAACACTGGTAATGACGCTAAAAAGCAACAGTACCATGGGGAAAGAACAAACATTACAAGCAGAACAGTAATGCAGGTCAGAAACAAGTACATTCAAATCGTTCCTCGGGAAAGCCAACTTCAGGCTCAGCAGTTCCAAACAATAATGCGTCAGTGAATTTTCCGAATGCCGGCGGGCAGACAAACACCACATAGCCAGCTTAAAGGGGAGGAGAGTGATATTGGGTTATCATCACTTTTGAATCAGATAATAAGTTTAATGTTCTCCAAGATATGTGTGAAGACAAGAATTTTCCAGAAATCGAGGTAGTGTCTCCCAAACATGCAGAGCACGGTCCGTAGATTTTTGCAAAATACACGCTATTATTGGCTCAGAAGAAGTTAGACCCACTTTGCATGCAGTTAGCTTAGAACACAAGCATTTCACCTTGTTTTTGATTCAGGTAGTCCACGTAATATAATGGATTTACGTACCCATCACCTTTTATTTTCAAGATTTCCCATCGAACGCTCTGATGTTCGTTTGTCAGGAATAGGCAATAATGAATTAGATGTAATTGGTACATCTCAGATACAATACAGGTTGGGGCAACGTACTTTTACGGATACCTTTATCATAGTTGGCAATATTAATATGTACCCAGTAGTTATTATGGGATATCCATCAATGTCATTACATAACGTAATTTTAACACCCGCAAAACACGGAGTGTTTATAAAAGGAAATTCTATCGGTCTTCACACACATTGAAATCTGTTTTGGATCAGAAGGAGACAGAGAGTAAGAAGATAACGTATATCGAAGAGCCAGTCACTTGTCTCATAAGCGATGATATTGTTACAGCAACCCAACATAACTCTCAGGCACCCGCGTCCTTGCTGCGTTCGCACAAACCATTGAGCCAAACACACCATCGTATCTCACGGTCAAGGTTAAAAGAAAATTGCCAGGCTCAGAGGTTTTAATTCTTCCTGATACCTTAAAGATCAATGGGCTTTCAGTCACGCAAGCATTATACACAGTAAATTCTGATCATCGGGTTAACATTGAAGTTTTTAATCACTTAAATGCTGCTTTAACAGTACATGAAAATCAACATATTGTCAATATCGAAGCATATAAACATCGAATTCTTACAGTTGCTGAAATTAACTCCACTGAATCAGCAACAGACGAATCTCTTTTAAAGGTAATTAAAGGCAAGATCGAAGCAGACATCTTAGATAGGGATATAAGCAAGAAATTTTTTGATCTTTTATCCAAATATAGTGATGTTTTTTTCTACTAGTACTGGAGCTTTAGGCAAAACGGAAGTCATCGAACATCAAATTCGTTTAAAGGATAAAGACCAGGTCATTTACGTGCCTTCATATCGTCTACCGGCCAAATTTCTGAATGAAATCAATGTTGAGGTAGATAAAATGTTAAAAGAGGGTTATTAAGAAATCTAACAGCCCTATAATTTTCCCTTGATAGTAGTACCAAAAAGGACAAAACCTGGAGGATTTGTGTTGACTTTCGCAAAGCTTAACGACCAAACTATCCCTGATCGTTTCCCAGTACCTTGCACAGATGATATTTTGTCTCTATTAGGACAGAATAAATTTTTACTTCCTTGGACTTACTTAAAGGCTTTCACCAGATACCCTTAGCTAAGGATAGTACCCAGTACACTGCTTTTAGTACAGCTAGAGGTCACTATGAATTCCTACGTATGCCATTTGGGCTACGTTGTGCTCCTATTACGTTCACTAGAATGATCAATATAGTGTTCGGAGATTTACTAGGGAATATTCTCCATGCTTATATGGATGATTTAGTTATATTTTCCAACACCTTGGAGGAGCATTTAAGTAAACTAGAAATAGTCCTTCAAAGGTTAAGAGAACATCATCTAAAAGTAAAAATTTCTAAATGTGAGTTTTTAAAGACGAATTAGTCTATTTGGGTTTCATGGTATCTCGGCAAGGTCTTAAAGTAGTCCATGATAAAATCTCTGCTATTAGTAAATTTCCCGTTCCTACTAATGTTAAAGCCATACAGCAATTTCTCGGGGTTTCGGGTTATTATCGTCGGTTTATCCGAGATTATTCAGTAATAGCAGCTCCTTTAACTGATCTCATAAGGAAGGACGTAACTTTCAAATGGGAATCCCAACATCAAATTGCTTTTTGAAAGAAAAAATCAGTTCTGCTCCTATTTTAAAGTTTCCCGAAAAAATTTATTATTGCAACCGACGCATCAGATCAAGGAGTAGGAGGTGTGTTTACTCCAGTGGCATGACAAAAGTTTTTCCCCATTGCTTTTTATTCTCGCAAATTAAAAATGTCAGAGAAGAAATATTAATAGATAAAGAATGCCTCGCCATTGCTAATTCGTTGGTACATTTTAAATATATAATCTATGGGTATAGTGTCAGCTAACTGATCAGACTGACTTTTTTTAAGGTTTCAATCATAGTCCTAAAAGAACTCGTAGGCAGATTATCCAGGACTTTGGAGCTAAAATTGGATACTTACCCGGTAAAGCAAACGTAATCAGATGCGCATCTCGACAACTCAAGTTTTGATCTAGAAGAAATTCCCATTGCTTTTTAAATTCTATCGAAAATGGTCAATCTTTAGCCCAAGCAACAGAGAATATAAATAAGAATGGAATCAGATTCAGTAACAAGAACAAATGAAAGATCAGAAATTAAGAGTAATAATAGATGCATTAAATCAGATGATAAGGAATATGTGAAATATACGAATCAATATTTCTTGATTAAGGATAACATTCTATGCCGATCCGTGGCTAGGAGAACCAGGAGTTCAACACAGTTAACTAACGACCAGGTGGTTGTACCTATCACATTAATCCCAATCGTTCTGAAATGGCTTCACAACCATCCTCTGCATGGTCATCCTGGGTTCGAAATAACCTCTCAAAAGGCCAAGTCATTATTTTACTGGTCTACTATGTTAAAAAGATATTAAGACATATATTAAAAACTGTGATATATGTTTCCGTCACAAGGGCCATACTAAGAATCCTGTAGGTCTCAGGAACTTATCCCGTGCCTAGCAAACCTTTTGAAAGGGTACACCTTGATTTATTGACAGGTTTTTACGAGACAGACCGGGGAATAAAACCTCTTGGTTATCATTGACGCCCTTACACGGTATACTGAATTAATACCACTAAAAAGTAAAACAGCCATTGAGTGCGCTAGGAAGTTTTACGAGTGCTATATATGCAGACATGGAATTCCAAATATAATAATCTCTGACTCAGGTGGAGAATTCAATAATCACTTCCTTAACTCATTGTGCGAAATTCTGCAAATAAAGAAAGTCAATACGATGATATACCATCCTGAATCTAATGGATTGGTAGAACGGGTTAATAGAAAGGTGCTAGACATACTGCGTGTAAACATAGGCGGTATGGACCCAAACTGGGACATCGCAATACCCACCGTGTCCAGTACCCTAAATAACAATTATCATACTTCAATCCGTATGTCTCCCCCATGAAGCTGTATATGGGATACCTGCTAGGTCACCTTTTCACATATTATCCCCGACATCTAGTTTATCAGATCCGTTGAAGGATATAATAGATGTTAGCCGAAGTAGATATCAAACACTTTATCAAAACCTCTTACAGGCTCAAGTGTTAATGAAGAATGCACATGATAAAAAGCTAAGGTCACAAAGCCTTACCAAGAAGGAGATATAGTATATGTACAAGTCTATGTTAGAAAAGGGCTAAATTGGAAATTGTTGCCTAAGTTTGAAGGTCCTTTCATAGTTATAGAAGTTTTAATAGGTAACCGACTTAAAATTCGGAATCAGTCCGATTCAACGGATGTTCGAACAGTATCTATCTCTCATGTGAGAGCTTAAGACAATGGTTTGTTATGAAAAAGTTAATTATTGTGTGAATTTTTACATCATTTGGATGATGCGATGTTTTTGTTTCATTATTTACAAGTTATTTTTTTTTTACAGGCTCCAACATGAAGCTTGTCAAATTATACCATGCACTATTCCTCTCAATGTTTATCGTAGCTGGGAAGAGTTCTGAAATAACTTTACATCATGGTTCTATAGTAGAGGAAATGAATAATTTCTTTCTAACTGGCAGTAATATAGTTTTAGAAGTCAATATGAACGCCATTTTTACTAGCGAAAATGAAGTCATAACTTTGAAATCAGAATTGACTCTTTTTATCAATCTCTGGCAGACTTGCATAAATCATTCTTAGCTAGCAGTGATCCAACGTCGCCGAATCAAGTCAGTGACACAATTAATATGCTTTTCTGGGAATTAAGGAATAAAACAAGCGAAGCTGAAATCTTGGCTCGTGATTTGCTAATGTGGTCAATACCTCATGACGTTACAGAAAGGCGTAACCCACTTGTTCTAGCGGCATTAAATTTGGTTGGTTCCGTAGCAGGTCTTGGGTTAGGGATTTCAAATCGTTTAAAACTTCGCGATCACGGGGTTAAAATCGAAAATCTGGAACATCAACAAGAGGTATTAGCAGGAGAACTAAACAAACAAATTCAAGCTTTGAACAGCGTAATCAGTAAAGTAAATGAACAGTCACGACGTTTCAATCAGGTTCATGACACTCAAGTTTTGTTAGCAACTTTGATGTATTATCACGCTAAAATTAATCATGTATACTCGAGAGTTTCAAGCTTTATCGAAAAATCAAAAGATTACGTGGAAGCTATAACACTTGCTGCTAAAGGCGTGTTGTCTCCTCATTTGTTACCGATTAAAGATCTTACTCAGATTATCAATAATGCTCACGATAAAATGCGCTATGTTCCAGTAGTAGATTTCCATAAAGTTGAATTTTATTACAGCTTGATTACAGTTAAAGTTGACCTTGATAAGATCGTAATCGACATTCCTTTCAACCCATCAGACGCGTGGAAGGCGTATAAAATTTCGCCTTTTCCCACGTATGTATCTAACGTCTCGACACCTATTATTAATAATCTGTCAGCTCTAGTATTGGTTTCCGCCAATAAGGAAGCTTTTACGGTAGTCGAGACCAAGCACTGTTAAATGATTGCCATGATGTTATGAATAATGTAGTGTGCAGGATCGATTTGTTTGAATTCTTAAACATTACGTCATTGAATTCATGCAATTGGACTTGGTACTTAACAGAACCTCTCCCCATACACATGAACATTGTTTGGCTGGTTTAGTACGGTATCGTGACAATCAGTTTCGTCACAGGCTCGTGAATGGCACGTCATTCGTCTTCTCTGCAGAACCATACATCGTCACTTGCCCAGATGGTACTAGGACAACAGGACACATGTTCGTCGTTAATGATGGCTGCACTGCAACAACGTCGTCACTCTTCATCCGAGCTAGCACATCCATCATCAGAGGCCGCAACTTCTTCATCAACACATCGTGGGGAAAACACTAGGCTGCAAGGTCTAACAATTCCCTACAGCAGGCCCATCGAAAACGCTATTGCATCATTAGACTTGCTGTCTCCTGCGAGCCATTCTTCTGATCACCATGATTTTCTTCTCCTCTACACATTAATTGCCGTTGGTATGTTGCTGGGAGCCGTAGGCGTAATCGTCAGCGTAATGTTTTGGAAAAAAGCACGAGAGATGAAGGGAGACCATTGCGAAATCTGCTGTTTCTCAAAGGTCAACGTTGGACTGGCGCAATTATATGTTCGAGTTCAGTAATGAAATTACTGGCCATTTTTTTCATTAAAGCTCGAGTACACAGAGAAAGACTGAAAAGGTTCTATTTTCGTGGTAATGTATGTGAGGAAGAGCTGAACATTTCTGGTGTTATCATTTATCTACATTTATTTCTTTAATAACCTATACTACATATGTATGTATCAATTGCGTGTAGTAGCATGTTGTTCATTCAACATTTTGCATTTTGGTTGTCCATACTGATTAATCTATCAGGATAACTGTTTGTTTATATAAACCTACCATATGGTTATTACCTTTGGATACATTTTTAAGCATTGATTTCAATCTCTATCATTGCAAGTGTATTCATATAATCTGTGCACAAATGTTTTTACTTCGTATTATCATTTCTTGCATTATCATTTCAAATTGCATTATCATTTCTGAATTGCATTATTTTATTTGATTTATCCGGATTGCATTATCTATATATGATTTACATGTTAATCATTAGCATTGTCAGTATAATCAATATTTGAGTTATATAACTTACCTTTTTTTCTCACTTTGCTACATTTTAGTAAGACTTATGTTTCACAAATATGCAACATATTTCAGTATTTGCTGTCTTCAGTAATTACTATATATCTCATTCACATTTTGAGTATAATGATATTTGGAAGCGTATATTTTCTTTTGCTTTCTGAGGATTTATGCTTAGCTAGTGAATGCCTGTTTTGATGATTTCGTTCCTATTGTGTTTTTTACGTGGCCGAGCAAATGTCATATTTCATTTATGCCACATTTAAAGAAACTACGTTTCTTAGTAAATCTAAGATAATTCCCAACATATATATCTGTATTGATCATGAAAGGAAGGCTATTGTGAAATCTCCGTTTGGTCAAACCAGACGCAGACGTCATCAATAAGTACCTGTGTAGTGTTTTAAGACAGTGCGTCATCATACATTAGCATCCGTTTGCATAAACTCAGCGTTCTCCTTTTGCTCAGAGCTGGAGGCAAATGTCACGTAGCCGTGGGAAGTTCTTGGGAACGAGGTCATATGTTTGTTCGTGTGTGTGCATCTTAGTCTTGCTATGTAAAAGTGTGACAGCTTAGATATTAGATCGACATGGGAGATCATCCTATGCAGACCAATTGTATTCTTTTGTAAATAAGTCTTTATACGAAATACAAGAAAAACCACTATGGGTTTGTCTGAAATCCTGCAGAACATTGGTCTGATCTTCCAAAAACAGTCTTATTCTACAGCCATGAAGAAACTGAAGATGTCATAACCAAACTCTGACTGAGTTCCAAACACAGTCCTATAACCAAACACCTGGAGGAATTTCTGATGAAATACCTTCATACAACATATATATAATATATATATATATATATATATATATATATATATATATATATATATATATATATATATATATATATATATATATATATATATATATATATATATATATATATATATATATATATATATATATATATATAGATAGATATATATATATATATATGTATGTACATTAGATAGAGATATAGATAGATAGACAGATAGATAGATAGAGAGATAGCTCAATATATAGACAGAAGGTCCGTAATCCTCTAAAAAAAAAAAAAGGAGAATATTACGAGCCGCCCAAAGGCTCCAATTACGTACGACAGATCAGCAAGAAAAAGGACATACAAAGAAAGTGATAAAACCAAGAAAGAGAACGAGCGACCCCATGAAACAGTAAAACTAATAATATCAGGAGAGATATTTTCAGCCCAATATGTTCACATGAGCTATTATTCTAAAACATTCCAATTGCACTACAACCCTTAATTAGACGTTTCCCAGAGATTATTATCCTGCTCCTCTGGTCGAGCATCGAGATGAAAATTATGAAATTCCATCGGCTTGAACCTATAATGTAGTCTGGGTTATTAATGAAGTTGGATTACATTCATTAAGAATTAAGCAACCGTGCGATACAAGTCCCAGAGTATAATTTCTGTAGCTGGAGAATAAACATTTATATTTCATAAATAACCCCAGTCACTCTAAATGAAAATTTATGCTAAAAGTTCTTACAAACAAATGACAATAATTATGATTTCGAAAAAGGTAATGGTAATTTAAATATAGGATACTGTATTAACATCATATTATTAAAATGTAATTAGAATTATATATGCACGTTTATATATATCCTTATATATATATATATATATATATATATATATATATATATATATATATATATATATATATATATATATATATATATATTTTCATATACAATCAGTAAGCTAAAAACGTCCTTTAATATCCAATTCGCTCTACCTACTGAAATAATATATTTTCATATATATGTTACCGAAGGTGAATTTTTAGTTGATAATAAGTTCGTCGTCCCGTGGGCTCAACCAGCGAAGGACAAGTACTCAGGACTACAGTGGACGCTTTAAACCACACGACCAGCAAGTGAGGTATAAGTGGATATCGCCTCCCATATACAAAACCCCCATCGAACTCAGGTGTTTGTATTTTAGTGACGATATCCACCCACCTCTGCCATGTTGACCGTGGCAGCGTTTGGATATCGTCACCATATTATGACTTTTTATCACATCACCGTGATTCACGACAATCAATTTACAAACGTCATAATATGGCTGGCGATATCCACTTTATCAACTCACTCTGCTGGTCGTCACTAACACCTTCGTCCACTGCAGTCCTGATATGAGTTCTTGTCCTTCGCTGTGTTCAGAGCCCACGGGACGACTGAATTGTGCTTATCAACTAAAAATTCCCCGGCAAGATCGGCAACATACATGAAAATATATTATTTCGAGGTAGAGCGATGGATATTAAAGAACGTTTGTAGCTTACTGATTGTATATGAATCAAGGTGATGTGATAAAAAGTCATTATGGATGCGTGCGACAAACGCACTACGGTCAACATGGCAGAGGTAGGTGGATATCGTCACTAAATACAAACACCTGAGTTCAACAGGGGATTTGTATAAGGGAGGCGGTATCCATTTATACCTCACTTGCTAGTCGTGTGGTTTAAAGCATCCACTGTAGTCCTGAGTTCTTGTCCTTCGCTGATTCGGAGCCCACGGGACGACGAACTTATTATCAAATAAAAATCCCCTTCGGTAACATATATGAAAATATATTATTTCCGAGGTAGGATATTAAAGGACGTTTGTAGCTTACTGATTCTATATGAATCACGGTGATGTGATAAAAAGTCATAATATGGCTGCGTCGACAAGCGCACTACGGTCAACATGTCAGAGGTTGGTGGATATCGTCACTAAAATACAAACACCTAAGTTCGACGGGGGATTTGTATAATGGAGGCGATATCCACTTATACCTCACTTGCTGGTCATGTGGTTTAAAGCGTCCACTGTAGTACTGAGTTCTTGTCCTTCGCTGGTTCGAGCCCACGGGATGACGAACTTATTATCAACTAAAAATTCCCCTTTGGTAACATATATGAAAATATATTACTTCCGAGGTAGAACGAATTGGATATTAAAGGACGTTTGTAGCTTACTGATTGTATATGAATCACGGTGATGTGATAAAAAGTCATAATATGGCTGCGTGCGACAAACGCACTACACAGTCAACATGGCAGAGGTGGGTGGATATCGTCACTAAATACAAACACCTGAGTACGATGGGGATTTGTATACAGGAGGCGATATCCATTTATACCTCACTTGCTGGTCGTGTGGTTTAAAGCGTCACTGTAGTCCTGAGTTCTTGTCCTTCGCTGGTTTGAGCCCGGGACGACAACTTATTACCAACTAAAAATTCCCCTTCGGTAACATATATGAAAATATATTATTTCCGAGGTAGAACGAATTAGATATTAAAGGACGTTTGTAGCTTACTGATTGTATATGAATCACGGTGATGTGATAAAAAGTCATAATATGGCTGCGTGTGACAAACGCACTACACGGTCAACATGGCAGAGGTGGGTGGATATCGTCACTAAATACAAACACCTGAGTTTGATGGGGGATTTGTATAAGGGAGGCGATATCCACTTATACCTCACTTGCTGGTCGTGTGGTTTTAAAATAACCACTGTAGTCCTGAGTTCTTGTCCTTCGCTGGTTCGAGCCACGGGACGACAGACTTATTATCAACTAAAAAATTCCCTTCGGTAACATATATGTGAAAATACATTATTTCCGAGGTAGAGCGAATTGGATATTAAACAACGTTTTGTAGCTTACTGATTATATATACTATATTATATATCATATATATATATATATATATATATACATATATATATATATATATATATATTTATATATATATATTACATTTTATATATATATATTATATTATATATATATATATATATATATATATATATATATATATATATATATATATATATACATATATATGAAATATTTTATCACACCGTGATTTATATACAATCATGAAGCTACAAATGAAAATAACTGACGTCAAAGGGACCGGTCGTGAGTAGAGACAAATTAGTATCATATGGAATTATTCTTTTGGCCTTTGTACATACATAAACAGGATAGAAAATCCATAGATTCGCTGTCATTAGAGGAAAAAGAACTAAGCAGATTTGTGACGTAAATCTAAAGTAGATAATCCATATGAAACAGTTATTCGTACGGAAAGGTCTCAAAAGAATGGGGAAGCAAATATAGATAGGTCTTGTGATGTTTGGAGTCTTGTGAGAGAGAGAGAGAGAGAGAGAGAGAGAGAGAGAGAGAGAGAGAGAATGTGTATGTATGTATGTGTGTGTGTGAGAGAGTGCTAATATCAGGGTTCCAGATGCAGCAAGTTTTAAAGCTAAAAAATGATTATCAATTTGAAAAATATTTCCTCATAAGGACGAGAAATCTCTCTCTCTCTCTCTCTCTCTCTCTCTCTCTCTCTCTCTCTCTCTCTCTCTCTCTCTCTCAGAAATGAAATTGCTAGAGATACCCGGTAGGTACTCTGGAAAAAAAAAAAAACCTGTTTTGTGCTCGGCAAACTTTCATTTGGTATGTTCTTTAATCTGAGAGTAAACATAGGATTCGAACCTTACTTTTTATTTCAGAATAACAACTGTATATGTAAAATAGAAAAAAATAACTTCCAACTTAACCAAAATAATGCCTCACCATAATTAATCTCCAAACAAGACTGGTCATTCAAATATCTATTACTATGGCTGAACCAAAGGCCGAGGTTCGAGTCCTGGCCTGGGCGGATTTACTTAATAATAATAATAATAATAATAATAATAATAATAATAATAATAATAATAATAATAATAATAATATTTCACTTCGAATATGATTTCATATATATAGTGTTTTACTAAAAAAATGGTGCGAAAATGCTTCAGTTTTTATTTAGGATTGTAAAAAAACCAAGGTATATTGAATTAGGTAATAAAACTATATATAAATACATTCATATATGTATGTATATATATATATATATATATATATATGTGTGTGTGTGTGTGTGTGTGTGTGTATATATATATATATATATATATACACACACACACACACACACACACACACACACACACACACACACATATATATATATATATATATATATATATATATATATATATATATATATATATATATATATATATATATATAGTTGTGCATGTGTGTGTATAATTTCTATCACAGAAACATAAACATGGCATAAAATATGAGCTCAGCAAATGTTAAAAAAGTTTTATATCACACTCAATTGTTACGCTTGCATTTTGCATTTTCTCACACATGCACACAAAGAAAATGTCAAATACAAGCAATCAAGACGGTTTATAACAAATTCGGACAATGTAAAACGTCAACGCATACTCTTAAATTCAGTAATCTTTTTTTTTTTATTGTTCTTTTAGCGTTATCCACCACCTCCTTTCATAATGAATTGTTTCATATCTTAATAATTTTCTGGCTTCTGAAAAAGAAATAATTTTTCCTATCCATTTATCAATAAGTGTCCGATGTTCAGAGCTGATGATTTATTTTCTGCTGCTAAAGGATTTACTTCCATCGGATGTAGAGGAAGGACAGAAGATGATACCTTTGCTTTTTTATTATTGACTCCTTTCTCCACTCCCCAATCGAAAAAGTAAAACCTGTTTTTTCTGGTCAAATGGGGGTGTTTGACGCATGAGGTGTCTCCTTATTGACGTGGGCTATGACGTGGGTTAAGTCTATACTCATCTATCTTACGCAGAGTCTAAACAAACCTTTAGAAGTTGCCACGAATGGTACAAAAACATTGACTTATGGGATTATTTTTTGTCACAGTTGCACGGTAACAGATAGACATTATATATACATAATATATATATATATATATATATATATATATATATATATATATATATATATATATATATATATATATATATATATATATATACTGTATATATATATACACACAAACACACATAAGGTACCAGCAATTCTCATTTTTTTGGTAGATATATTTTGCCAAAACTTATGGACTAAATGATAAGAAATACACACACAAACACTCAAAGCTACAAATGTCGCTTAATATCGGAAAAATTCACGCTACCTCATTATATCTCCGTTGGAGAATTGTCGCCGAAGGGAATTTATATAAGTGATAAATGAATTGGAATCGTGGACACGAACCCGTATACCTATTCAGCGACTCAGTTGACGTAAACCATTGAGCCATCACACACACACATATATATATATATATATATATATATATATATATATAAATATGTGTGTTGTGTTTAATTTAGTTTATCATTAGTCCATAATTTTACTAAATATATATACCAGAAAATGGGGTCTTACCCATTTTACGGCTGCTGAAGGAGTTCCATAGCATACACATGAACAAAAGGGAAAGTGGAAGATTCTCTCAAGTTTTTGCTGATCCCTAATTAATTCTCGAGGATATCACTTTTTCAATAAGAGATCTTCGTCGCTTTAAGCCTTCGATTAAATGGTTATCAGACTATGAATAGCTATCCGATAGGATTTTTTTTTTAAACAACGATGCATTGGAAAAAATTTTCTTTTAATATATTATAACTGGTTACATCTCTCTCTCTCTCTCTCTCTCTCTCTCTCTCTCTCTCGGATCTGTAATAACGCTGTCGATTCAAAGCTGAGCAACCAAGTTCGATCCCAGTTCAGGGTCATATAAAGTGAGTGTAAGGGTGCATATCCTTGAAGATGTATATATACTTATATTGACCTTAGAAGTGTAAAAGATACCTGTTAGTTGACAACTTTTATGCGCCTTTGTGTGGACACTGAAACACAAATAGATTGAAAGGGCAGTGAAGGAGAAAAACAGACGTGAATGATCAGTGGTCTGGAAAATTGTATGAGATCACACCATCTCTCTCTCTCTCTCTCTCTCTCTCTCTCTCTCTCTCTCTCTCTCTCCGTAAAATAATCAATCTCAATGGGTGTTCGATCCCATTAGAACGTAATCTAATTTCTTTGTATCCTGTGTGTAAAATTTCTACGGTGTACCCACGACGAAGCGTTTTTATCGGTATAAAAATAAGCTTCGTGACTACAAATGTATTCCGTACATTTCCAGAGAAGCAAGAATGACCTTTCCACACACGATAAAAAAATATGTATATATACTGACGAGAAGTGTACCTCGCAGTTCCCTTCTAGCAGATACTGAATTTGGTTTTAACATTAGTGATATTGAAGAATGAAACCAAGAGCGTTCCCATTTCGTATGAAAAGGTTTTTTCATATTCATCTCTTGATGGTGGTCTGCACATATTTTAAATGTTAAAAACAGCAGTTAATCTAATACCATATATTAGTAATATAATATATATATATATATATATATATATATATATATATATATATACACATACATACATACATACATACATACATACATACATACATACATACATACATACATACATACATACATATAAATGAATTTCTGGCTCACATCGGGACAGAACTTCGGTCTTTCAAATGAGAGTCCAGGGCGTTAGCATTTTATCCACACAAGTAATTAAAGAAGTTGGAACCTAAGTACTCGTACCTGAGATTTTTCCAGGTAGGCGACTATCACCTAACATACCAGCATATTTTGCCAACTACCCGACCCAGCAGTGAGTAGACTGCTGACATTTCAATCGACTATTCACCGGGAATATATATTATAACGTATTAGCCTACTAATACTATATATATATATATATATATATATATATATATATATATATATATATATACTATATAATATATATATATATATATATATATATATATATACAATCACAACAGAACCACTGCTCAAATCCACATCGACAGGGTAACGAGAGGGGCACAGAGCATTTTCATGATTTGTGTACCGACGTTTCACAAACCATCTCGGTTGCATTTTCAAGGCTGCAAATATTTGAACACCCATATTACTCATGTGCTCTGCCAGAATATTTCGACAAAAAACCCTTAGATTTACTACGTGATCCTCAGTAAAAGCAAAATATAGCAGAATAGTGAAATTTAAAAACAAATCAGAATACAAAGATATAAAAAGAACGTAAACTTAAAAAACTTAAAAAATGTAAAAAAGACGTAAAATAATCTTGACACCACTGGTTACATCAATATATTTAAAGTGAGACAAAATAAAATTAGTAAAAAACCAGCAAAAAAAAAAAAAAAACGAAAAATTGAAGGTCAAAATAAAATTAATACTGCCAAAAGAGAAACGCAAAGCGCAAAAACACTGCAGGGTAAACACCCACAGCGGGCAGTATCAAAAACTAAACAGAAAGAACCTTCAGAGACCGAGAACGAAGACGAAGTGCAACGGGCCATTACGTAAGGAAGTACAATTGGATGGAGGTGCAGAGTTGTGACAGGTTAAAGCTTTTTTATCATTATGGACTCTAAGACGTGAGGTGGTTTTTCATTTTGTACGTGTCCCTATGATTTGGAAATCTTTGTGGCCTCTATGCGTGTTTACAGATCTTTGAGTGATTCCAGATATTTGATTGTTCTGGATTGGACAGTCTACCCCTGTCCTAAAACTTACTCCTCTATGAGAGTCCAAAGCGTACTTTAGTAACCTTTTTGTACAGTACATTCAACACTTAGGTCCCTCGACTACATCTAGGGCAAATATATTTGCTATACAACGTTGGATGTAAACATTAGACTCAACAATGTTTTAACAACCCATGAACAGAACCAATGGTGACTGGGTTCTTGGAATAAGTTTCAAGTTTAGGGCTGGTAGTTCTTTGTGTATTATATCAATTAGCTTTTTCTGAAATTGTCATCATGAAGAAACAGGAAAACTCGCATACATTTTGAATTTTGAGACATAGCAGTAGAGATAGGAGGTACCATTTTCCGGTAGAGTATTTTATTTAAGGACCTGAGAAAAGAGTTTACGGGGAAAACAATTGTTTTTCAAATAAATACCTAATTTAATGATTTCCTCGTGAAACACTAAACCAGGAAGATGTATGTTTCAATGCCCTGTGGAGAAGTGACAATCGAATTCAACTTAAAATTAAAATAGCAAGAACTATAAAAATTCATTCCCTGAACCCGTGAACGATTTCCTTTGCAGTAAATTCCCGTACTAAAACCTTGGTCATTCCTAAAACCAACATCCAGAATGGAAGCGTATTTTCCGACTCTTTTTCCAGGGTAAATTTGTATTATTAGGGTGCTGGGAATTACTTGGCGAACCCAGAAAAGCGTCAGCATTAAAATCGTGTTTAAAAAGCAGAAACGTGTCATCCACGTATCTTCGGTAAAGAGACCCGGAAAGATAAGGACGATTGTCCAGAAAGCTCTCTTCAAAGCATTCATGAATATGTTTGCGAACGTGGGTGAGGCGACCCCATCGCCATACCTTCCACCTGCTTGTACACAACTCCGTTAAGATAAAGGCCGTGTCCACTTTTGTCCAACACTAAATTTGTTTAAAAACGACCTGCTAAAATTATTAAAAACATCACTGTCATCAATAAAGTTTATTCAAGATTATCTCTATAGTTTCCTCCACAGGTACATTCGTGAACAGAATTCCCGTCTAGACTTTTACCATATGTAAATCTGGGTCGGATAAAATTTCATTCTTGAGTGACTGCGTTCAAAGTGTGTAGGAACCTTTAGTAAGCCAGTTCTAGCATAGGTACCAAAATTTAGCTAACTTATAATTAGCAGTGTTAATAGCAGACAAAAATAGGCACATCAGTGTACCTGCCTTATGAACCTTGGGTAGCCCATACAAAGATGCCATATGATGACTGAAACAAATAATTTCTGATATGTTAATTCATCTATGACATTATTCTGTTTAAGAATCTTGAAAATCTGTTAATTTTATCTTCAGGTTTATAATAATATATGAATCTGGTGGGCCAATCATTTCAAATTTTGATTATGGTCATTAGAGTATAGTCTCCATTTATTCATACTCTTGCTTATTCAGAATTACTGTACCCTTGCCTTTATCCGGTCTTGTAATAATAATGTTTAACGTCTTGTGCCATGTCCTTCAAAATAACAGAAGTCTTCATGTGAAGAACAGAGTCCATCTCGTTCTCAACTTGCCTAAAAGTATTATGCGCTAAGGAGGATATCTGGATCTTAAACCATCAACGTTGTTACAAAGGAAGCTGTATAATTTATGAAATAGGGACTCTATTGGGAGAAAGAACCTTTGATAGTGGGCTTAAAATTTGGGAAGCAGAAGTCTAACCTAAAGAAAATAAAACTCTTCTCTTTGGACCTTTTACGATTTGTCATTAAATACAGAATGTATATCTTTGTTAAACACTAATTCTAAGCACGCCTAATTTCCTTAACTTACTGTCATGTCTCAAGATAATCTGCTGGCGGAAACTGCTAATAGTCTTATTAAAAAGGCGAGTAAAGATAACAGAGTCTAAAAACGTAAACACTTCAAATACTTTAGATTTCTGTTTCTTGACCATCTCATCCAACTTGTTACCATTTTTCATCTTACCGTTAATTTTCATCTCCAGTAATTTTCTAGTTGAATCAACATAAAACTCAGAATGATACAAAGATGATTTATACAATTGAACTTGACAAAAAATTAGGTACAATATTATTCAACTGACAGTATTGTAGGAAGTCCAAATCTAATTTATTCTTCTCTTGTTTTTCACTAACTTCTCAACTGACGACATGAATGAAGGAGGAGGTCCGTAACAGTTCCGTACTAATTCTTGAAAGTGGTGAAGGCCACCAAACGAAGTCTGAGCGAAAAGCAGAGCGAAGAAAGAACCAAGGTGTATGGTGTCCTGGTCTGGTTATGTTCTCACATACAATCACAACCAAGACCGCATAAATCACATCGACAGGGTAACGAGGGGAAAAGCACAGAGCATTTTCATGATTTATTGTGCCGACGTTTCTAAACCATCTCAGTTTGCATTTCAGGCTGCAAATATTTGAACACCCATAATATCGTAATACTCTTAGAATATTTCTGACAAAGGCAAGGGTGCAGTAATTCCTGAATAAGCAAGAGTATGTGAATAAATCGGAGACTATACTTAATGACCAATCAAAAATTTGAAATGATTGGCCCACCAGATCTATAATATTATAAAACCTGAAGATAAAATTAACAGATTTCTAAGATCTTTAAAACAGAATAATGTATCATAGATATGAATTAACATATCAGAAATTATTTGTTTCTGGGTCATCATATGGCATCTTGTATGGAGCCACCCAAGGTTCATAAGGCAGGTACACCGATGCGGCCTATTTTGTCTGCTATTAACACTGCTAATTACAAGTTGGCTAAATTTTTGGTACCAATGCTAGAACACAGTCGCCTTCAAGAATGAAATTCTTATCCAAGACCCTGGTTTATATATGGTAAGTCTAGACGTGGAATCTCTGTTCTCGAATGTATCTTTGAACGAAACTATATAGAGATAATCTTGAATAAACTTTTTATTGATGACAGTGATGTTTTAATAATTTTAACCAGGTCCTTTTTAAACAAATTTTAGTGTTGGCGTGCGGGACACAAGCCTTTATCTTCTTTGGAGTTGTGTACAAGGCAAGTGGAAAGGTATGGCGATGGGGTCGCCCCTTGGACCCACGTTCTGGCTTATATTCATGAATGCTTTGGAAGAGAGCTTTCTGGACAACATCCTTATCTTTCCGGCCCTTTTTTACCCGAAGAGATACGTGGATGATACGTTTCTGCTTTTAAACACGATTTTAATGCGGCCGCTTTTCTGGGGTTCGCCAATTCCAGCACTATTATAAAAATTTACCCCTGGAAAAAGAGTCGGAAAATAAACCATTCTTGGATGTGTGTTGGTTTCTGGAATGACAAGGTTTTAGTACGGGAATTTCCGCAAAGGAACGTTCACGGGTCTAGGAATGAATTTTTATAGTTCTTGCTATTTTAATTTTAAGTTGAATTCGATTGTCACTCTCCTCCACAGGGCATTGACACATACATCTTCCTGGTTTAGTTTCCACGAGGAAATCATTAAATTAGGTATTTATTTTGAAAACAATTATTTTCCTCATCAAACTCTTTCTCAGGTATAAATAAAATACTCTACCGGAAAATGGTACCTCCTATCTCTATCAGCACTGTTCCCAAATTAAAAATGTATGCAGGTTTTCCCGTTTCTTCATGATGACAATTTCAGAAAAAAAGCTAATTGATATAATACACAAAGAACTACCAGCCCGACTTGAAACTTATTTCTAAAGAACCCAGTCACCATTGGTTCTCTGTTTCATATGTCTAAAGACAAGCTGAGTCAATGTTTACATCACATTTGTATACAAATATATTTGCCCTAGATGTAGTCGAGGACCTATGTTGGATGTACAAAAAGGCTACTAAGTACGCTTGGCTCTCATAGGAAGTAAGTTTTAGGACAGGGTGAACTGTCCAATCAGAACAATCAAATATTCAGGAATCACTCAAAGATCTGTAAAACACACATAGAGGCCAAAGAATTTCCAAATCATAGGACACGTACAAATGAGAAACGAACTTCGTCTTAGAGTCCATAATGATAAAAAAGCTAGTTCAGTAATTACAGCTCTTGAAATTCCTCCATCCAATTGTACATTACGTAATGGCCCGTTGCACTTCGTCTTTCGTTTCTGTCTCTGAAGTTTTATTCTGTTTAGTTTCTCTTTGATACTGCCCGCTGGGTGGGTATTTTACTCCGTAGTGTTTTGCACTTTTTATGTTTTCTTCTTTGCAGTATTAATTTTATTTGACCTTCAATTTTTTCGTTTTTTTTTTTGCTGGTTTTACTAATTTTATTTTGTCTCCACTTTAAATATATTGATGTAACCAGTGGTGTCAAGATTATTTTTACATTTTTACATTTTTAGTTTTAAGTTTTGATTCTTTTATATCTTTGTATTCTGATTTGTTTTAATTCACTATTCTGCTATATTTTTGCTTTTACTGGGGATGTCAATGCCAAATGCAAATCCATGTATTTACATGAAATATTCAAGGAGTATTGTGATGTATGGTGTTCAAATATTTTGCAGCCCCTTGAAAATGCAGCCGGGATGGTTTTGTGAAACGTCAACAATAATCCTTGAAAATGCTCTGTACTTTCCCTCGTTGCCCCATCAAATGTATATATATATATAACATATATATATATATATATATATATATATATATATATATATATATATATATATATATATATATATATATATATATATATATATATATATATATATATATATATATATATATATATATATATATATGTATATATATATATATATATATATATATATAATAACTAGATATATGGATATATTATTTTGGATATATTCTGTAACATCAGCATAAGTATTATCCAAAATTGTTTCATAAACTGTACCCTTGATTTTTTTTATCCTCTATGTAATTTTCGTTATGAAGTCCTGCCATTATCCATTTTATCATTAACTTTCTTATTAAATACTTGAACTGTAATAATAATAATAATATTAATAAGCTGTTTGAAGCATTGAAGTTTTTGTAATGTCAGTATGAAAAGGTCTTCTCGTGATACGATGTTATTCCAGGTTTCTCATTAAAGGCGGCTCCCTCCATCTTTTATCCATTTCAAGAGGTATATTACTTCCGGAGATATAAAATTCCAGTAATCTTGAGACTGACAGACTTAATGATCTCTGCGTATGTCAGGTATCTTCTTTCGAGTAAAAAGACCTAAAAAGAGTCGTAGGTTCTAGTTCACTTGACTGAGAGTGCAATGGGACAAAATTGAATTTCCTTTTTTTTATATAAATATAATTTTTATTACCTAATCTTTCATATTACTTAGTCTTATTTGTATTACCTATCGATCTTACACGTCGTAGAATTCCTGGTAAAGTTCATGGAAATTTTTCTGGTTTATATGAAATATATAGTAAGTGACAACATTTACAATAACTATACTTTAAATCCAAAATAACGTTTTAGTTAGTGCAGAATGCTTTTAAATTATCCATGAATATGGTTAGAAGAGTTATTCCTGCTATTAGCTATTATTATTATTATTATTATTATTATTATTATTATTATTATTATTATTATTCTGGAATTAAATCTGATTTCTGCACCAGTAACATTCAGTTGTTATCAAGTTTTTTTATCTTTCCTGTGGTTCCCCTTTTTCTCTTACGTCATTCCCCCTGTAACTCTTCTCTATTTGTCAGTCTTGAATGGCTAGGGAGATAAATATTCTTTGTCGTTAATTCTTTAATAAAAAGGAAACATTTAAGCTAAGATGTAAAATAACTCCAAAGGTTACGAGGAAGTATCGAACCAGTAATTAATTATGGCGTGGATAGCCTGTAGATTTTTATTATGTAAGTGATTTATTTTTTCACTCTTATACGTGATTCTTTTGTTCTTAGGCCACGTTCCGGTCAGGCAATATTGAGTATGAACGCTCCTCAAGACGAGAACAGAATGATCTATAACTGTCTTCTTCTAGTTTAAGGTAGCCTTATGCCAGCTCGGGCTCTTGCTCTTATGAAGCCTGTAAATTCAGCACACTTACATACAAGGCGGTCGACTGGGGAGGGTTGCTTGCCAGTAGCTGACTGGCTGTGCTCTGGTAGGTCAGCAAGAATTTTTCTCGTGATCTAGTCGATGATTATGTTGCTGCAGTCTCGCCCAGAGGCGGGGATGATTTTGGCTGCTTTCCTGGTGTGATAACTTAGTCGGTGGTATATCATGGTGAATATTTTGGTTGAGAGGCGGCTACCTATTTCTCGGTTGCATTGGTGTTGCTCACGCTGGCGCTTCAGGGCCCTCCTGATTATTTCTTTATACTTTACTGATGCATTTCTCCCGATGTCGATTAGGTGTTCCTTTCACGTGTGGTTCTTTACCACTCCTCCTCGCACTGACAGGAGATCTTCTTGGCTAGTTTCATTAACGTCCTCTTACCCAAATGTGAGCCGAGACATCCATGGACGGGGCATTTGATTAGGTATGCTAAATTGGTCTGCTTCAGGGTATACGCCAATGGTGGGGCTGATCTGTTCTTCATCATAGGATTTTTAGTGCGGCTATTTTTGTCAAATATCTGACCATGTATTACCGTCGGTGGTATAGGCCTTTTCGGTATTAATGTCTCTCATGGCGCGCTCTTGCTCTACATATTTAGATTGCATCTTTGCCTCTTAGTATAACTTGATGTTATATCATCAGTCTACTGAACTTCGTATTTCCTTGTTGACCTACTTATTTTAGCATCCATTATCGATCATTATTTGGGGGATACGGTCCAATTCTTGGTGGGTGTCCTGCCACGAGGAGAATTGGGTTAAAACTCGCCTTTCGAAGCTTTATATCTGATAGAGTGCTCACAACGTCGTTGAAAATGC
>NC_089747.1:61736308-61763808 GCF_040412425.1 Macrobrachium rosenbergii
ATATATATATATATTTATATATATATATGTACACACATATATACTGTATATATATATATATATATATATATATATATATATATATATATATATATATATATATATATATATATATAAATTTTTATATGCTTTACATATAGCTTTATAAAATTATTCGATTCATAGTCCTCTATTGAAAAAAAAAACACTCGCTCTTGAAGTTGCAAGGGGACTCACCTCCTTGGTGGAACTGTCTCTTGACTGCCAGTTTTCTTATTAAAATTTTGGCAGGACAAGTCCCTTGGCTACTTAGCAATATTGACCTTAATTGCATGCCTCAAAAGTATTCATTTATTCTACTTGTTAGGAGACACACAAACACCAAAATCGAAGAAATGAAATGTTTTCCAATGTGCTGTGCAGTATCAGTCAAAGCTAAATTTTTCTCTATAAAAGCTTAATACCTAAATGTTCTTGATTGATATCTTCGACAAACTGCTATGAACACTCACAAACACACACACACACACATACAACAAAAGTTTCCTTTAAAAAAAACTAAGAAAAATTAGAAAAATCTAACATCTAAAACAATGAAAAGAAACGATACGAAAAACAAATGAGGTAGTTGCATTTTGCAGAAAGTGTAACTACTCGTAAAATCACGAATTTAGACAATGCAGAAAAAAATTTACCTGTAAATACGAAGCACAGCCAGGAAAGCTGGACAAGGGATTACTGAAAATTCATTTATGTTGGCAATACGAAAAAATAACCCACATTTTGCGCAATCTCTTCAATATCATGTTGATATCACGGCTTTGGCAGTAGTAATAAAATTCACAATTAAAAAAAAGTTACAAACTGATACATTTCCATTAATGAAACGTCAGTATTTTGGTGTTTTTATTTCACTTTTCTGTCGGAAACATCATAAAATTGTGCCTATAAAAATGTAAATCTATCACGAGGAATTAATTACACTGGTATTACTGAAGGGGCGAAAAAATCGTGCTATCAAAATTGATTGGGCAAAAGTATAAAGGTACTTTAATTGGATTCATGTCACTAACACTGAAAAAAAAATAAATAAAAAGAACAAGATAAATAACATTAAAAAAAATTAAATTAAATCCTTGTCTGCAAGGAAATTGTTGCGTGTCAATCAAGGCTCATCACAGAAAGTGTCAAAGCCGAGCAAAGAAGTCTGCTCCTCTGAATTTGCGTTTTCCACTTGTAAAAAATTGCACCCCCATTGGTTGTGTTCAGTAATCCCAGAAGTTTAAGGGTGCCCGTTTACTCGACTTACAACTGTTTTAGCACTGTGGGCTGATAAAAGTATCTTTGTGGCTAGAGCGTTCTCGCGGGGGTTGTCAGAAGAGTCAAAGGCAATATTGCATTGCTGAATCCTCGAGTTGAGGAACCGGTTATTATTTTGATACTAAATAAAATCATACGGGGATTACGTACTTTGATCTAAAATCAAAATACACGACTTTCAGTTAAAATAATGAGGTTACAGGCATCCAGTATTACATTTATTAAAAGGAGTGAACATGAACCACATGACTGTATTACACTGACAGTGACCACGGCATTTATTACAAAAAAAAAGGAATCAAAACTGAAAAATAAATCAAACTCATAATGAGAAGGATTAATCTGGAAAAAAACATGACATAAAATATGATAAATAAACGTAACAGAGATGAAATAGATTTACTATATGATGGCCCATAAAACTGTGTAACAATCATGTTATGGATGACGTAAATCTGCAGAACCATCTATTGAATGAATTAAAGAAAAGATGTCTCCACACCTATCAAGGCCTCATTGCGCGAAAAAAAGGTGTAGAAGAGGACTCTTTCTTAGTTCACTCTCAGAATTGCTGAGTCAATCACACAAAACCATAATGATATAATGACGAATTCACAAATTGCTGTCTGTAATTACCTGGCGTTGTTTTTTATCTATTATCTTTTGCAATTTATAATTTTCCCTCCCTCCTCTCTCTCTCTCTCTCTCTCTCTCTCTCTAAAACACATCAGAAGACATTTAATCGCACAACTCTCACCTTTCAAAATAGGGAATTGTAATTTGTTTTACGTCAGCTTTGAAACAGGATTTTATTTCCTTAATAATTCGACCTACTGAAAACTTATTCTTCTATCGATACTTTTTTCCAGTTAACATAAATCATTGACTGTTTTTTTTTTTATTTTTAGTCTAAATCTGTCACATCTTATGCTATCAATCTGTTATTATGAATGATTATAACTGTAACCAAAAATAAGGGTAATATAAGAGAGAGTAAGGATTTCATGTACATCCTGAAAGCTCGGATGAAGTGGGCATATATTATTATTATTATTATTATTATTATTATTATTATTATTATTATTATTATTATTATTATTATTATTATTATTATTATTGTGAACACTAACATCCCAAATTCTGTGAAGTTCAAAATACCTCCGATAAAATACATTAAAAAAATTTCACCACCAAGATTTTCATTCTGAAGTTTTTTTACTCTACAACTGTATTATATCCCCCCCCCCACACACACAAACAGGTGGAGTAAAACTGACAAAAAGTGTAAATCTGAAACCTCAACTGCAGAATCCACATGAAACATTCCCCAAGGCAATGCTATCTGTAAGCCAGTCGAAACTACCCATTTCGATTATTTTTGTCCAATTCTCAAATGACCTTTGGCAAATATTAAAGACACTTCCGTAATTCACCAGCAGTTCGTTCTAATAAAGTAAGTAGAGATACACCATTTCAGGCACTGCTCTATAAAAGGTAAATGATTTTCAGAAAATAGAAGAATATTCTTTTGACAAAAAAAAAAAAAAAAAAAAAAATCAACTGAATTTTGCTAAATTCTGGTTCAGCGCATGATGATGTGAATTTATTTATTTATTTATTTTTTGTATTAGCTTGTGTTTGCATTTACTTGTTTCAATAACACTATTTAAATCATTTCCAGCACAACCAGTTCGGGAAGTAAAAAATGCCTGTCAAAATCACAAAGCATGGAGAAACAGTGAAGATTAAATGTTTAAAAAAATAATTTCTTTAGTACCCAGGTTATTATTTTATTCATTTAAAATACCATCTGACTTTTCATAAGAGATTTTCCACACTGAATTGACATTTGTATTCCTCATTCTTTCAATCTTTGTGTTAGATGCAAAAACATCCAAAACCAAGCTTAAAATCTCCAATCTCCGGAAAAAAAAGATAAAAAACATTTTTGGAAATTCCGCGGATCCATTCCGCGCCAGTAACTCATTATTCCGGTAGGCGATTTCTTTTCGCTAACACCCTTAATGATCCGCATTAGGGAAATATCCGGCTTAATTAGCTTTCCTTTAATAAAATATTCCCATTACTTTTCCTTCCTTTTTTTTTCATTCGCTCTGGATTCATACGGTATTTGTTTGGAAGAAATTCTAATCATTTTACCCTTTTAAATATTAAATACTTTTGATTTCAATACAAAGCTCTCACATTAAATCTTCTTACGTAATGTCTCATTGCTTTAATAATGTAGATTTTATGTGTATATATGAGGAGTATAACTATGAATAACATCATTTTGCTTTATTCACTGGCATGTGATTACTTGATTACACCAAGGAACTTCATATTTGTGTAATGGGTATATACACACTAGAACTAAAGCCTTTAAATCAATCAAGTAATTTTTTTCGAACCTATTCATAGGTCCGATATTTAGAAAGACGACACTATATTATCGCTTGCGTTGGTTTTCCAAGGCCTGGAATTAAAAATGTTAAATTGACAGGGTTATATTCAAGCATTTTTGGTGCATGATAGTAAGCATTCATTTTTTGCAAAATATGGTAAATTAACACATACATACATGTTTGTGCGTGAGTTTGTGTGTATGTGTGTGTGTATGCCACGCGGGCGTGCGTGGGTATATTGTTGTGTTCCTTGAAACAGTGAGAAGTCAAAGTCTAACGATAACTTTTATGCAATAAATAAAGTGACATTCCATTAAAATAAGATCATTGTATCAGGTGTGCTGTTTCTCCCAGTAATTAAAACAAACAAAAAACATACCGTTCTCCTATAACTCCTATGGCCATGTCGTTGAAGAGGAAAGTGCTTGAATAAATTACAGTACAACATGAGCAGGAAAATGGGTTTATCTTTACAAATGAACAAATGCAAATGAAGAGAATATAAATCCATTTCAAATTAAGGGAGATCTTACTCAAGGATTAAGAGCAGTAAATGATTACAGGATTAAACTTTTTAAAATTCTAATCTTGGGTAATTTGATTTATTTGTTTCTTTGCCTGTATAAATAAACGATTGAAATATCTGAATGAAGTTTATCCTGGGATTCAAGAGTAATAGTTATTCTGCAAGCAAGAATTACGAAAATTAATTGAATTTCTAGATCCTATGTAACATTCTATTTTAATTTTATTATTAAATGGATGCCATAAAGCCTTTGATCATATGATGGGATTATCTATTCAGATCTACCTTTGATAAGGACCATCTTTCACTGAATATTCATTCAAAATTAGTCTACCAGAAATTACCTAACGACGCTATATACATTAGCGACCTGCTGTTAATGTATTTATCCTAAATCGTGCACATATGTGTGAGTGTAATTGCATTTATTGTTTGGTGTGCGCGTGCGTAATGATTATCACGTATTGCATGAAAATATTTTTACCTGCATTTGTTCTTCTTCACTCCGATATGTTTTGAGATCAAGTAGAAGTTAACTTGTTAGAGATAGATCCACGGAAGCTTTGTTGATGAGAGGGACTCCACCTTTCCGTAGATCGGACAGCAAATACCCGATACCAGACTAAAGGTAGTTCCGGAGTTAAGGAAGATGCGTTGCTCTTGCTCGAAAAGATCTCCTGAATAAACGATACTGCACCCGATTCGGCCGCATCTCCTTCTCATGTTGTTCTGTAATTTATTCAAGCACTTTCCTCTTCAACGACGTGGACATCGAAGTCATGGCAGAACGGTATGTTTTTTTTTTTTTTTTTTATTTAACATCTTTCTCCCAAATCACTTCATAGCTACAGTTCGGAATGTTTCTTCTGAGAGTTACATTTGAGGCTGTGATACAGCAATGATTCATATCTTATTAAAAATTATTATTATTATTATTATTATTATTATTATTATTATTATTATTATTATTATTATTCAGTAGATGAAAGCTATTCATACGGAAGAAGTCCACAGGGGCCATTGGCTTGAAATTCAAGCTTCCCAAGAATATGGTGATCATTAGGAAGGAGTAAGGGGAAGTAAAGGGAAATACAAAAAGAAGAGATCCCAATTATTAACAAAGAAAAAATTAATTAATAAACAGATAAAGATAAAAAGTATATATATATATATATATATATATATATATATATATATATATATATATATATATATATATATATATATATATATATATATATATATATATTGTCAGGATATACATTCCTCCCTCCTATTTAGCTGCTATCTAGCTAACTTATAAGGAGAATTATAATTTCAGTTAGCTTATAGCTGGCACCAATATGGCGGAACTCAGTTGTTTTTCACTCATATGGACAGAGAACGCATGCTTCCACGGCCTACAGGAAATGCCCAGGCAGGGTAGACAATGGGTCTCCCTCTTAAAAACCCCCCTGCTACCAGAACACACCTAGATTTCCCCCCCCCCCTTAAATATCGTAGGATGCTGGAACAATACCCAAACCCCGCCTCCCCATCGCCTGAGATGGGGTAGCAATTAGTGTTCAGGAAGCCCAATAGGTGTATCGAACTTAGGGGATGCAGTAGGATTTTATTCTGTAAGCCCTTAGTCCTAAGGTCTCCTTTTCTCTGTGATTTTGCTGGCGTATGTCTCCTTGCAGGTATGTTGTAGCAAAAACCGAGATACCCCCCCACGACGCCATGTTGGGGAAAACAGAAGCCACTCCTTGGTCTGATCTCTTCTGCACCAGACGTGCGACATTTCCCTGCTCCGCTGGTGTGACGATTGTCGACGGGCAGCCAAACCGATCGTTAGGCGCCAACAATGGTCATAAAAGGTTCGTACGTTTGCGAGTAGTCAAATAGCCAGCCCTGTCCCTTGTCCTTAACTCCTTAATTTCCATTTCTTTTAAACTTTAACCTCTTCCTCCACGAGACAATCTTCCCTTTGTCAGAATCTTGCCTGTATCCCCTGCCTTGCCATTTACGCACTTTGAATTCGAGTAAAGATCCCGAAATAACAATCATTTATTCCTCCACCAGTGCAATCTAAGGGCTATTTAAGTTATTTAAGTTAAGTTGTAACAGCGTAAGTTTAACAATGGGAGCGTATAATTACGTGTTCATTGTTAACGCACATGCTGCTCCAATTCTCAGATCATATTTACGTGCTTTCATCAAAAGCACCTTCTAGGCTACATTATGTGTTGTATTTAAGAACGTGTATTGGGTAATCTTCTGTAGGAAGATTCCATTTCCCTTAGTTTGAGCAGGGCTAACTCAGAACCTCTCTTTCAGGAGGGACACGTGGCACGATCGCAATTCCATGCTTCCATACCCCACCTGCCACCCAAATAATTCCTGGTCGCAGTCTGTAACAGTTTTCCGTTGTGGCCCCAAAATGTTCTTATGAAGTATCCCTCCATCCTGGAACGCCATCATTTGCATTACTATTTCACGTAATCAGGGCAGACTGAATGTGATTATTATCATTGAATTGACTATTGCAGATTGGCCCCATTTTTTATCCACTTGCTTGTTGCCAATTCATGTCATTATTGTTACTGTGTCCTATTCTGAATCTGCCCCTCAGTGATTATGGTGTATTGTGTCTAAATGTTGATTTGCTAATGTTGATTTCTAAGTTGCTGTAAATAAATCCCTGTAAATTGGTAACAGAATTCTAAATTCCCACATGGCGACCTCCCACCTTTAATTTGCATTCCAGGAAATTCTGAGGTAAGTATTCAATTAAATCCCCTTTTGTTTACAAACTGGACTCCCTTGGTTTCGTGGCAGTATCAATTTGTAACATTATATATATATATATATATATATATATATATATATATATATATATATATATATATATATATATATATATATAATAAGTCCTCACGTGAAAATGAAAGGAATTGGTACCAAGACTTTCAACTTTTATTCCAAAGTCATCTTCAGGGTACTGAACAGAGTTAAGAGAATAACATATACAAGAAAGCAATATGGGTCACAGATAACAATAAAATAAGTCAACAAGCTATTTAAGAATGTAAACAACATTCTTCAAAAAACAAATAACATACTTATTGGAAATATGTAATTACTACAAATGCCAGTACAAAACTATCTGTTTGTAAAAAATCTAACAGTTTGTTTTACTCTTGCATCCTTAAGAATAAAGCTTTTTAACAATTCGTCCATCTTAAAAAGACCTTCGCTCAAATTTATATTACTAAAAGAACTAATGAGGCATCCTTCGACCAACAATCTGTCATGCAACGAGGAACTCCTAAAAACAACTGCAGCTGAATTCCAATCTATTGGGTGTTCAAAGTCTCTTATGTGACAAAAAATGGCGCTTGAGCTGGTTGCAACCCGTACATTATATTTATGCTGTGTGACTCTCTTACTTAGTTCCTTACCAGATTGTCCAATATCAGGTAAATTACAAGTTGAGCAATCAATTTTGTACACCCCTCCTGCTGGCATTTCTGGTTTGTTACAAAACAACAAATTCTTGATAGACGAAGTATTACTAAAAACAATATTTATTTTCAGGCATTTCAGGCTACGTACAATCGATAAAAATTCACATCGGTATGGCAAAACTAAAATATTTTCAATGTCATAATTACTTGATCTTTCATGACTATAAAATGTTTTTTTTGGCACTTTGGAGGCAACCATCGATAAAATTCGAAGGATAACATAATTCTTCTGCAATTGCATAGATGTTCTGAATTTCCTCTGCTTCCAACTTGAACTTTATGGATGGAACCAGGCCATTCAAAATTTCTAAAAACTCGTAGGGGTCACGATCCAAAGGCCACCGGTATATTAAGTCGTCGACGTATCTGTACCATGTCAAAGTAAACGTGATGACATTTGGTAAGTATCTGATTTCATAAAATTCCATCTATATATTTGAGAGGGCTGCAGATAAACAACTTCCCATTGCCAAACCAAAAATCTGTCTATAAAAAGAACCATTAAACATAAAAGTATTATCAACGATGCAAAACTTTATCAACTTAATAAAAACATGATGGGGAATAGGAATATCAATATTATTTATTTTTTCTTGTAGAAACTGTAGCAAATCATCAATGGGCACTTTTGTGAACAGTGAATTGACATCAAAACTAATCAATCTACAATTTGTATCTTTACCTTTCAACTTTGCGATAAGATCTTCCATATTTTTAATATGTGCTTTGATATGTTTCCTATAAGCGGATTTAACAAAGAGCCTAACCATTTTGACAGATGATAAGAGGCTGAGCCTATCGAACTGATAATGGGCCTGATTGGTTGACCTTCTTTATGAATCTTTACTGTGCCATACATATAAGGAAGAGTGGCATTAACGGCAGAAAATTTTTTGGCTAGTTCATGGTGAGACTTTAACAAGGATTTAACAGTACTATTATAATTCTTATTAACCTTATCGGTTGGATCTCTCAACAGTTCCTCATAAGTATCCTCATCGGATAACAGTTGATTGGCCTTTTCGATATACGAATTCTTACTCAAAATAACAATGCAGTTTGACTTGTCAGCCTTAGTGATATGAATATCTTTATTAGCTCGTAAGCTTTTAAGTGCCATCTGAAATCTCACAGGTATAGTATGTTTTAATTTCGAATTACATGCGGCGTATACACATCCCTTCGCAATCAAAATATTGTCAGGGTTTACTTTTTCATTTTTGGTTTTATCTAAGTTTATGAAACCTTTAGCTACTGAAAAAATGTCAACTTTGTTCTTAGCAAAGCAAAAATTCATACCAAATCCTAAAATAAGTTTTTCGTTCTCACTGAGTTCATATGAAGAGAGGTTTACGTATAAGTCCGGGTTACTTTTCGTTGTCCATACACTATCTCGAAATAAATGGTCTAGTTTCCTGTTTAAGTTAGTTTGATGTTCCACTGCTACCGATCGCACTGCATTATACACATTGTCATTAATAGCATTCCACTGTTCATCCGTTACATGATTGCGCAAAAATATCTTAGCCTTTTTTGTATCTTGAAACGAACGATTCACTTCCTGACGTTTGTTACTAATGCACGTGTCCAAAACCAGTGATGTCTTATCACCACACTATTCTTTTCCAGATACTAAGTCATATGTATAATGAAATGATGTATGATAAACCTGTAGAGTTTATTTAGTTACTATGTCTACGGGCAGAACCAGCCCCGTTTCAGTGAAGCCCTTCCCATCCCCGCCCCCTTTGGTGCTAGTGGTGTCATACCCCCACAGTATTCTTTTCTGGATAGTAAGTCATATGTATAACAAGTTTGGTTGAAATTGTTCAATGCATGTCAGAGTTATGTTGGAACATACACATGCACACACACAAACATACATACAGACTTACATCCATTATATATATATATATATATATATATATATATATATATATATATATATACATATATATATATATATATATATATATATATATATATATATATATATATATATATATATATATATATATATATATATATATATTACAATCTTGCATAAAGCTAGCAAGAACAATCATCAAAAAAGGAAATAATCCTACTTCCTAATGGCTACCCAATTAACAAGTGCATGAATTCGAATCAATGAGCTAAATGAATATTTTCATGAATGCCACAAAAGAGACATTCATAGAGCAAAATAAAGCAGCCAAAGTAGAATTCATTCAGCCGGTCGATGCTAACGACGGGGATAAAGAACAAGGCAAAATGTCATCTACCATAATTTTTGCCTGAAAGAGCAGCAGGGAACACTGCAAAAACCCTCTCCCTTTAAATTTGAAACCTTATGGATTTTCCAGTGGAATAACTCTTGGTCTGTGGTCGAAGAGCGAATAGAACGTTCACATTCAGTGTTATGGATGATAAGGAATTCTATTGCGAAACTTGTTCAGTCATAAAACTTCTAAGACACTCTCAAAGCATAGTATTTTTTTTATAGGTTTCTATAGTTAACAGCTTAAAAATAATATATAATATAACAAGATGGGATTACGCTTTGCCCCTTTAAATATTTTTTATTTACCAAAGGGAAAACCATTCGTTTAATTTCTGAAGGATAATTCCTCTGAAAATTTTTGTCGGAGTTGATACAGACTCCCTCTTTCAGGGTTTACATGAGTTTTTAGATTGTAAGAATAACAGCGCAATTTTTTACCTTTTATTTTTGTGCATCTTGTTACTCGTTAGAATAGCGGTATTATCTCGAGTTTATATCTTTTCATACCATACAAACAAAAGCTGAATCGTTCCTTCGTCATTTTTCCATCCTTCTTGGACACCCACTCCTGACGAAGCCATTGAAGGGAGAACTGGGCAATGATTTCTCTATATGCATGCACGTATATACATGCATACATAAAAACGCACACATACTTATCGTTTAAAGGTTGTATAAAAAAACTGTAAAAGCCTAACACTGACTATAAAAGAAATCCTCTTTTACGTAAAACTTCGCTAAAAATTTTCTAAGTTTTTACCCTGAGCTTGTGGTCCAGCCACCTTATGTTCAAACTGTCAAAAACAGCTGCTTACCTGTCAATTTAAGGCTAACAGCTTCCAGCGTCTTACTAATCCAATTCTTTTATACAGGGGTTACAGTCATCTTTATTCATGTTATATTTTTTTCAGATATTCCGTAGAAATAATATTATTTCTTCGGTATAACTGCACAGTGATAGCTATGAACTTATTACTGTATTAATGTTTTTTCGGTGACTGTTCATAATTATAAATTTTTTGCTGCCGTCGGTACAGGATATACTTAATTTTATATTCCACCACCTTTACCTTCAAAAATAACCTAATTTACTCACCTAAATTATATCGAATTTGCGCACCTAAGTCTGGTTTAATTTTTTCAGAATGTGTGTTTAGATAGCGTGCACACTGACTGTGTTTAATACTTGTTCCTTATACATTTTTAGCATGAATTTATGTTGTCAAAATCAAAGATAACCATAAATAAATTTCATATTTTGAACTAAAAAATATACATAGATAAAGTTTCATATTTTGGTGTCTTTCATAAACACAATTAATCACATAAAAAAATTAATCAGTTTAGAGTACATCCACAAAATAAAAAATATTTTTGTGCCCATCCTGTAATAGAAAGTACATGTAATAATTAATTAAGAATTTTAAACATTCGACTCTGGTAAACAAGTGGGTATCCATTTATTTAGGATAAGCTATTAAATACAAGATATTTTTCTTGAAACATGGGGGCAAGCCATGTTTATATTTATATTTACCTCTACCAGAAACACTAACGATGATTATTAAGGATTTCTGCGAACATCAGCAAATACAATGGTGCATAAATGTGCATTTCATTGTATCTGTCGAGTCGACCAATATACGGTATATACACACACACACACACACACACACACACACACACACACACATATATATATATATATATATATATATATATATATATATATATATATATATATATATATATATATATATATATATATGTATACTGTATATGTGTGTGTGCATATATTTATTTATTCATATATATACATATATACATACATACATATATGTATATATATATATATATATATATATATATATATATATATATATATATATATATATATATATATATATATATATATATAGAGAGAGAGAGAGAGAGAGAGAGAGAGAGAGAGAGAGAGAGAGAGAGAGAGAGAGAGAGAGAGAGAGAAAGGAAACTGATTCATTTGCTCAATGAAATCTGTAACTGCGATTCACTATTTATTATGCACCCTTTCATCCTGTGAGATTTCATGCCATTCTGGGTAAGTAACGATATCCTGTGGATAGCAATATCTGTCCATACGGATTGACATTGCTGGTGATTTGACCTCTCATTTATTAACTAGATTCATTTGGGGAATATTTTCTCTATTAAATCAGAAACGAGCCAGATAAATACACCAGGCGTTCGTGTATGCATTAGAGTTCTTTAAGTTATTTTTAACAATTACCTGCTCTCTTCTACACCAGAACCTGCTCATTTACCTATGGATCTATCTTCCAGTAGTTCCTGTTCGTATGTCTGTGTATGGTCCTGTTCGTATGGAGATATCTATGAAATTTAAATGTATTACAATTTATACGATTCCTCCTTCCTTTCCTGAGCAGTAACTGTGACATCATGCATGAAGTATCACGCTGGTTAGACATTTACCTGCTTAAGATATATATCTACAGAATATTATGAATGTGTGTATATATATATATATATATATATATATATATATATATATATATATATATATATATATATATATATATATATATATATATATATATATTGTTAAGTGGGAAACCATTTCCTAAGCACACCCAAACCTCTAAACTGCCTTGCAACCTAAAATAACGTCAATTTCTTACTGATACCTTGAAGAAGGGAAAAGAAACTCACTGCAATCAATTCTCTCCATATCCCTTTTTGGTGTATCTGTTTATCTTTCATAGACCTGGTGACTTGAATTAGCTCTTTTTTGAAAAACGAATGGAGACAAAGTCATAAAAATCCGCCCGAAGGGTTACCCACAAAATCTGGCAAACATGGGTTGCCAGAAGTCACCAGGATTTAGGGAAGATTCCAACATAGAAAACCTTAGGTGACTGAACCACCATTTTGCGATCCCAGTGACCTCTGCAAGGAACAAGAAATAAGCCCAAGAGGTCATATAAGGCGAGAAACAGTGGTCGTCGGCCTCAGAAACATCCCCATGCATGCTCCTTATTGAGCTGACCCCTCCATGGTCAGTTTTCCGACCACCCAGTCACAGGACCTATGCATTTCCTATTAAACTCATCCCTCCAGAACTGGTGAAATTCGACGAGACCCCTCCACCGCTCTGTTATAAGATGGTACATCGGCTGTGGAAACATCGACTTGTCTTGTGCTTCTTGCAGTGAAAAGGCCACTGCAATCAATTCTTCAGTATCTTTTTCAAGAGGATTAATCATAGACTATTAAATTTTTGAACAGGGATAGCATAACTAACCACGTGGCAGCCCCTGTTATATCTGCCTATCATTCCCCAGCCTTCTTATTGACGTGTTGAATTGTAAGTATATTCCATTTAAAGTAAACCTAAGTGTTTATCTGCAACAGTCCCTTGTTGAAGTACAGCCCTCAGCCCAATTGTTTTTTCTATTTAGTTTTGCAGTCAGAATTTCAAGGTATACTAGCCAGCCCCCTGTTCATGAGCTAGACCCCAGATTGGACCCTGAACAAGGAATACAGTAAGTAGGCCTGGTAAGAATCTTAAATATATATAATATATATATATATATAATATATATATATATATATATATATATATATATATATATATATATATATATACACACATATATATATATATATACATATATATATATATATACACATATACACATATATATATATATATATATATATATATATATATATATATATATATATATATATATATATATATATATATATATATACATACATATATACATGCACACACACACACACACACATATATATATATATATATATATATATATATATATATATATATATATATATATATATATATATATATATATATATATAGTATATATAGTACATTAAATTTGATAACTTTTATTATGATATCACATCAAAGCAGTTTATACTTGTCATAATTTAACCTGATAATAGCTACCAAAAGTCAGGGTTCTGGTAAAGACATCCACTACGAATAGATACGCTAAAACATTATTTTGCTTCAATTCAGCATACATCTACTGCTAAACGTCTCTGTCGAACCACAGCTGTGAGAATCCTGAATGGATCAAATATACGAAATTAATCATTGAGAATATTCATTTAAGGACATTTAAAAGGATTAGTAGATTCACCTGTAATACGTATAGTCTAGTTTGCTTCTATAACAACTCGCTTCTTTACTTGTATTAGTTCATTTAAATCTTATTCGAAATGAAGAATGATTTGTTCAAAAATAGCGAGCCAAGAATAGTACGTACAAATGACAGAAGATTCACCCTACCTCGTGAACAACCTTCTTAGCTGTTTTTCTCTTCATGAATATCTACATAAATGTCAGCAACTACGGAGTCAAGACTTCCGTTAGCACGAAAGTCTCAGACAGGAGGCGTATCTGACTCAACCTTATAGTAACACGACTATAGCATTATATGTACAGTGGATACTCGCACGATTCTTCTGGAGTCAAATTGATATAGGTTGATCCAAGTACTATTACACAAAGGGTAAAAAAGAAAAAACCATGGTTATTCGTACACCTATTATGTAAAACTCTACTCTAACCACTGACAGTCCTTTGAAATTTGAATTCACTAAGATTTTATCATTAGAAGTCAAAGAAACAAGTAAAAGCAAGAAATCTCCCAAAATCATCCAGTTCCGATAACGTATAATCAGTAGGTAGCGCGTATCCCCAGAGTGTAAAATAGCCACTAATTCTTATGCGAAGTCGTAATTGGTAAAAATGTATGCATTCTATAAGTGCTGAGCTCACTGGTTATGTTTAAGATCCCATACAATTAAGGGTTGTAAGTTTTCTTGATCCTCTCTCTCTCTCTCTCTCTCTGTGTTTCATAATTTTTTTTCCATACAATTTTATAGAGATTTTGGTAATTTAATCATTGTGGATTAGATGTAAGCAGGAGTGTAGATTAATTTACAATAAGCCATGGCATCTGACTGAGTAATTTAACAATTTAATTCACCGTAAGACCAGACAAGCTTCTCTCTGTCTCTGTTTGTCTGTCTCTCTTTATCCTTTCCTTCGCCCAGAATGACAAAAAATAATCAGGAGTTACTCTGTAGGTTAATTTACTAAATTTCACAGACGTACGGTTGCATATGAGACTTACGGCTACTGAATTTTATCAAAACGTACAATTTCAGCCTGTAATGTAAATTACTGTAGTATAGGTATTTTCCACTTAAGATTCTCGGTATTCACACCAACCGTCTTGAACTAGATGGTTCCATTGTATCCTATTGAATAAGTAGGATACAAGGTATTGCAATGAGTTTTGCAGTTGGCAAAATTCTGACAGACAGCTTCACGAAAGGCAGTGGAGCCACTCCTCTTGCCATCATTGATATCAACTTCAACTATAATCGCATTGGATCATTATAATGTTACGAAGGTCACTTTCATATCTTAATAGCCGGAGCGGTAAGTATCACTATCCAGAAACCGACCCTGAATATTCAACAAGAGTCGACCATATACTCCCCTCCAGCAGGAGAAGGAATACACGAGCCAACAGGGACCAGACAGCACGCCCCAAACCACCGGGTACATTGCGCCCCTTGCAGGACACAAGAGCGCCCAGCGAAGGCCAAGTAACATGCTTGCTCAAGTCGCTGAGGCCCCGCCCAACGCGAACCTCCAGCCACTGATCAGCGTAGACCATTTGGACGCACACATACTCTCGAACTTAATATTATACAAATTTAAGTATAAACAGACATTTGTTTTCTTGTACCTTTACATATGCTATATAATATTATTTATTCTTGTACCTTATTTTATGTATTTCCAAGCTAATATATAAGATTATACTAAATTTTAAACATATTTAAGGAAACACTATTGCATGGTATTATATTATGAATATTTATTTAACCGCATGTTTAAACTTTCACTTTTGTTGTCATACATGTTCTTTGTACCCAAAACAACGCCCTGAAATGGTTAAGTAGTTAATCCCTTGACCGACCAGTACCCAGACCTCAAGGTCATTCTCCCCACACGATGATATAAAAAGTCGAAAGGCCGCAATATAAGTCAGTAGTCGCTTGATAATGCCATAAGGGCGAAACAGCTGTCGCGACTAAAATCAATAAATGGAAGAAGGAAGTCTGCGTATTTTTCACCATAAATTGACGAACGAGAATCGGAAAAAACTCCGTCGGTATAAAGATACCTGCAAGAAACTTATTGATGCCACTAAAGCTATTGCTTTTAACGAAAATTGTATAATAGAAAAACTATGCCCTAAAAGTAATATACACACAACACACACACACACACACACACACACACACACACACACACATATATATATATATATATATATATATATATATATATATATATATATATATATATATATATATATATATATATATATATATATATATAATGTATTCGTATAAAATGTCACACGCATGTTTCTATGCAAAGGTAATATATCGTAATGGCTTTGTATGTCGTCAGTGAAAAGTCAAAGGTTATGTTTTCGCTTTAGGCGGTAATATGCTATTTTCCTTTTTTTATTTTCCTTTTACACAAATGACATGGTATTCACATTACTGCGATGTATGTTACATCAGATCGCTTAGATGATGGCAGTGCATATTATGGTCTATTTTATCTTATTCCTTTAATTTTTTTCGACGCTCTCGCTCTCTCTCTCAGACACACACACACACACACACACATATATATATATATATATATTATATATACTGTATATATGACATATACAGTAAATAGTGCATGTGTCTACAGTAAAATGCATGTGTATGAATGTGTGTACGTGTTTGTTTATGTGTGCTACTGTGATGTAGGCAAATTGTTAGGAAATTTTATTGCATGGGCATATATATATATATATATATATATATATATATATATATATATATATATATATATATATATATATATATATATATATATATATATATATATATATATATATATGTATATATATACTGTATATATGTGTATATATATATATATATATATATATATATATATATATATATATATATATATATATATATATATATATATATATATATATCTTCTTTATCATCAGCTTTTCCCATCTTTATATGGGGTCGCTGTTTGTTATTAGTCTTCTCCATCTTCTGCGATCATGCACCATTACCTCACTCACGTTCTTCTCCTGCATGTCCCTGTTAACTGTGTCTCTCCATCTCATTCTTGGTCTACCCCTCCTCCTTGTTCCAGGCACTTCCATGTTCATGGTTCTTTTACATACAGAATCCTCCTCTCTTCTCATAACATGTCCAAACCATTGTAATCGTCTCTGCTGCAGCTTCTTTGATATTTCTGTAACTTTCACCGTCCCTCTTATGAAGTCATTCCTTATCCTGTCTCTTCTTGTCACTCCGCACATCCAACGCAGCATTCTCATTTCTGCCACTTCCATCTTTCTCTCTTGTGCTTTCTTCATAGGCCATGTTTCACAACCATACATCAACGCAGGTCTGACAATGCTCTTGTACATTTTTCCTTTCATCTTTACATTAAATCTTTTGTCACATAACACACCTGATGTTTTCCTCCAATTGCACCAAGCTGATTGTATTCTGTGATTCACTTTCTCCTCCATCCCTCCACAATCAGTGACACACGACCCAAGGTACTTAAAGGATGTAGCTCTTTTTACTTCTGCCTGCTCTAAGTTGATGCTTCCTCTTGGTCTCCTCCATTCATCACACACACACACACACACACACACACACACACACACACATATATATATATATATATATATATATATATATATATATATATATATATATATATATATATCAACAATGTGTTCCAAGTACCTGGTTATTACACAACTAATCACAAAATTCAAAAATTTACCTCATTTTAACCAGATACCCAAACTCTCATAACAATAAAAAATTATGACTGAGTACTCTAAAGTTAACAGTGAGAGCCTCAGTGGCCAGGTCGGTTAGAGCATAAGCTCGGACTTCTTAGAGGTCTGTGTTGCGGGTTCAAATCCGCAGCCGACTGGTCAGAGAGGCGGACACTTTGCTATCCATGTAGACACCTTGGGATTATGTATGTAATCAACGGATAGGTTTGCTTAAAGCAAATGGTTGTTACAGACTAATACACACACAAACAAAGCCACTCCAACATCTAACAACACAACAGACACCTCACATGTCTTGACTGTCGACCTGAATGGCGCAATGGCTCCTCGCTGCTGGGAAAAAGGGCGCTGGTGACTGGTACATGTATACACGCTACCGGGGTCTAAGCAATGACAGGCAGGGCAGCCGATCGAGACTACAGTCTACCCCAAAGCCAAATAAAAGTCCTTCAAAAGAAGGCATGGTGCTTACCCCATACAAATGGGAAAACAAGCACATTAAAAGAAGAAGGCTCTAAAGGTAACAGTGAACCCTTAAAAAACTTACTAATCACATGAAAAATCAAACTAAGCTTATCAAAACAAGGGTGAGGTATCAACAGTTAAACAAGAATATACTAGAGTAAAAGGGCATCACTCCATCAAACAACTTTAACTGTTTCCCTAGTCTTAATTCACTTCTGCAAAACTAAAGGAACAAAACATGTTTATCACTTTGCCTTATGCACACAATTAATCCTATTCACTGGTGGTCAATAAATGAAACACTGTTTTTTAAAAACATTAAATACAAAAATTTATTTTTAAATTAAAAATTTATAATTAGAATTCACAATCTGTTTTTATTTACTATTACTTGAAAACAACACAAAATTTAATCAATTTTTGAGTTGAAAACTATTAAACAAAACTAATCCACAAAACTTTAATTTATCAAGTATTTAATTAACACGTTAAAACAGCAATTTAATTTCTCCTGCGCCATGACTTCAGAGCTGTATCCTTACCGGTGGTTAAGGTGTTAATCAAGCAAAATTTAAACTATTAAGAATTACTCAAGATTTGAAAAGAAAATCTTAACAAAGGAAAATTAAATCAAGTATGCAATGTTACATTATCAAGAAATATTTAAAATGCCAAGTAAATAAATGTTAAACTACCAATATATAAAATGTGAAAAATCAAGAGGTTGCAAACACAAAAACACACAAAAATACACAAAAGATTAATCAATAATAATTTCACTGTGGCAAAATTTCTCAATATACCTTATTATACCATGGTAATAATAAGTAAAATTCACTTTACCTTACACAAACTTGTGAAAACCTTTGCAATATCACGTGAAATGCTTTAGATTCCCAAAACACACTTTTTTGTCGGGCGCCATTACCAAATACACTTTTCCTACGTTCGGATCTCAAAAGCTAAGATTAATCCCACTGACCACACAAATATTCTACGTTAATAACTTTTCTCTTTTGACGAAAGAGAGAGAGAGAGAGAGGAACCAAAACTAACGGTCTCCGAAATCAGAATGAGCAAACTTTAGGATTTCAGTGGGAAATGAAACATTCAGATGACGTCAGAACAATACGTAATCACAGCAACGCAGTCCTACAAAACATGATGTAATCAATCGAGATAAGTGCATTTACTCTCAAAAAGTCATATGTGACTCGAACAAAAAATTGTATGGGACAAAGCTCTTAACAAAATCTCAACACGATCAAAACAGACAGCAACTGGCCAGCCACAAAGGGCACGCTTTCAAAACAAAGACGAAGAACCAAAGTTGGTATCCAAAGCAGTATATGAAACACTGCAAAATCATTTGTCTTTTTCTCATATGAGACAAAGCTTTTACAGACTTAACATGACTCGATTGCCATTCCCGACCTGTCAACATGTGACTCTTGCAACAATAACTGAGCTAAAACACAACATATGAAATCACGAGTATAGAATACTTGTTGCTAGGGGACAAAATGCAGATCACATACCATGTTATTATAAAAAATGTATTATTAATTCTAAATTACACTGTTAATTTATCTAAAGCATTACTTGTTTTGAGATCTGACATTACACTACATATTTCAACAATTATTATTATTACACATAACAGATGATAAATAGATGAGTAAATATATCAAAAGTATAGGAAGATATACATATTATGAGGTGATATCACGGATATATATATATATATATATATATATATATATATATATATATATATATATATATATATATATATATATATATATATATATATATACTGTATATTACTAAAAAGGACCTCATTCAAACTGGATGGTATCTATTGGAGTATTTATTCAGAAAAAGTTACAAGCTTTCTTGGACAAACAGTCCACATTATCAAGTATCTACGAAAGCTTGTAACTTTTTCTGAATAAATACTCCATTAGATACCATCCAGTTTGAATGAGGTCCTTTTTTTAATTCTACTAACGCACAGAACAATTGAGTAAGTGATAAAGTTGATATATATATATATATATATATATATATATATATATATATATATATATATATATATATATATATATATATATATATATATATATATATATATATATTATATATATATATATATATATATATATATATATATATATATATATATATATATATATATATATATATATATATATAAATATCATGTTATTAAATATATATATATATATACCTAAAACAACAAACAAACAAGCAAAACATTATCTCTGCCTAAGGCATTAGGCATTCCTATTACGTATGGATCTGCAGTTCCTTGATGTAGCAGCAATAAAAACATTTCCGGGAACTATTTTTTTTTCGGAGCGTATCCTCGTAACGCGGTCAATAGTCCTCGTGTTAACGCACTCCGTGCGTTTCGTGATCAACCAGAGGAACTCCCAGGTTCTGAAATATAGCTTCGTGATGTCGCTTAATCATCTTCAAAAGAGAGACATTTCGGATGTCTGCGGGTGTGGAGTCCATTCCACATTCCTGAAGCATGTTCCCTCAGACAGTGCAACCAGTCACCCCAAAGGACTTCATTTTTTTAAAGAAATGGAGCTATATGTCTTTGGAATGCATGATTAATTTCTTTTGGTAAGATGAAAGTAATGGTGAAGATTGTTATTATATTGTAGAACTCTCAATGCCGAGAACAGGATTGACTTTGCAAAGGTCCACAAATTAAGTATACCTTAGTTTAATCAGACCACTGAGCTGATTAACAGCTCTCCTAGGGCTGGCCCGAAGGATTACATTTATTTTACGTGGCTAAGAACCAATTGGTTACCTAGCAACGGGACCTACAGCTTATTGTGGAATCCGAACCACATTATAGCGAGAAATGAATTTCTGTCACCAGAAATAAATTCCTCTTATTCTTCATTGGCCGGTCGGAGATTCGAACTCACGGCCAGCAGAGTGCTAGCTGAGAACGGAACCCACTTCCTCAACGAGGAACGTAAAAGGTCCACAATAGTATATCAATGGTAGAATGTGAGACTTTATCCTGGGTTCATCTTCAGTCCAACTAAGTATTTATAACATAAAATGTGACGAGGTAAACTTCTGAAAAGATGACGTAAAGGAAGGCTGGCGGTGGTGGTTAGCTCCTCCAACGGTCACGCCAATGAAGGAAGTGGTCAACCGCCCAACTGGGTCATTTCATCTCCTTTGTTCATATTTCTGGCTGCTCTCCTTCCTACTCGATCTTTTCACGGGCTGTTGCGATGTTGCACGTAATTCCTCCTCCGGAGGGGAGTTCCTCGTTGGAAGAGTGGGTTCCGTTCTCAGCTAGCCGCGAGTTCGAATCTCCGACCGGCCAATGAAGAATTAGAGGAATTTATTTCTGGTGATAGAAATTCATTTCTCGCTATAATGTGGTTCGGATTCCACAATAAGCTGTAGGTCCCGTTGCTAGGTAACCAATTGGTTCTTAGCCACGTAACATAAATGTAATCCTTCGGGCCAGCCCTAGGAGAGCTGTTAATCAGCTCAGTGGTCTGGTTAAACTAAGGTATACTTAACTCCTCCGGACGGGTCTCACAGAATGCACGTTCGGATTCCCGGGTATAGAGGCGAAGCCAGGCTGTGAGGTAGACTAGGAACTTAACTATAAGACCCATTTTTTCTCCACACTTTTGCTGGCTGTATGACTAAATTGCAGGATGACCAACGGATACCAACGCCGCCAGATATGCATCTCGTCTCGCAAACCACAGACGACTCGGTACCCAGACGGCGACACGAAAGGAGGAGAGGCAGAGGCAGCACCAGGCGAAGGAAAAACAGAGTCTGTCCTATCACTGAAATCTTTAACAAACGTCCTCAGTATGTAATGATTAACCATAGGGTCCTCGTTAACAAACGACTTGTTACCTTGAAAAGATTTCCCCCACGTTTATAACGGCGCCTTCTACTAATCGTCTTATGTTTACGTTGTTACTTTTGAAAATGATACTTGCAACCTTCCAGTTAGGTCTACGATTATTGTTGAATGCATGAGTTACTATTACGCTGTTTTGTGAATGTAGGGAAAATGTTCGCTTATGTTCCCCGAAGAGCGTAGTTAGTCCCCGTCCACTTTCCCCAAAAGATTTCCCCCTACAACCTTTACAAGGTAATTCATACACTCCCGGAACTTTGGGATTTTTATCCTTATTGTTATTTCTGATCAAGTTGTGGTTTATCGTATAAACGTATTTAATTACAATTTTAGTGTCATTCTGATTATTATTTACAAATCTGCAAACATTCCCGACGTTAGGTTTGAAAGGTAATGTTATATATCTATTTGGTTTCCCCCTATTATATCTTTGGAACAATAAACTGACCTCCTCGCTCAAGAAAACGACTTCTCAATAAAGAGGCTCCTGAAAGTTGGCATTATGTGTTGTAATTCCCCATCTACATATTCTGGTTCATATATCTTGAAGGCACGTAAGGCAAAATTCATGACTATATTGCTTTTGATTTTATTTGAGTGAAACGAATAAAAATGTATGTAACTTTCCGAATTTATTGAATCTGATATACTGAAAATTTAAACGTTTGACTGTTACATTCTCTAAAGACCAAAACATCTAAAAAGGGCAACTTTAAAGTCCACTTCCATATCTATAGTAAACTTAATTGACGGTAGGATACTTTTAGCTATTTCCGCTAATTTGTTTGAATTTTCCCCAGTTCCTCTGACAACTGCGAAAACATCATCTACATACCTCACCCATAAAACTGGCTTGGTTGACTTCATCGCATCTACTTAGAATTTCCCTTTCTAATAGTATCCTACCGTCAATTAAGTTTACTACAGATATGAAAGTTTATGGCGTTTGTTAAAGATTTTAGTGTCAGGGCAGGCTCTGGTTTTTCCTTCGCCTGGTGCTGCTTCTGCCTCTCCTGCCCCTTGACAGGTACTTTGCAACACCCGGGAATCCGTAAGTGCACTCTATGAGAATCCTGCGGAGGAGGAATTACGTGCAACATCGCAACAGCCCGTGAGAAGATCGAGTAGGAAGGAGAGCAGCCAGAAATATTAACAGAGGAGATGAAATGACCCAGTTGGGCGGTTGACCACTTCCTTCATTGGCGTGACCGTTGGAGGAGCTAACCACCACCGCCAGCCTTCCTTTACGTCATCTTTTCAGAAGTTTACCTCGTCACATTTTAAGTTATAATTACTTAGTTGGACTGAAGATGAACCCAGGACAGGGTTCGAAAGCTTTTGTACATTTTTATAAAGTCTCACATTCTACCACTGATATATTATTGTGGACATTATACAAAATTATTATTGTTATTATTACTGTCATCACAAGATAAGCTAGGGGTTGCAGTGGGAAAGCAGCTCAGGAAGGAAAAGGAATACTTAAGTAAAGAATAAATTATAGAAGAATGTTAGCAAACAAAACAAAAAGTATTGAATACATAAAGCAAGAAATAAGACTTTTGGGAACTACTGAAAACTAACGAATGACCAAAAAAGCATCAATTATTCATGGAATGCATGCCGACGAATGCTTAAAATTCGAAATGAAATTAATACGAGCATAAACAAGAAAGTGGAAGCATATGGAAGCTGTTAATCAGGCTGAGGAATAATAATTGTGTCAGATAAGTTCACTAAGATGTATGAAGCTATACGTTTAAATAACTAAAGAAAAATAGACATCAGAGGCAGTTTGCCACTTACTTTTAACTTTGGTTCTTCTGTAAGTCCCTTTTTTATAAATATCTTCCTCATTTTGTGTCGATATATCTTCACATTTGAGTTTGCGTGCTGACTTTATGGTTAGGATTCCTCGGCACCGAGGAAAACCACTTAAAAAGTCACGAACTTTGAGGTCACGTGCATTTAGACTGTGTAGCTACAGTAGTTGTAAAGATGGCAGCTGAGAAGGTAAGTTTGTATTACTTCTAAAATAAGCAACTAATTCCATTAGCACTATTTTGTGATCTTTCTTCGCCCGTGAGAGGTTAATATTCATTTGCTGTGATGATTATTACAAGCAAGAAATTTTAAAGAAGAATAATTTAAGATTATGACTTCTATCGCCCCTTTTCATAAGGGAGAGGTTAATACTTTGATCGTTATGATGATTTCAAATTATAAAGATATTTTGAAAAAAGGCCGTTCAGTTTTAAGAGAAAAGGAGAATTTTTGATAAATATTTTAATTGAAACAGATATTAGATACAATTATACAGATAAGAGTGCACACACACACACACACATATATATGTGTTTGTGTGTGTGTGATATTCTGTAAATGATTATATCCACAAAATATTTTTTACATTTACATTTTTTTGCAATATTATAGCCACCACCTCTATTGCAAGAAGCCATAAGGGGGGAATTTCTGTGGATAAGATAGTCAGACTAGGACCCCGGGATGGGGCTACAGACCAACCTAGAAGAGGAGAGGAGAGTTTTGAGAGGGACTTTTGGAAGGGTCAACGCAGGCAGGGGACTTAGATTAGTCACTTTATATACCCTTGTCCCAAGAACTATTCCTGTGATCTCCTTTCTGCTGGTCTGAATTGTCTCATTCAGGAATGTCGGCACTCCTTTCTTAATCCCTTGCTCCTTCCGGGCCCTGAAGGCCTATAAGTGAATAACTACCATTGAAGTCAGGACGGAAAGAGCGATCCTAAATCAGTCCTCGCTTAGCGCTCGTACAAGCAACATCTTGGCCTCCTACATCCGATCTACGGTCGTAGCCCTTTGTTCTGGTACAGCTATATGTGTTATGAGGTTGCAAGAGGCCTGGGCTTCAAGTCGCCCCTAAGTTGTCAATGGAAGGCATATTTGATAACGTTCAATTGTAGTCGTGCACACTGCAATGCTGGATTGCACGGTAAGTCTGAAATTTGACAATTAAGCGCCAGTTTCTATTTCTCTCAATGAATCTCTCATTTTCCTTTTCCAAGATTTTCAACTCCCAACACAAAATCCCTTTGAAAGCTTAGCATGTGTGTTCCCCATGTGAATTAAGTTCATGAATGACATAATCCCTTACTTAGAGTACACCAGCTTTCATTGTGACAGATTAGTGCAAGTGAGAGAATCTTCTATGTACTTGTTCTTATCTGGGAAATCTATTTCCAGAGACGTGTTATCTGTTCCAACCTTGCAATCTTGTCATCCATCTTGCTTGGAGGAATTTCTGCCTTATTGCAGCCGACTATTCAACGTGAAACATTCCATGAAATTAGTAATTACAAGGGAGTCCTTAGAGGGGACCCAGATTCCGTTGTGTTATCGACTGTAGCAGTAATGTAGTTCTTTTAACCAGAATCAGTATGTGAGGTGATGTAAATTCTACCAGTATTTTCTTTACTGAGAACTAAATCAGTATTCCTTGATTAAGTTGCTTATATTGTGTCAATAAAGTAATATTTGTGTAGTGATCAACGCTTTCAATTGGCGACCTACCAGTATTATTATATGTAATTCTATATATTTCATGTATTAATTGGTATTTACTCATGTCCACAGTGTGTGGAAGTCAAGGCTTATTTTATTAATTAACTGATTAACGTAATTAATCGTGGACAAATGTAAATATATATATATATATATATATATATATATATATATATATATATATATATATATACACACACACACACATATGTACATATATATATATATATATATATATATATATATATATATATATATATATATATATATATATATATATATATCACACATTACCACGGGTGAAAAATAAGAGACGGGGTGTAGGTCCTGACCGGTTTCGACTTTATTTCCAAGCCATTGACGAAGGACTGATACAGAGTATAAGAAATCATAATATATATACTACAGGAACAGAACTGACGAACATACACAACCGTTAGAGACTACGTATCCACCCACCGGCTGGTGTCGAGGTAGGAGTGGCCTCCACACTCATTTGGCTAAAAATCACAATATACTCTCAGAGGACAATACTGATAAACATACTGACCTTAGGCGACCTCAGATCCACACCTGACAGGTGTCAGGGAGGTAGAGTTTGGAAACTCATTAGCACTACTGCCCCTGTACTGTGTGTACAAATATGATAATCCTATATTCATACATCTCTACTGCCGGCCTTAAAATTTAAACAATTTACAAATTTCTTTTGATATTAAAGGATTAAGTTTATACATCCCTTGACTGATATTCATATTATGGTTGTAACTTTCTTTTATAAAGCTAGATTCAATGGTATTCCTTTCCAGTGCATTATTAGAATATACAATCCTTTTTGCCCATTCCCAGCTGATAGCATGATTGTTCTCACATACATGTACAAAAATACCACTGTTCCCCTTGAGTGATATTCATATTATGGTTATAACTTTCTTTTATAAAGCTAGATTCAATGATATTCCTTTCCAGTGCATTATTAGAATATACAATCCTTTTTGCCCCTTCCCAATTGATAGCATGATTGTTCTCACTAACATGTACAGAAATACCACTGTTCCCCTGTGCATATCTCACACATTTCTTATGCTGTTCAATTCTTTTTTCCAGTGCTTTCCCCGTTTGGCCTATATAAAAGTTGTCACAAGACTTAAATTGAATTTTATATACACGCCCTCTAGTATTGTCAGGGGAGTTCTTGATAAGTACAGGGGAACAGTGGTATTTTTGTACATGTTAGTGAGAACAATCATGCTATCAACTGGGAAGGGGCAAAAAGGATTGTATATTCTAATAATGCACTGGAAAGGAATATCATTGAATCTAGCTTTATAAAAGAAATTTACAACCATAATATGAATATCAGTCAAGGGATGTATAAACGTAATCCTTTAATATCAAAAGAAATTTGTAAATTGTTTAAATTTTAAGGCCGGCAGTAGAGATGTATGAATAAAGGATTATCATATTTGTAAACAGAGTACAGGGGCAGTAGTGCTAATGAGTTTCCAAACTCCGCCTCCCTGACACCTGTCAGGTGTGGATCTGAGGTTGCCTAAGGTCAGTATGTTTATCATTATTGTCCCCTGAGAGTATTAT
>NC_089747.1:61766308-61793808 GCF_040412425.1 Macrobrachium rosenbergii
TGAAAAATATATCAGAACAAGACTTAAATGGTTCTATTATGGTTAAAAGCTATCTGTGTAAAGTATTCTTGAAATCTGATAATATTTAATGGTTGCACATGAGCATTTTCATTTTATTGGTTGTAATTGCCTTCTATTGAGCACTTATTTGCTAATCTTGTAATATTTGGTATTTTATTCGTATTTAATACATGTTGCAATGTACATTTATATGTTATGACTATAATTTTCGATAGAATCTAAGTACTCCCACCTCTTGTAATAATCATGTTATTTTTCAGATTATAAGTAATCAAAGAAAAATGTTAAAGAAAACTCGTTATATCTTTCTTCTTGGACACCAAGATGATATCAAAGGCTCAAAATTACCATCAAAGGGAGCTACTCTAGCATACTTCCTTTATCTTCACATGGAGAAAGGCATGACAATTAGGGAAGCTTCAACTTCAGTGCTTGGGAAAATTCCAGAGTTTTGGAATCATGCCCGCATTCCAATGGGACATAAGAATAAAATGATAGAAAAAATTGAAGCGTTCTAACGTAATTATCAGCATCTTAAGAAAGGCCGTGCTCGACGATCAGCGCCACAAACAGCCAAAGAAAGTTCTTTTACTAATGGATGAAAAGATCTCTTTGATGTGGCTGGTGCAAATGCCTTGGCTCAAATGAAAAATCAGGAAGGCAGAGAATTTCTTCTTGCTCAAAGGGATTCAGGAAGGAGAGGATCAATGAGATCAAGACAGTCTTGACAACGCTGGAAACCCGTTCATTGAATGGTAAGATAATGCAAGAAGAACGTAAAAGTTGTGCTGAAAATGATTGCTCAACAAATAACAGTACCGTCTTGTCAGAATCATCAGGTAGCAGTAGTGGTCATGAAGACTCACCAGGTATGCTATCTGAGATAGATTTAAGTGCACCTGAAAAAGCAGGCCCTTCAAGTAAAAGAAAAAAAAAGGCCAAATGAATATTGTCACCAGTGGACTTACAGGGGCACTGGGCAGAGGTAAAGTTTCTAACAGAAAACCTGTGTTTGTGCTTGCAGAAACTGCAAAAGACAAAATGTGGAACAAAATATCAATAGATCATCCAATTATCGTGAGCACATGAAGCAACGAGCCCAGCTTGCAAAGCAGCTAAAAGCAGAATTCAAAACAGATGTCCCCTTGATTGTTCAATGGAATGGAAAGTTGATGCAAGATTTAATATCTAACACACATGTAGATCGTCATCCAATCATAGTCTCTGGTTTGGGAAAAAACAACTATTACAGATTGCAAAAATTCCCAATGGAACCGGAAAGTCCCAAGCATATGATATTGTTTCAGCCTTAAAAGAATGGGACTTGACAGAAAAAGTTGTTGGGATATCCTTTGACACTACTGCCTCAAATACTGGACGAAAAAATGATGCATGCATTCTTATTGAAGCCAAACTTGAACAGGACTTATTATATTTTGCATGTCGACATCACATTTTGGAATCAGTCATTGAAGCAGTTTTCACTTCTCTCATGTCACCAAGTCAGAGTCCAGATATTCTCTTGTTGAAGAGGTTTAAGAAGCAATGGGACTATATTGACAAATCTATGTTTCAGATTGATGAGGAAAAGGACATGGTGGTCGCGTGTATTGGAGATATATCAGAGTTCTTGAACTGTGCAAAGAATACCCTTGAGCAGCAAAAAGCCTTAGAAATGATTACCTTGAGCTGATTTAAACTGCTATTATTTTTCTTGGTGGCATCCCTCCAAAGGGTATCCACTTTCAGTGTCCGTGGCCAATGCACAGAGCAAGATGGATGGCCAAAGTAATTTACTCATTAAAGTCATGGATGTTTCGGAGCCAGTTCACATTAACAACCAATGAAGAGCAAGGTCTCCCTGACATGTGCATTTTCATTATCATGTTTATCTAAAGGCTTGGATGAATGGTTCATTTTCAACATCTGTCCCAAGCAATAATCTAAGACTTCTCAAGATTTTGAACAATTACCACGACAAGAAAATTGGAGCTGTTGCACTGCTGGCCATCTGCGGTATCTTCCTGAGGCCTAGCTTTTTTTGACGAAGAGTTTGGTCACAGCACTCAGTAAAGATGGAGATGAACAGCCCCTTAAACGTCCACAGAGAGAAGACTTTTCTAACAAGTGACTTGCTGACTTTGTTACAAAGAACACCTGCAACTTCCTTCTGAAAATGAAACTGGATAAAAAATTCCTTGATAAAGATCCAAGCTTATGGAACAATCTAGACGATTATCAATCATCAAAGAAAAATGCCCAAGCAATTGAAGTCACAAATGACAGTGCAGAGCGTGGAGTTGCTCTCATTCAAGAGTATAATCAGCTCATAACACATAATGAAGATCAGCTGCAGTTTCTGATGCAAGTTGTGTCAGAGCCTTCCCCGACAGCAAAAAGTCACACAAATCACTGGGCAACAATGAGTGGGTTGACACCCATGACACCCCTGCCACTGAGCAGCTAATATACTCTATAAACGAGGATGACCCAGAGTTTATTGATGCGAAAAGGTATAAATAAACTTTATTGCTCATGTGCAACCTGTAAATATTATCTTATCTTGCTCATATTTTACACACAACAGTTTTGGCCTAATAGAAACTCATTAATCTTGGTTCTCACAATGATTCCCAAAAATTTCAATTTACCATATATCTAAGGACCACCCTAATATATAATGGTCGTTTATTTTTTTATTTGTTAAACGCCTCATTCTTAGTATAGGTGTTCCGTTGTTTTAACCATTGACAGTTACCCATTCTTTGACTTGTTGCCAGTTAACAATAATTCCAAGACAATTGTAATATTTTAACTACTTGTTTACTTATTTATAATTATATTTGGTCATAAAATGATGCAACTATTTTAGTCCGGCATGATCATGGGCGAAGTACAGTCCGAAAGCTCGCTATGGAGACAAAAATAAAATGAATTATTAAAAAGTGCCTGTTTTTATAATTCTACGAACTTCGAGTAGTGAAGTGAAGAATAGTCGGCTACAGAACAATTGAAAGAACCAATATCAAAATAGTTAAAGTTCGCAGTCATATATCGTTCAAAGAAATCTACTTAATAAACAAACTGCTGCCTACGTATACATACATACATACATACATATATATATATATATATATATATATATATATATATATATATATATATATATATATATATATATATGTGTGTGTGTGTGTGTGTGTGTGTGTGTGTGTGTGTGTGTGTGCGCGTGTGTGTAATCTGTGTGTGTAATCTGTGTGCGTGTATGTGTATTTATCTTCTGTCTAAAGTTCAAATAGATTCCGTCGACTTAGGTGTCAAATGCATAATACAACAGGTATGAAAAGCCTAAATCAAATACAAATTGATTCCATCATAATATCATCCCAGGCCTTCATAACCCTGTGAAATTAATTTGCAAGAAATAAAGATTTCGGTGCATAACTAAGATTCTTAAATAACAGAAAGATTTCCAGAGCTTTGGGATGATAAATGCGTACGGTAGGTGTTTGTCTTCAGTCGAAAATTGTCTACAGTGCTGTAAAGCGTCCAGGAAGGAAATTGAATTAAATCTCAGGATATATACATTTCTTCATAATTATAGTTCTAATAAGAAAAACTGCAGATTATTTCAATCTTATCTTTGAGGAATGGAGCGTGTCTAAAGCTGTTTGAATCGTTCCTGTATATCGTATTTGACGAAATTCGGAATCTACACAGCGCTCAGTCACAGCTCCCTCTGTCCAGAAGAGTTTGATCACCTCACAGAGCTTCCCTTACTAAAATCTTTACACTTTTGTTTAGCCACTTACTTGATTTATCTCTTTAGATAGCTTAAAATGCGACGGATATCTAAATTATCTAAAAGGAAGATAATTCAGATATATCTTCCATTTCAGAATGAGTTAAGTATTGCATCACAACTTGATCAACTTCAGAACATGTATGTAAATTAGTGTTTTTCCTTGTTATACATAATTTTATTGTTTTTTTTTTTTTTTTTTTTTTAAAGATCCAAGAATGGGGCAGGAAGTATTTTATCTTCGATTTATCCTTAATGCATTGGCTTTATATTACAACAGTCTGCATCACTTTCATTTTGATTTGAATGTCATTAACGAATAGACTTACGTAGTCTTTGCCAGTTTTCTGCAACAATGCCTTACATTTTTATTTCCTGGTCTTAATTAATCAGAGTTCTTCATCATGACAAGTATAATTGTACATCTCATTACTGAAACCAGACTTTTTTTCTACCATATGAAATAATATGTTTTTTTAAATCATAGCTGACATGTGACTAAAACAGAACCATGGCTTTTTTTTTCCTTCTTGTATGATTGCGAGAACTTCCGAGCTTCCAATACCCTTAAGAAGATATTGGAGCTTCTTTTATGAGTTTCTCTCTCTCCTTCTGCATGGGATTTTCTTTCAGTCTCCCAGATGGAAAAACGTATTGTCAGAAGAGGGGGAGGCAGGGAGGGAGGGAAGGAGGCAGGGAGGAGCTAGGGGCTCGGAGGGGTAAGGCAGGGGACTGTAGGGGGCAGGATAGGAACGAGATCTTTATTGAGTCCAATATTCCGTAAGCTTTGCCCGAATGATTTAGAGCGGAGATTTATGCCGTGAATTGAACACCCTCCTCCCGAATATCATTACGGATAAAGACGCATCGGAGGGATTTTTTTCCCAAAGATAAAAGGTTTCACTCGGTGCAAATAGTCACGGTGTTGAAATTCCATTTCTTCATACGTTGCATAAGATGACTGAGAGCACCTGCTCTGATGGGAAATATTAAGCAATATTTTTAAAAGTAGAAGGGTGAGATTAAATAAGGAAAGATATTATTATTATTATTATTATTATTATTATTATATATTATTAAAATAGTTTATATAGCAAATATAGGAAATATATATATATATATATATATATATATATATATATATATATATATATTATTATTATATATTATTATGATTAGCAAGAATATATAAATATATTTATTTTTTTGTTGTTGTTTGTTTTGTTGTTTTCATTTATATGCAAGCTATCGATCGATATACCATCTATCTATCGAAATACGGTCATAATACAATGTTTTAAAACGGATTAAGGCCACTACCTTTAAGCAGATCTTTCTTCGAGGCAAAAGTGATTTCTGTCTGGTCGTTTTCTTACAGGCAAAACCCCTGCGGGCATCATATGAACATGATATACCCTGCAATGTTGGAAGTATGCTAAAATAAGGAGAACATAAGAAAGCAGAAACCAAACATTCGTTAAGCTAAAAAGTAAAAGCCTCACAACGCGGCTTTAAGACAGTAAATGAAAAACTACACATAACACCTGAAATAAAAGATAAAAAATGAAACAAATAGATGGATAAATAAATAAAAAAGAATAGGGTTCTGCTCGTGACTTCGACTGCAAGCCAGGTTTCCACTGTTAACTGCCGGATGAACATGCCATTGCCCAGCGATTCAGAGAAAATAAAAACGCATTGCCCTTGTACTGAAGAGTGCAGACCTAACACGTGGAAGGAACTCGCCCTCGGAATAAGTCATCCACGGACCGTTCCGCGCTGGAACCAACAGTAAAGTGCTCTGGAAGACCATTCAGTTGTTTGAAGGCAACATTTCTTGATGTAAAGAGATTCAAAAGATCTAGAAAAAATGCCCGTGCTCCTCGAGTGTTGGCAGTGTTTTTAAAATTATTGTACATCACCCTCAGTCAGTTTTCATTAATTTGAATGGTTCCATTTATGGCGTATAATGTTCAATATTTGATTTTACTGTGTGAAGCCAGTTTCATTAACTGAACACCTCCAGATAAATCTACTAGCATTTGTATTTTGGTTCTAACATTAGTTCTGTTTATAAATCCTGCAAGTTTGCCCAGGTGTTTATGTAATATTTTCTCAGTAACAAGTCGAGTACAAAGGGTGAAATTGAGCTTTGTTTTTTTTTTTTGTTTTCTTGTTTGAAAAATAACGATCATTACCTTAAATTGTTGCAGATAATTAATTAATATTTAACTAAATAAAAATGAAAATTATATACAATATTATTGTTGTAAAATGTTGATTGTTGCAGTTTTGCTAATATAAAATTCGTTGGGTGTAAAAAAAAAAAAAACTATTGCAGACTTTTTTACAAGCAAATTAAAATGAATTTCTTTGAAATAAAAGATAAAATAAAAAATAGATAATAAATAAAAAAGAAAGGGTTTTCTCGGACTTTATTAGGTTTAACTGTTTATATGGAGAACAGAAAGTCACAAACGATGGCAGTAAAAATAAAAAACGGCATCCGGAAGAGGTTCTTTTAATGAAGTTTGGAGAACAAAATAGTCACAAACTTCTTTCAGAGAAAATAAAAATTATTATTATTATTATTATTATTAGAGAGATTATTATTATTATTATTATTATTATTATTATTATTATTAACTTTCACTACTAAATCTAGTATTTGATGTGAATTCTAAAAGATATAGATCAAAGGCAATCTGTAGTTTGACAGAGTAAAATTATTGTACATCTTTCAGTTTTCATGAATCTGAATGGTTCCTATCCGAAAATTCTTTTGAAAAAAATGCAGCCAGTCAGATGTAACTGACACTCGAGGAAAAGCAAAGCTTTGTATTTTGGTTCCACACAGTTCTGTTTATCGCAATGCTGTGGAGTAAGTGTTCATGTAGAATTCTCTAAGGAAGCAAGTCGAGTAAAAGGGTCAATTGAGTTTTTTTTTTTTTTGTCTTGTTTGAAGATAACGATCATAACTAATTCCAGATAAAATCTATTATTATTATTTTATCAACATTATTGTTGTTGTTGTTGTTGTTGTTGTTGTTGTTTTGTTCTTTTGTTGGAAAAAGGTTAAATAAACATTGCAGTTTTTTAATCTCTCGAATAATTTCTTTGTAACGGTATAGTAAAATATAAAACATCTGTCCAAAATCTATTTATTACTTAACGTTAAATTGTGAAACTGCAATGTAAATTCAACGGCATCCGGACGGCCATTCTTTTAATGAAGTTTGTTTGAAAAAGGGTCTACTTTCGAGATATTATTATTATATATTATTATTATTATTTTATTACATTATTATTATTATTATTGACAAATTAACCTTCACTACTAAATCTAGTATTTAATCAATTCAAAATATATATCAAAAGCTCTACAGTGATGCTAATATATTTCTCCTATATTTTCATATATTTTCACATATGTTACCGAAAAAAATTTTTAGTTGATAATTAGTTCGCTGAGTCCCGTTGAAAAGCCTAATGTCTCCAGACTGTTATTACAGGGAGTTCTCGTTCTTTGATATTATGTCCGTCACGTGAAACTAACGAATGTAATTACTAAAAAATCTGCTTATTTTCAACATATCGCTTGAGAAAGCTATTAGTTTCTTTGGAGTGGAAAGGTTAAAAAACAAAGGAATTTTGCTAGATTCATATATATATAGATATATATATATATATATATATATATATATATATATATATATATATATATATATATATATATATATATATATTATATAATATATACAGTTTATAATTTCACTCAATAAAGTATCACGCGTAAATGGCTAAGTAAAGAAACGACAAGAATATTTAAATAATTTAGGAAACACGCCAAGTCAACAAGGAAAGTTCAGTCACTTCGCCAGGAGAGAGACATGAACACAAGCGAATAAATGGAATGACCGAAGAGATTTAAAATATCTATAAATACTGTCACGTGATTTTAGAATGATAGGTAAAGCTAAGTTTTCCTCTAATGAAAGGATCATGAACGAAGTTAAAGAAGGTACGTCGATTCGTTTGTTATTTATGCTTGCTTCTTTATGACTTGTGAAATGATCAAGCTGCATTTGTCAGTTTTTTAATAGATGAAACATGAACTTTCACGGGAATGTCTAGCTATGAAATTTAAATCGTAATCAGATATGTAGGTACAACAGTTCGAGCCGAGTCCAGCAAAAAATAGGATTCCACAATGGAAGGGTTCATTACTTGTATTCTCTCTCTCTCTCTCTCTCTCTCTCTCTCTCTCTCTCTCTCTCTCTCTCTCTCTCTCTCTGTGAGTATGTAAGATTAACAAAAACAAGATGAAGGAACCTAGAAAGCCGTAATCTGACGTAATGCTTCCTATTACCCAGTTCATAACATTAATGCACCATTAAATAAAGCGATGGTTTTGCGTCCCATTTTATAAAACTGATGAGCGTAATCGAACAAATAGAATAAGTACATTATCTCTATTGTCTTTCCTGAAGCTTGATCGTAATGGTAACAAAATAACCTCGCTATAAAAAGAAAGTGTCGCGTTTGGGAGCAACATCGTTTATTAACCTGAAGCGGGAAGAGAAAAATCCTTCACAAGATGAATAACGTTTACATTCGGATATATTTGTAAAGAATTTCTTTATTTCACCCATCCGCTTCTTAAAGGGTGTCATTGCTGGACAAGAAGGTATTTTTCCATGCGAGGAAATACGAATGGTTCTTTATTTTTTGTAACAAATGTTTCTTGAACAATGAGAGAGAGAGAGAGAGAGAGAGAGAGAGAGAGAGAGAGAGAATAATATAAAAACGAATAAAATAAAACAATTTTTCACAATCAGGATTTTTAATATCTCTCGCATGACATTTTTTCCCAGAAACTCTGCCTCATCTATTACAAAATAAATCAGGTAAAAAAATGACCTGAAGTGTATTCAAGCGAACGGAAAAAAGCTAAGTCCTTTATAAAAAAAAAAATTAAGCATATAAAAAAAAAATGATATCATAGGAGCACTTTTCTCGTGAATTTTACACGAATTTTTCGTCGAAAAAGTGGATTAGTTTGTAAACCTTTTTTAAGTACCATCTAATAATAAAAAGTATATATAAAAGACTCTCTTTGATTCTTTTAATAATTCATTTGTCTTTCTTGTCCACTTCCACCCACTAATTCTATGCGCTTTCCTGATTGCTTAAAAGTTTTCGCTAAATAAGGATATCATCTAAACTCTTACATCTGAAACGAATCCAAAATAATCGTGATAATAGAATATGAGGAGAGTTCATTATTTTCCTTTATTTACTCTGCATTAAAGAAAATATAAAGAAATATAATCGATCCGTATAACCATGTAATTCCATGTGCTTTATTTCCTACTCTTTTTCCGGGAAAATACTCCGTGTTTTTGGAACTGAGTTCATAGAGGACATATTTGTTTCATCCATAGTATTGTGTACATGTAAATATGTATACTACAAAGATCCCAATATTGATCTCTTCATTATTTCCAAAATTAGTGAAGTATCCTAAATAAAAATAATACAAATAAGATCAGTGTCCATCTGCTGGCCTGGATATTTACAGGGCCAGTAAATCAGTAAATACGGGATATTATTTTTGCTTAAATTATACCTCCATGTGAAAAGGAAACATTAAGTATTTTTCGTGACCGTTTCATAGCTTTGTACAATAATTTTATAACACGAGTTTTCACTAATAGTATGTATAAAAGTTAGGTTTTAGTTTTCTGTAAAAGAAAACTATTGAGATGGCAATTTGTCTGTCCGCACGCACTTTTCTGTCCGTCCTCAGATCTTAAAAACTACTCTAGGCTAGAGGGCTGCAAATTGGTGTGTTGATCATCCACCCTCCAACCATCAAACATGACACATTGCAGCCTTCTAGCCTCAGTATTTTTTTTTTATTTAAGGTTAATGTTAGCCATAATCGTGCGTCTGGCACCGCTATAGGTGCCAACAACACAGGCCTTGGCTGAAAGTTTCAAGGGTCGCGGCTGAGGGTTTCATGGGTCGTGGCTGAGAGTTTCATACAGCATTATACGCTGTACGTAAAACTCGATTGCGCCAAAGAAATTTCTGCGCATTTTTACATGTTTTATTTTGTTACCGAAAACATGTAGTCAAAAAGGAACGTCTTTTCAGTGATTTTGTAAAAAAACAAAAAAAAACACACACAAATTGAGAAGAATCTTAGTGATTGACAACAAATTTTGTTAATGTTATACCTAAATATACAAATATGAAAAAGTAAAAAAAAAACTCTTTTTCCTGTAATTTATCTTCAAGTTATTCGGGTAAATTCTAGTAATCCAACAGAGAAGACAAGATGATATAAATTTACATATTTAGGAAAAATATGAAAAAAATAACCTGAAATCTTTATGTATCATGTATCCATTTTGATACATCTTGAATGCATAACAAATGACATTCCTCGCATGTCAACTCTTTTTATTAAACTATTTGCTATATTAGTTATAAACGTAAGAAAGCTCTCATTGACATTATTATATCATTCAATACGCAAACCAAATTTTATATAGCATGCTCTGATGTTTCCGTAGTATTCATAATAATCTGTTTATGATTGCTACAGTATAACAGTTGAGCTGACTTGACTATTGTGCTTATATGACAAGGGAGACAAAATGACACTTATTTAAATTTTAACTTCAGTTTCAAGTACTTTTGCATCATTATTGCGAAGTTGATGACAATGACGATCATAATGAAAATAATTCCTGATGCAATTATATTGAATAATAATCATAATCTTATGATATCTGTATAAAAGGTGAAAACCAGCGAGATTCCTGCGATAAAAAATCTATGGTAATCAGAATGCATTTTGCATTTTCCGTAAAATGCTAGCTGACATTATAATCATACTTTTTCATCTCCTGATAATGAAGGGATTTCGGAGCTGATTAATAAAGTCTGTCATTTAAACTCCTAATCTTATAATGTTAATCCTATTTTATTCTATTTCGAACAAACTGGCACACAGATAATGTTTTAAAAGATAATATATAGTTTGTTTTTGTGCGAATATTCTCTTAGCACAAAACATTTTGACAAATTTTAATTTCAAAAAGGTTTACAGCTTGAACAATTAAGAACCACATCGCTAGCAACAAAAATGTAATCTTTTAAACAATTATATTTAACTGGATATAAAAAAATAATAAAATCAGACATACTCTCAGGGAAAAATGAATAATTAGGGGAAGGGAAGAGCCACAATTCATCAGGAGCTTCATGATGGCGTGTATGTAACTGCAGGGTACGACCGCATCCATCCATAACGTTATGCCCAGCACATCAGACTGATGAGAGTAATTACGGAAACAAAGACACCCTATTATCTTTATTCTGTTGCCGTAAAATATGTTGGCAGCACTGAATAGTGAGCTGAAGAAAAGACCGAAATGTCCTCGGTTTGAAAATAGGAACAGGAATTACAACCAGTCACCCTGATGACGTCATTAAATATCCCATTAAGCAACAGGTTTACGTAGCACCCTGAATGATGCCAACACTTAAATGTATTTTCATTGTAGTATTCATGTTACAAGTATCAAGTTAATGTTTTCTGTGTGGATGTTTAGCTTCTTTGAGAAATCATTGTTTTTAAAGATTAGATAGAGAGAGAGAGAAAGAACCTTTAAAGAAATCATTGTTTTTAAAGATTATATAGAGAGAGAGAAAAAAACCTTAGATTAACAATATATATATATATATATATATATATATATATATATATATATATATATATATATATATATATATATATATATATATATGTGCCACAATGCCCTCTTAACTTGTAATTGTGCTATTAGAATTACATATGTGTCTGTAAAAGTGTGTGTGTGCATATATATATATATATATATATATATAGAGAGAGAGAGATATATATATATATATATTATATATTTCATATATATATATATATATATATATATATATATATATATATATATATATATATATATATATATATATGTGTGTGTGTGTGTGTGTGTGTGTGTGTGTGTGTGTGTGTATGTATATAGAGAGAGAGAGAGAGAGAGAGAAATCTGGCGAAGTTATGCCGAAGATTTATAGTCTTTCTCTCTCCCTTCTTTCTCAGAATAGGTCAAGAAAAGAAGTGAAGATGACGGCATGCACGGAGCCGAACTCCATTAAGACAAGTAAAGGAGCGCCTATGAAAAGAATGCGAGTAGTTACGGATTATATATTTATACATTCTTGCGTGAATTGTTAGCAGCAATGCGAAAACAGACTGCAGATGATCGAGAAATAACCTTGGTATGAAAAATGATAAAAGTAGGACAGAGTATATCTATTTAGAACTCTTTAGAATCAATTTAATTTTGAGATCAATTTAAGTATAATGCACAGCTAAGCATGGATAGGTACTCCATGTGGAGGTCATATTTTCAATTGCCTCTTATATTAAAGAGAAAATCACGTGCGAAGATTTATGGTACTGATAGCTCTCATTCCATGATATCTTAATTGGTACATGAAGACATCGGAACCTGATCTTACTGTGCATGTTGAGTTAGTTTTTAACCTAAAATTTTTGTAAATATAAATTGAACACTTAGATTTTGAGAGAGAGAGAGAGAGAGAGAGAGAGAGAGAGAGAGAGAGAGAGAGAGAGAGAGATGTGGGATTCAATGACATACAATAAATAAATAAAAAAGGAAAGAATCTGATCTTTCTTGTTCTGTTGACTCTTATATTCGTACAAGAAACAAGATTTCATGCACAAACGTTTCACAAAAGGTCGAGGAAATCTTTGGCAAAATAGTTTAATCCAAACTAAACCTCCTTCTGGTCTTCCAGGCGCCATCCAGAGATGGAGGGCTCTTGAAAAAGGTCATAATATGCTAATGGTCCATAATCCAGGTGCTTACATACAAGACACTCCTTCTACGATGTTGCTTCAAGACACTGATTTTTTGTGTAATCTTTTCTGGCTTTTAGTCTTGCGAAAGAACTTCTTCATTCTTGGGAGACCAAAGATGGCCTCACCGGTAAAAGACTCTTTGGAGAACAGACTGTCTGTCGGTGAACGGCATCACAATTTTTACAGTTCCAACATCAGTTGCTAATTCTCTCATATGGAAATTTTTTCCTTTGTCTTAAGCTGTACAGCCATCATCATAATTGATACTATATGACTGCATAGGATTTCGTTCAAAATTCACGAACTAGCAACCTAACGTGCTATATATTTGTCTCTTACTTGAATGCGAAAACACATTTATTTAATAAAATAAGATCAAATAGGTGTTTCATAAGTGCAAAATCTATCGTATATTCCAAAACTATAAGAAAATATCACGCATAGCCAAACTCCGGAAAAAAAGCTACGTAACATTTTCAAAACATCGCCGATGTGTTTGACAAAGAAAGTCTTCATCAAACCTTGGTTCAAATATGAATATAATAAAAAAATTCGAAAAAAGATTTTTATAACATTAATATTACTTGCATTCCAACAATAAAATTTGAAATAGTCCTATTTGATTATTTTTTCGTCTCAGTTCTAAAAAAAATATAAATTAATAAATATAAAATTATTAATATAGCTACAACGTACCCACTGATATCAACGGGTGGGGGAGCGTGTCTGACGCAACATTTAAGTGGCGGCAACATTAAATACCTGGAACACAGGTCTACAATGTTTTGATTGAGACAATGAAATGGCCTTGGATATAATTATTTTCTATTTGTTATAGGAATATTTGGATTTTCATAACAAATAAAATTATTTATGTTATATTTCTTAACCAATTTAAAACTTATGGTTTACTAGCAAATATTTCCTTATGCAATTATACTTTTGTTAAGCTTGCTAAAAATGCGTCACCCTTAGCATTCACATTTCTATATCAACAATTTCTACATACTCTTGCACTTCAAGTTACACATGAATGAGTCAATTATAGACCAAAAGCAAGCACGATTTTCAAGAAAGTAACGTTCTTAGTTAAACTAAGTGTTGAGTAGGACCTGGTGTTAACACTAATAAATATCTAGGTTAATAGCTATCGTTTCGATATCATTTAAAGAATAACCATCTTTTATTTTTCAAAACAACAGGTAATCTCTAAAATTGAAACCTTTAATAAACGAGGTCATATCTCAGAAGCCTTAAATTATTTTAGTTGGGCCTATATATAGTTTGCAACATACACGAAGTTTAAACGTAGCATAAAACATCAAAATTCAAAGAAAACATTTTTGTAATTCATATTCCTATTTTGAAAATGTTGTTGTGACTGTTGAGCTTATTGGTCTACTGTTATATGTTGTAGAGGTAGTTACGAAGACCATTTCGAGTAGCAAGTTAAGCGGGCTGGCACTGACAACACTGCTAACCCTATCACACCGTGCTTTGAGCTAAGCAATGTAAAAAGAATAAATTCATGTCACAATGATTATGTATTATATCAGTGCATAAAAGAGATCATACTCATATACCCATAAGGAAAATTGTGTTATCTTTGAATTCGCAAACTTATCGACATGCACGACGCTGGAAATAAAAAAGGAAATTTAACACTACTTGGCAACGTAATACTCAGATTGTGGACGACACAAATAGAATTATGTTGCATTTCTATTGAGCTTGGCTGTAGTTGGTTGAGGCTAAGAAATGATTATACTTTTAAGGAGAGCTATCGTTTTGTGGTAAAGATCTCTGGAGTGTTTTAAGTAATATTCAGCCCATTTGGCTTGTTTGCAATGAAGATTTTAGCGGTCTTTCATACTTCTAATTTTATGCCACATATTGACCAAATTCGGATATTACCGAGTCCGACTATTTTGAGGTTCAGCACATCACTGGAAAGATGTAAATTCTAGTTGTAAAATCAACGGAATTCAAAGAAAATGGTTATGGTGGCTTTATAAAAAAATATATATTTAAATGCTAAGTTATTATCTACATGAGTTACTTATCATACATGTATGAAACTAATGCTAAATATATAAATATAACACTTCAAGGAATCTGTAAAAACAACAAGAACAACGTTTTAAATCAATGATTTCTGATGACCACCCTCATACCATTAAAGACGAACATAATATATATATATAATATATATATATATATATATATATATATATATATATATATATATATATATATATATATATATTCTTCCCTCCTAGTCAACCACAATTTACTTGAATTTCTAGTAAAATAAAGCTTCTCAGTTAACTGCTAGGCAAGCCAATATGGTGGATGAAGGATGGTGTCCCACTTATTTTGAGCCATCTTGTGAGAGACCTTTGTCCCCGTGTCACAGAAAGCGTTGGACAAGACTTCTCCCTCTCACCCCACCATTTAGGGTAGACAATAACAGGAAACAGACATTAGGGCACAAACCACTCTGGGGAGCTAGCAAAGATAAGACCCTAAGACCCTTCTAGGCTCATTATCATTTTGAGCCCTATTCCTTTGATCTATTTTACTGGCAAGGAATTTGCTTTCAGGTGAGACCTATTGTTCAGACACCCGACGCCACCGTTCCAGAGAGCAAAGAAGTGGACTCTGTCCAGTCACCGGTCCGGCCACATCTCCTGTCTCAGGTGGCGGGCCAAATTTCACGATCGTAAGCCCGAGACATGGTATTTTGGAGCTCAAATATTCGTCTCAAATAGGTAAGACGAGAGTGAATTTGGCGCCAGTCACCCTCTGTTTCCCTTCAATAACTTCCTTCCATTTCTCTCATTTATTTTCAAGCCTAAACCCTTATTCTCCAAAGCCTCCCCCTTTGTGTGACGGCGAGCGTGTGTTCCTTGTTTCAAAAAGCCCAATCCACTCATATTCCAAGACCGTGATTAAGAGATTTCTCATTTTTATATCTGGGCTGATTAATGTTTAGAATTTAAGAACGTGCATTTTGCGTAATATCATTTTGTGGGTGATTTTTCTTTGTGCATTATTGTGTGCATGTGTTAACCTCGAACTCTATTCCAGGAGACTGTATAACCCTGCCCAGTTCACAAATCTATGCCAAGATATCCCTTACTGACTGTCATCCAAAGTTCCTAACCATTCCTGGTTGCAGCCTTATTGCAAGAATCTGTTGCCAACACAGAAATCAACTTGCAGAAACTAATTGCCATTATCCTGGGATTTACCCTTTTCATTTTACTGTTTGTCTGTAAATTGCTGCATTTTAGGCATATCATATTTACTTACTTTAATGTGAATTGTTGCATCTGTGGCCCATCATATTTGCTTGCTTGTCTGTAAATTACTGCATTCATGGCCTATCATATTTGACTTACTTGTCTGTAAATTGCTACATTTTGGTCTATCATATTTGCCCCGTTTTCTGTAAATAAACCCCTTAAATGTAAAGAGAGTTCTAATTCCAAATTGGTGACCTTTGTTCCCCAGGGTAATCAATGAAAATCTCAAGGTAAGTCCCCTTTACATTCCTTTTGTTCATAATTGGGGACCCCACTTTACCCCATAAGGCAGTCCATACTATAAATCGTGCACTATTTATTATCCCAAGGACCCCTGGTTATGACAATATATATATATATATATATATATATATATATATATATATATATATATATATATATATATATATATATATATATATGTGTGTGTGTGTGTGTATGCATGTATGTATGTATGTATGTATGTATGTATGTATGTATGTATGTATATATATATATATATATATATATATATATATATATATATATATATATATATATATATATATATATATATATATATATATATATATATATATATATATATATATATATATATATATATATATATATATATATATATATATATATATATATATATATATATATATATATATATATATATATATATATATATATATATATATATATATATATATATAGTATGCTAAGAACCAGAAAAGATCAGACCCTTCTAAGCGCATCTGTTCTACGAGGAAAAGACTAATTTTGTTTAATATATTATTCATAATAGTGTTTGCTTTTATTCAACAAGGGTCGTAATGCTTTTATGCTTTAGTAATTACGATTTCGTACTTTTTTGTCATCTTAGCCCGGACAGTTGACAAGATTACCTTTCGTCTAATTGAAGGTATTGAAAAATTCCTTGGGAAAATCATTATTCCCTAGTTACACGGTTTCGTATATAGGCAAGGATACAGTTATGACGAGAATAGGTTAGCATTTGGTGGGGCGGGGGGGGTTAAAATACCGGCAATCGATGTAATTTCACATACTTTCATTAAATAGCAATAATGGATCGTTGTAATGAAGTTATATGTAGTAAGTAATAGACTTATACTTAATATGCAGTGCATAATAATATCAGCACATAAATTGCAGCGTAGTTAGTTACTTTACAGACTTGAAATTATCACTTGAATTTGTTTGTATATGACTTAAAATTGAATAGGTAGTAATCTTAATAATAATAATTCTTTTTTACTATTTTAACTCTTTCTATACTGCTCTATTCCTTTCATTCGAAAAATTATAACGAAAATAAATGTTCATTCTAATCTTATCTTTCATCATTCTAGATGAGGGTCATGTAAATAAATAAAACCTAGTATATAGTAAAATGAATAATGATAAACAGAATCAAATGCTAAGCTAGCAAGAGGATTAACTTAGTTAAATATAAATGGTAATATTATCATATAATGTGTTATTTGTATTCCTGCCTGTTAGTTGTTCTGTTGTTTAATCTTTCATCTTCCTGTTGAGTTGAATAAAAGCCGTTTCTTCTGAAGAGAAAAAACAAGAAAAAGACCCGAAATAGGAGTAAGGCAAAAGGGGAAACAAAAGCATGCAGTAAATTCCAAATCAGAGGAAAAACTCACGGATAATGACATCTGGTGCTCTTTCCAAGGTCTACTGACGTGTGACCTGAAAACAAAAACGAACTTAAGAAACAGTGAACATCGAGTCTGTTAAATCGAATTCTCTTTAAGTTGGCATTCTGGCCAAAAAAAATAATATACAAAGAGCCACAAGAGAATAATGTTAATTATGTAAATCATTAGCATTTGTGTATGTAAATAAAAATCAATACATACTCGTATATCAAAAGATGTTCCTTTCGTGATGAATTTTGTCAGTTTCATTTAGCATCTGAAATGTAGAAGGGTACTGAGAGTTGATTTTTCTATCTAACACAAAGATTATGTCGGAAACATTACACATAACATTTTGTAAATATTTAATTTCTAAGAACTTGAATGTACATAAGAGAAAGAATGAGTGAACAATACATGTTTTTTTTTTACATTTCTGGGAAACGTTTCAGTCAATGAAAAACAGGTTGTTTATTGCGTACATTTCCAGTTATCATATATGCTTTTATCGTCAAAGTGAAGCATGAGCAGAATTTGTATGCATGAGCGTGGCTGGTATTGTAGATGGGAAGAAATTATGTTGGGACGCAATGCCTTTTAAATGCGTCTGTCCATGGAGAAATTATTTGAAAAGAAAGGCTCCAGCTCCCTTCAAAAGCAAAGGGACGGTGCAAGTAAGCGTACGAGAAAATAAGACGAGGAACGAACGCTAAATGGCAAATCTTTATAGAAAACAACATGGTAACTGGAGAAACTAAAATGAGGATATAAAGTACGATTTTTTTTTTTTTTTTTGGAGAATCAGAAACATTAAGGTAAATGAAAACAAATACAGGGTTATAACGAGGCGGCGAAAGAGAGACAGATTCAAGGTACTCTGATTTATTGACACAAAATCTCTGACAGGTCAAAAACTCATGCGTGCGTAAAAGTGCCATTTGACATTAGGGAAAAACAGAGGGACGTCTATATATAAAGTCAGATATGTTTTCTCTCACACCTGAATAATGGTTAACAATTTTATATACAATTTAGGAAGAGATTTCAAATACATATGGTTGGAAAGCTTGCAATGCCCTACATACATTAGTGATTACAGTTCTAACAAGGACATAAAGTATCTTATGTGAAATGCATAAAAGATCGTTTGAATCAGGAGCGCTGGATCTGTTTCCTGAGAGTACTCGGTGCATCATGTAGATTTTGTTTTGAAGCGAGGATGCCCTGAGGGTCCCGGCAACAGATCTGGACCTCACAGTACTCTCCTCCCCTCCCCTACAGAGACCCAGGTGATTTTCCCTTCCACCGTCAGCTGATAAGCTTTCTCTCTGCATTGTAGTATGCAGTGTGGTTCCGAGTAGGCTGGAGAGAAGGGGGCGAGCTTCTTTGCGTCTATTCTTATGAACACACACTTTGCTCTTTTAAGGTTTTTGGGGATGTATTCTTTTCTTGCTACGTCTTATGTTGTCTTTGCTGGCATGATACTTTCCAATGCTCTATGAATGTCTGGAAGAGTCACGGACTTTTTCATGTTTTGAAAAACGTCTGCCTTGGCATCTGGCGGTAAGTGCTGATTTGAGGGAGCAGTGCAGCCGTTCCACCATGCCGTTCATTTCTGGGTTGTATGCCATTGTGTAAATGAGTTTTGTCCCTAGGTTGGCAGAGGGGGAGCTCCACAAGGTGGAGGTGAACTTAGCTCCCCTGTCGCTTGTTATGTACTGAGGTACTCCATGTCTGCTGGTCCAGTCTATCAGTGCTTTCATACAACTCTCTTCTGTCTGCTGCCTTACACATATTGCTTCTGGCCACCTGGTTTCCCTGTCAATGATTGTGAAGAGATACCTGTACCTCTTGGGGGTGGGCAGGGGTCCCACAATATTTACATGGATGTGGGCCAGTCCTCGCTGTGTTGTCTGGAATTCTCTTATCCCCATCTCTGTGTGCCTCATTGTTGATGGTTGGCATGGGAGGCATTCTCTTGCCCACTTTCTTATGTCCACCTTCATTCCCCATCAGATGTACCTCTCCAACAAGGTTCAGGAAGTGGATCTGCTCGATGGGTGGGACAGCTTGTGGGCGAGGTTGAAGGTTTTGTTTCTCAAACCTAACGGTAGGTATGGGTGAGAGCATCCGGTAATCGTCTTGCAGGCAATGGTCATCTCCCCATCACTGATGAATACGCTGCTTCACGTAAGGGCAGGGTTCTCCTGCCGAAGTCAGTGTAGGTCCTTGTCATCCTTCTGAGCTGATGCTATTTTGGGATATGATATCCCAATCTGGATGGTGTTGATGGAGTTTCAGAAAAGAGCATCTACCACATTGTTGGAAGAGCCCTTTAAGTATCTGATGGTGTAGGGGTGTTCTGCTATCTGTCTTGCTGACCACCCATCTCTGCTTTTAGTAAAGGCATGTACCAATGGTTGGTGGTCTGTCTGCATCACAAATTGTTGTCCTTCTGGCATGGGTAGGAAGTGATGGATGGTTCTGTGGACTGCCAATAACTCTCGGTTGAACATGGAGTACTTTTGTTCTGCTGGCAATAACTTCTAGCTGAAGAATGCTAACTGGCAATGACTATCATCTGTGGCTTTTTCAATTACCATGCCCATCACTGTGCTACTCGTCTCCATCGTTAGGGTGAAGGATATATGGGGTAAAGGAAAGATTAGTGTGGCAGCAGATGGGACTGTTTTTTTAGCTAGTGTGAAGGCTTTATCTTGTTTTTCATACCAGCATGGGTTTTTAGGTTTTCCTTTTATGCAATCATATGTTGGGGCCATTATTTCAGCAAGGCTGGGTATGAAACGGTGGTAACAGTTAATTATTCCCACGAATTCTTGGACTGCTTTGATTGTTGTTGGCTTTGGGAAGTTGGTCACTGCTTGGACATTCATCAGGAGGGGCTTGATACCTTCGAGGCTTATTTGGTTGCCCAGGAATTCCATTACTGGTTTTGCCCATTTGCATTTGTCTTTTCAGACAGTAAGTCCATTTTCTTTAAGTATTTGCTGGACCCTCCTAGCAACTCTCATGTGTTGTTTGATGTTGGGGCTGCGTGTTGTTGACATAGACGATGCAGGAGGGTAGGTTGCCCAGGATTTTGTTCCACAGACGTTGGAGGTTGATAGTTAAAGGTGTATGTGCCGAAGGGGTGGTAATGACTGTTTTTTCTACATCCTCTTTGGTGACCAGGACTTGGAAGTGTCCCTTCAACAGGTTGATCTTCGTAAATATTTTGGCACCCTAAATCTGGTTGGTTATGTTTGGCAGTGGGTACCTGTCAGGTACTGTTTGATGCTGAGTCTCCAGTGGTCACCGCAGGGTTGCCATGTGCCTTCAGGTTTTGTTAGGGTTGCCATGTGCCTTCAGCTTTTGTTACCATGTGTAAGGAAGATGCCCAGCAGCTGGAGGCTTTTTGGCGTATTCATGCCCGTTCCATGTCCTGGAAAGCTTGTTTGGTGTGGGCAAGTTTTTCTGGGGCCAAACATCTAAAACAGGTGTGCACTGGGGGAACTGGACATGATGCTTTGTGGGTTTGGTCAGGTTGCACATGCAGGTCGTCCTTAAATGCCTCCAGGAACTCCTGTAGGAGGCGACTTATCTCTGGTGGTGGAGTCGGCATGAGTGGGGATACAGGGGCAGGTCATGTGTTCAGCTGCAGTTTTGCTATGTCTACCAACATGTTGTGGGATTTTAAGATGTCCACTCCTAAAAGTGCGATTATTACTTCTGCTGTGGCGAACATCCATTTGTACTGCTTCCACCGAATTCATGGCCCTTTTCCTGTATGTTTTCAGCAGGGCTTCACTGGCAATGGACACCTGTAGGGTGCTGGGGGTTGGAATGAGGCATTCGTGCGGGCTGGCTGGCACGAATGAACTGCATGGGCCTGTGTTGACCAGGAACTCTGATCTTTTGTTTATGATGAAAAAACATGTTGAGTCTTTTTGCCTATATCTGGAAGAAAGACAGCAGAAAGCAGGTGTGGTTTCTCTTACGAGGCAACCAGTCTGCCCACCGCTGATGTTTATTTTGCTGGGTCACTGCTGTGACCCCTTTGCATGTTTTTTTGACAAGCAGCAATCATTTTCAGTGGTAGAAACAAGTGCCCTTGGGGCATTCTGTTTTGGGCTTGTAACTTAGGTTTTTTTCCACCTGGAGCTCTGGTAGCGGGGTATGTGGGTGGTGGGACCCTCTGGATCGTTGTCCGTCTCTGTGTTGATCTGCTGCTGTGGCTGTGGGGTAGCTGCTGCTATGTATGGTTGTGTAGGCTCCATCGACTTGTGGGCTAGATGGACGGCATCGGCTGTCTTCAGGAAATCGTCGAGTTTCATGGTTTATGTGTTGGGGAAAACCATGACCGTTTGGCGTGGTAATTTTGTGAGTAGGACCTCTCTCACAAAGTCCACCATAGTCTTTGGGCAGCCAACTGTGACAGGGATCGTAACTAGCTGCTGCAGTTGCTTGTAGATGTATGATGGCCACTGGTCTCCTATTGCTGCCCCTCCATTGTCTAGGAATTCCCTAGTTCTGCGGGCGGGCAGCATGCGGAGGACGAACTTAGTTGGGCCTTCAGTGTTTCGTAGGTGACGGTTGTCTGTTGGTTGATGAGCCATTCTGTGATCTGTTCGAAGGTGTCATCTGGCAGGAACTCGAAGACAGTGTCGGCTTTGAGGGATGAAGAGGAGATCTTCTTAGACTAGAAGATGGTCTCTGCTCTGAAGAACCAGGCCTCTGGGTTGTGGGTTGTGAAGGGCAGTAGGCAGATGCTTGCTACTGCAGTGTTGTTTCTGGAAGGGCTGAAGCCGGTGGTGATGGTGGCTGTCATCTTCGGGGTCACCAGTATAAAGAGGCAGCAAGTAAGAGGCAGATTCAAGTTATGCTGATTTATCGACACAAAATCTCTGACAGGTCTAAAACTCTTGCGAAGATAAAAGTAGCATCTGACATTAAGGAAAAACAGGGATGTCTATACATAGTCAGATATGTTTTCTTACACCTGAAGAATGGTTAACAATTCTATATACAATTTAGGAAGAGATTTCAGTTCTAACAAGGACATAAAGTATCTTCTGTAAAATGCATAAAAGACAGTTTGAATCAGGAGCGCTGGATCTGTTTCCTGAGAATACTCGGTGTGTCACGAGGGTCCCGGCGACAGATCTGGACCCCACATGGTCAACAGTGGAAATGGAAGCAAGTAAACAGCAATAAGAGTACAAATCATGGACGTTTAACCCTTTGTTTTCCGAAATTATGCAATTATCACCCTACACAGAGAGAGGACACTCTTATTTACCATTTATTTGTCTTTTTGAGGAAGGAGGCTCACACAGCACGAGCAGAAGTTCCTATAATGTTTTTCTGTATACGTTTATATACATGCACACATAGCAAAGATATACAAAGCCATGGTTTTTGAATGACTACCCAAATACCAATGACTTTTAAACTCAATATAATACTCATTTCCTTCCCATCAAAGTATAGGAAATGGGTCAATTCCGTCATCGGAAATACAGCAATGATAATCGACCATTGAATAGTAAAAATTTAACAGCCTAAAGGAAATAGATTTATAATGGTGAGGGACGCAAATAAAAAAATGTAATAAAAGTCATAACGTACTTTCATTGGAAAAAATATATATAACTAATGGTAAAATACTGGACATTGTGAAAGTATTCATTTATTTTTGGCTCTTTCTTTCAATCATTCTGGTTGGAATGCGGAATAGTAATATTAAGTGTCCGGAAATTAAATTCAAAGCCACTCAGAGACAAACACACACACACACACACACACACAAACACACACACACACACACACACACATATATATATATATATATATATATATATATATATATATATATATATATATATATATATATATATATATATATATATATATATATATATATATGAAATTTTTATCATGATTTATATACAATCATGAAGCTACAAATGTGGCAATATCAAATTCACGCTACCTCAGGAATATTTCCAATGGAGAATTGTCGCCGAAGGGGAATTTATATAAGTGATAAATGAATTGGTATCGTCACAAACCCTTGACGCGAAACCTATTCAGCGACTCCAGTAGACGCTACCCATTGAGCAATCTTGATAGCTCAGTGGGTGGCGTCTACTGGAGTCGCTGAATCAAGAACCTATTCAGCGACTCCAGTAGACGCTACCCATTGAGCAATCTTGATAGCTCAGTGGGTAGCGTCTACTGGAGTCGCTGAACAGAAATTTCGTGTCAAGGGTTCGTGTCCCGACAATACCAATTCATTTATCACTTATATAAAATCCCCTTTGGCGACAATTCTCCATCGGAGATATTCTGAAATAGTGTGAATTTGATATTAATATTGACATTTTTCTTTGATTATATATATATATATATATATATATATATATATATATATATATATATATATATATATATATATATATATATATATATATATATATATATATATATATATATATATACATATTATGAATATTACCATGTTCGACCACTCTTCATTTATTTAGTAGAAATATAAAAAAAAGAAAGACCCAAAACTTTCTCTTTGTAAAGCAGTTTATGGAGAGGAGTCAGAGAGCTGGGCTTGTTTTCCAAAAACATTAAACGTCAGCTGGAGATTTGAAGTTTAGTTTAAGGGCCTATTCAACAGGATAGGTTTTACTAGTACCACCTTTAGATAGGATGTACCCTAAGCTCACTTTTCTATGGCCTTTGTACTGGCTAGTTTTTGTCATTTTTCAGGCACTACCCAAGGGCCAGCCAACAAGACCTGGTGGGAGGAGTCTTTCAAGCAAGCACCCATGCATTTTGACCCAGCTTGGGCAGTCCAGAGGTATTCTTCATAGAGAGAACAAGCACTGTGTGTCTCTCATAGCCTTCTCCCTTTGTTCTTCCCCCTCTTGTGGAACAGCTGGGGAAATTGCCATTTCAACGGACCTAGGGATTCTGATGCAATTGATCGTTGCATCATTTACTCAAACAGTAAGTCTGAAGATGACAACTACTCCCAGTTCCTTCCTTTAGACCTCGCACTTGTTTCATGTTTCAAGTTTCTCTCTTAAACAGTCACTGATTAAGGAAAATCCTAGTAAAACCATATCCCATTTATGAAGTCAAATATATGAAGTACAATTATTGTTGCCTGGTGAGATTGCATAAATTATCCTCCATGGTGTTAACGTAATTTTCTTGATCTAAGATTCATCCCTTGCAGTCAGTAAATGATAAGTGTGATATTGAATTGTTATCTAGATACATCTCTTCCAGAATACGGCATGCCTTGGAACCTGGCCAGATTCTTGTCTGGAGAAGGATTAGCATAACACTGTACCCAAGTCTTGCGCTTAAAATTACTCATAGGCACGTCACAAGAGTTCCCCAGCTGTTGCGTCATCCACTAATTTATGTTGAAATATCTTGTGTCCGAAGTGGACAAAGTTGGAGCTGTTATTAGCTCCCATAAGATATCAGTTCATATTTTTATTTCTGTTTTCTTTTTGTTGAAACTAGTTGTTTGGGTAATGTTATTTACTTAATTCAGTTTCAACTGGTGACCAATGTAATTAATTTAATTTGTCTTTTTTGGTAACTTTTAGCCTTAATTTATAGGAATATATGGGTCTTAGGTAAAGCAAGGCTATATAAATCACAGTAATTTATAATTAAACTCATCACCCGAATGACCAACGTAACAATATATGTATATTGTTTGAGTGTATTTGCTTTTAGCTGACGTGAGTGGTCGAGTAAATATCAACAGTGCATAGCAACAAAAAATATCAGAGTATTAGCATCAGCATCGGTTTGGCTGCGATACATTTAATACTTTACCCAGTTTTTTGATAGCCATTATCAAGGATGCAGAGATAATTTTCGTATTACAAGTTGATCGTTGAATAAAACTGACTCCATTTACGCATATTTGCGACACAGAGAGAGAGAGAGAGAGAGAGAGAGAGAGAGAAAATGTGGAGTATTTATTTGTGCTTACGTCAGATTTACTTATTTATTTCTCTATCATACTCTCGTAAGCACATGTTTAATTCTTTAATAACGACTGCTTTTATTACAAACAGGACTACGATAACAGTTCGTTTTGATAACATAATATATTATGTAAATAGAGTTTTCATGTTTCAAATGAAATGCTGCAATGGCCTCAGTAACCATATATAGGAAATTTATGAAACTGGTAAAGACACATCAAGTCCAAATTCTCAAAGTTAACTATTATGACAAGCTATTTTATCCCTTATTATGTTTACATTAGGATTATTCATTGCAACCGACGGGAACCGAAGTGGAGGATCAATTTGTTATGGACATTTATCCACAATGAAGATGCTCTTGCTTCTTAAATAAAAAGATTTCAATATTGTTGTTTTAATTACCCGGCGTCACCCTCCGTCACTCACGCCATGCGCCAGGATTAACTATTATTTGCTCATTCAAAAATTTTACCTTTTAAAAATATAATGAATGCATAATTTCTCTACCGTTACTTTTTCTTTCCTGTACTTTTCTAATTGTAATCTATTGCTACCTCATAAATCAGGAGATTATTTTGTGTATGTAGATTTTCTTGTGATTTGTTTATTTTTGATTGAAACTAATTAACATTTAAATGAATTTAATTGAAGTTTTCAGAAAGTTTTGTCTATGTTAGGAGTTGCGACTTACTATCTATTTTAAACTCGAAATTAGGACATCTGGCTCTCACATGAAAGGCGAGACAAAAAACGTTGTAATAATCATACAGATAACTATTTTATTCACTTTTTATTGGCAATTCTGTACCGTTCGATTAGGATAGGATAAAAATGATGGAATACTGAAAAATATTTCGTAATTTTCATGAGGTCTAACAGATGTATTTTTGGCACATTTATTCAAGAAATAGACAGACACGTAAAAGTGTATTAGTAGACAGACCTTAGCGAAGAAAAACTTTATCTGGCTATGTTTGTATATATCTATAAGAGAGAGAGAGAGAGAGAGAGAGAGAGAGAGAGAGAGAGAGAGAGAGAGAGAGAGAGAGAGAGAGAGAAGGGGGGCGGGTGATGATTATTCATATGCTGCTTTTATGACACCCAATAATTCGGACAGATAGCTATTCGCCTTCAACTTGCGGGCCATTACTTGAATGCAGATAGGAGCAATTTCCCCTTAGCACACACGCATAGGAGCAATTTCCCCTCAGCACACACGCAGTTGTATTTTAATGACCTGACAATAGACATCATCATCATTATTGTTTCCTGATTAATCAAATGGATTCAGCAGGAGGGTGACAGTTTTTAATTATCGCGCTAACACGAATACATTGTAACTCTGTTTTCACGTTGCACGAATAATTGCGAAACGTTATGAATAAGATTAATAAGTACGTGGATTGTGAATAGAAATTGCAATGCAGTGATGAAGTGTTTATTATATTTCTATAGACCTAGAATGCCTAACATATTTTCCAAGTGATTGAAAAATGATAAGATTTTTGGCCGACTATTATTGGTCAAAGCATAACGAATAGGAACTTTTAATTGCAAAATTTCAAAACATAAATTATTCTATTTTGAATTCATATTAAAAAAAATCATTCATTTAGCTTTCTATTAATATTTTCAGCTACTTTATCTTTATTCCATTATTACCAAACGCGAGAAAGTTATTCATTTTAACTCGACGAATAATGCATCATGGTATTGAGTACAATTTCAAAGTACAACTGGTTTTCTTAC
>NC_089747.1:61798808-61911308 GCF_040412425.1 Macrobrachium rosenbergii
GTGTGTGTGTGTGTGTGTGTATACAGGTGTAACACGAATTTATGCAAATTTTTGGAAAGTGAAAGAAAAAGTCATTCTGAGCAGAAAATGTTCTATAAACATATACATTTTAAGGCTTTGTTTGTCGGTGAGATGAATTTTAAAAATTACCCTTATCATTAAATGGGCAGTAAGATGGTGCATACAGGATGTCGGAGTGAAAGTCAGGAATATTGTGGGGAAGGGTTGATGAAGTGCATTAGGCAGCTGGACTGCTAGCCTTTTAATTGTAATTTTCTCTTGCAGGTTATTGAAAAATTGTACCATTAAAGTCCCTTCAACTAGTAAAACATAGGTGAACTGAGTTCATGTAATTAAATTTCAATTATTAGATTTACGTATCAAGAAAGTTGTGTATAAATGTTGCTCGGCAACATTTATTTGTGATCGTTGAATCCTAGCGCAAACTGTCCTGCCGCCTCGTCACGGAATTGTTGAATCAGGAGTCAGGACTATGCCTACCCCTATGCTGAATTAGTTATAGTGACAGTAATCATGATGGCAAGGGAATGCAGGTAGGGAGGATACTGCACTTAGAACAATGTCAGCTGTTTTACCTCCTTCGATTACTGCATGAATAGGTTACTTTTGATGGGAAAGAATGAAGAAAATGAATTTTAAATAATGTTCCCAATCTCTCTAATCTGACAGAGACGAAAGTGTATTCATGGGTGGGTTTTTTCCTTTGACTAGTGTGTGATGAATACTTTTGATGAAGAAGAGAGGTTTTTGATAATAATAAGTTTTAAACCTTTGATCAGTGTTAAATGAATAGGCCTATCTTTGATGGAGGGGAGATTCCATTAGGCTTGCTTTTCTTTTCTTTATCGGAGTCCAGTGAATACCATTGATGGAAAGGGAGGTTTCAATAATGCATGCATTATCCCATTTTTCCAGTATCTAAAGAATACATTTGATTTGGAGGTATTTTATTCACATTGGCCTAATCGCCAATTTCCTTTTTTGTATAACAGTGGCATTCACAACCGGATAATCTAGAAATGGAGCCGTTGCAAAACCCACAAATAAAGATGTCTGCATATTCCACATTACTGGAACGGTAAGGCATTGTTTCCAGTTTCTTACTCTCAAAATAAATCAGGAGTCTGACACTTGTAACCCGGACAAGCTCACTTATCTTGGTGGAAAAGCGAGACTGTTTAGAGTAACAAGTGAACTGATAAGCTCCAGCCCCCTTCCCATATAACTGACTCTTCACTCCACATCGATATGCGCCATCTTACTTGCCTGTTTAATGATAATGGTTATTTTAAAAATTCACTTCGCCAACAAACGAAGCATTAAAATGCATATGTTTAAAGAACATTTTCTGCTCAGAATGAATTTCTTTCATCTCCCAAAAATATTTGCATAAACTCGTGCTACACCCTGAATATATAATAATAATAATAATAATAATAATAATAATAATAATAATAATAATAATAATAATAATAATAATAATAATAATAATAATAATCACTTGCTATTACGAAGAAGAATTGTGCACTTTATTTATTTTCTTCTCTTTTATGTAATTTTTACAATTCTTAATTACTGGAAGTTAGTCCTGCCTCACAACACACACAAACAAACACACACACACACACACACACACACACACACATATATATATATATATATATATATATATATATATATATGTGTATGTGTATATATATATATATATATATATATATATATATATATATGTATATATGTGTGTGTGTGTGTGTATGTATTGTTTCGTGTGGGGGCTTGGCTGATGAGTTTATTACTTAATAAACGTAATTTATGAGGTTCTGAGTGCCAAGAATGCAGGTAACCTGTCATTTAAAGCTAAAAATTAACCTCAAAGACAGGCAATTATTAATTGAATAAGGTCGCCAGTCAAGAAGAAAAACCCGACACAGAAAGAATATGCAGTTAGCAAGGAAATTTCCTGAACAATCGCCCACAGTCAATTTTTCATTTGCTTCACAACGGATTATATCGTACGCAATTTAGTACTGATAAAGGCTATTTCTCTTCCGAACAATGGGATCGAGACACAAGGTTGCCCAAATGCTGAAAATTACTTACTTAACCTTCCCTTATTCCTAATTACCGCATGGGAATAGTTGAGTGTCGCTAAGCAATATAAATTATTCTTACTCTAGACTTCATAAAAATAAATTGGTTACCTGGGTTAGTAGATGGTGGTGAAGAGGGAAAACAAAGGAGCTGGAAATACAGAAAAAGATACTAGCGAATCGACGAAACTTTGACAAATTTCAAACTTACCGTGGACGTAGGTTGCTGCGCATACAACAGACGATCGGAAGTCTTGATAATAGCTGTCATCTCGGCTCACTAATATCAGTGAAAACAGTAAGAGGGCAAGTACAAGAAGTTAGTACACACAACACGTGTCTCTCGCACGCTGGTGAATTCCTCTCTGATCTTCTTCGGTCAAAACAAGGCGGTTGGGAACGTCCATAACCTATGCCTCAAGCAATCTGAAAATTTGACAAACACATCGCCGAATGCATAGGAAAGTCTTGATAACAGCTGATAATAGCTGTCATCTCGGCTCACTAATATCAGTGAAAACAGTAGGAGGGAAAGTACAAGAAGTTAGTACACACAACACGTGTCTCTCGCACGCTGGTGAATTCCTCTCTGATCTTCTTCAGTCAAAACAAGGCGGTTGGGAGCGTCCATAACCTATGCCTCAGGCAATCTGAAAATTTGACAAACACATCGCCGAATGCATAGGGCAAAGCAGAAGACAGCTTAAGACCACCTTTAGTAGAGGTTACTTGGTGAAAACCCTCTCTGTGGGTTAGGCCCCTAATGTTAAAGATGTTACTTTTTTTTAAATGCCTAGCCTACCTTAGTATGGACACAGATGTCTTCTTGTCTTTATTAAAATAATATTCTACAATATAATGCACAGAGGGCGAATATTTATAAAAGCTCCCACCCCAATTAACAGCAGAATATTTATAAAAGCTCCCCACTAGCTATGGATCTACCTAACTCTAGATAGGATATGAGCTTTGATCATTATATTACAGAATTCTAACTGTACTTCAAGGTGCTTACAGTTATTTCATGCTACCTCCCATAATCGTGATGTTTTAGACCTAGCCTAGTGGTACATTCTATGGTATTCCCTGGCCTAACCAATCCTAACCCGACCGTAGCACCAATGGAAGGGATAATGTCCTAACTAAATTACAAGGTTTTTGTGTTCAATACAATTAGTAATTACTAGTTAATACATGAGGTTTGCCTCATATCATAAATGTTTGCCTCACCAAGGTCTTAGGCCATGCGTGTCATGAGCATAGTGGCTCTTTTCACAATGGTTTAGGTTTGCTGGTTTTAGTTACACTACTTACGTGATTACTGTGGCTCGATGGTAAGTGGAAGGGACAAGGTTACTAGTCTGATGTACTTAATCTGGTCTAGGCTACTGTATGACTAAGAGATCACACTGGCTACCTCCTCTGGGCAAGGGGCCAGGATCACTCTAAGATGGTAGGGCACTGTGCCAAGAGGGCACTTATGCCAGGATGAGCTCATGGCTCGACAACTACTGGGCGCTCTTCCCCCTTCTTCTTCTTCTTCGGGTTCCTCAAAGGCCTATCTGTGTCAGACCTAGGAGGTGATAAGGGCACCGACTCCTGTGTCCGAGGAGGTCAGTTCCTGGTCTCCCAGAGAAAGTGTAACAGTTTAGTCCACCAGGGGTTCATCCTCTGGAGACTGATTTGGTGAAGAAGAAGTGTCGGGTGCCGGAGGCTCTCCAGTTGCTATGATTAGTGCCGTGGGGAATCCTGAGTCTCCCGGAGGAGGATCCGCCTCATGATTTAGACCCAGCAAAGGGTCCTTCTCAATTGATGGCTCAACGTCCGTGCCGGATGGAGCATGGCACTGCTCAGTGCTGCAAGTGGCACTGGCAGCAGTTGAGGGTCAGGTATGCCTGACAAGGGGTCCAGAGGTGCAATACCTCGAGGATGACTTGAATTTGACTGCGGCAGAGATTCCTGCCACAGCTGGAGATCAGAGCCTCTCGGAGAGTCTTGCTCGGGGGCGTCCGCTGGGCATTGCTTATTTGGGCAGCCTTCACAATTTGTGGAGTGGCCTGTCCGCTTGCACGTCCTACAGCGGTACTGCTCCTCCTGAACGTCTCTTTGGGGAGAGGGAGGACCTCTTTGTTGGCTGTCCCTTCGCAAATGGAGAGGACTAGGCCGAGAACAGTTTAGTGTATGCCCCTTCCGCTGACCAGTTCGGTGGGCGAATGGTGGGGTTTTGTCTTGATCAGGTTCTCCTACAGTTGGGGCCTCTGTGGAGGAGGTAGTGTTGCTGTGTAGTGGTGTTGGTGAAGGGCTTCCCCAGAGAAGGTCCCGACCCAACAGGAAGTCCACTCCGGGCCGATTTCCACCCACCATGCCAAGGCAGTGGGGTAGCGTGCCCCAAGGTGTCATGACTTGGAGCTTGACCGTGGGAACGGTAATGGTGTGGCCCTCTATCCACTTCATCTCCCACCAGTTTTTTTTTGTCAACCATGGCACCGGCTGGCACTTGGGTGCTGGAAATCAGGCTAATGTCTGCCACAGTGTCTACTGTGACCGGAAGGGTCACAGGCAGACTAGAGCTCTTAAGAGGGGCCACTGAGATGTACTGGGTCTCCAGTCTCTTGGGGTAAAGGATCTTGTGCGGCCCAGCTGCAGAGAATGAGGTGCTAATGAGGTTGACGAACTTGGTGGTGGGGACGTGATGTGGACAGGCCGGATGTCCCGCACTGTAGTGGCTGGCAGCACCACAGGATTTGCAGGGGCCTCTTGTAGGGGCTCGGTGGCCTGCAGTAACTGTTGGTGGACAGAGTTGAGTGGATGAGGAGGGAGAGGAGTTCTGGCTGGCAGTGGGAAGCTGCTTGTTAGTGCTTAGTTTGTACTGGCAATCAGTTTCAGCGTGCCCCACCCTCTTACAGTGAGTGCACGTAGACTAGCTTGGCAGTCCATTCTTCAGGCGAGTTGAGCTTGAGAGGTAACACGGGGGCACAATGCGTCTCTGAGATGTGCTGTGAGACTGGTTGAAGGTTTCCCACGAATCGGCCATGTGGCAGGCTTCCATAAGTGTGGTGGGCTGTTTATCATTGAGATATACAGCAAGGGGCCCATGCACACAATGGTAAAGGTCTTCCAGCATGGTCCAATTGAAGAGTCCTCAAACGTGGTGCAAGACAAGGAGTCGAACCAGCAGGTACCAGACTGGGTCTTGTGACAGGCCCATTCAGTCCAGGACCAGTCAACTTCCTTGGCAAGACCTCAGAACCGCTGTCTCCATTTCTCCGGGGTTATTTCGTAGGCCTTCGTGATGACTCTATGAACTTCAACCATGTTGCCTCTCTGGCTCTTCTCCAGTGAGCGAAGCATTGTCTTAGCTTTTCCCTCCATGTGCTTGGCTAGTACTAAGGCCCTCTCTGTCTCGGTGGTGTGCTTGCCCTCTTACTGTTTTCACTGAAATTAGTGAGTTGAGACGACGGTTATTATCAAGACTTCCAATCGTCCATTGCATGCGCAGCAACCTACGTCCACAGTAAGTTTGAAATTTGCCACAGTTTCATCGATTCGCTAGCCTACCTTAGTATGGACAGAGATGTCTTCTTGTCTTTGTTAAAATAATATTCTACAATAAAATGTATAGAGGGCGAACAGCAGAATATTTATAAAAGCTATATATATAAATATATATATATATATATATATATATATATATATATAAATATATATATATATATATATATATATATATATATATATATATATATATATATATATATATATATATATATATATATATATATATATACATACACACACAAGAAGCCATTAAAGCAGACAGCTTGGTACATGGTTTTCCTTTATTTATCACGGCCTGCGTTTCGAGATCCATGTCTCATCCTCTCGGCTAAAAAGTTAGAGTAAAATATACAAAAACAGCAGGAAATGTTAGTATGTATGTACAAATAAATTATGATGAAGTAAAACATTAATACAAAAGGTAAACCTAAAATAAAATTGTTAAAAAAGAGAAAGAACTAGAATATTTCGACTAACAGACCTTATTCCTCGGAGTTCAGCTGCTGTATGAAAAAACAGTAAACATAAGGTAGGGTGTGGTTTAGGCTATGTACCGGGGCGTGGACGAGGAATAATTGTTCAAAGAGGGAACACGCTTCTTATCGCTGACGATTCAAGAATAGGGAGGTGGTGTTCGTGTTGGCTGGTTAGTATAATCTTAAAACCATTATAGTTTATTTTACTTTTGCATAATTTTATATGATTTCTAATATTTGATGTTTCCAGATTGGACAATTTGCACCCAGTGCGAAAGCTAACGCCAATATATGCGTCACATCTGACTTTAAGCAGTCAGCGTGCGTTTCCCACTTATGCTTGACAATAGCATTTACAGCAAATGAATAAATAAACAACACCGGACTGCATTAAAGGGAGCAGATTTTCTTTGTAACGAAACATACCACCAATAGTTCTCGGGTTCTTAAATATGAGTTTCACGTCAACTGCAAGAAAATAATTCGTTACAATCCTTTTTAGATTGGGCAAGGAAAGAGGTGTCATGCGTGAATGGAAAACTTATATAATATGTTAATTTACGTGCCAAGTTTATGGTACCAGGAGGGTGAAAGGACTTATCAATGTTTTCTTAACATATTTTAAAAATAAATTGGATGGATAGCAGTTGGATTTAAAATAATCATTGAGAAAACCTATTTTCTTGTGAAAAAAGATTCCAATCGGATGCAAGTGTGATGGCCCTGTGGAGGAGAGTGGACAGGGAATTCAATTTAAAATGATAAAAACACGAACTGTAAAATTCTGTCCAAGACCAGTAAAGGTTTTCTTGCGTAACACACCAGTATGATATCTATTGTCATCACGGATGATGATGGTGTCTAAAAAGGATAATTGGTTATTATTTTCCAATTAATAAGTAAATTTAATGTTATTATGCAGTGAATTGGCATACTGTAAAAACTGGTCACAGTGGTGACAGTCTTTGAAAAGGACAAAAGTATCGTCAACATAACGCCGATAAAATAAAGGCTTAAATACAGAGGGACAGCTGTCCAGCAGCTCTGCTCTCTTTCGAATTTGTGCATGAAAATATCAGCAAAAATGCAGCTTAATGGAATACCCATTCCTACACCTTCCACTTGCATGTAAACTTCATCATTAAACATTTACCCGTGAGGATGAGACATGGATCTCGAAACGTAGGCCCTGATAAATAAAGGAAAACCATGTACCAAGCTGTCTGCTTTAGTGCCTTCATGTGTATTTTGCTGAGGAATAGCCTCGCTCTCTCTCTCACACACACACACACACATTATATATATATATATATATATATATATATATATATATATATATATATATATATATATATATATGTGTGTGTGTGTGTGTGTGTGTGTGTGTGTGTGTGTGTGTGTGTGTATATGTGTGTGTGTATTTGTCTATGTATGTATGCATACACACAGAGAGAGAGAGAGAGAGAGAGAGAGAGAGAGAGAGAGAGAGAGAGAGAGAGAGAGAGAGAGAGATCTATATTTTGGTCAGTTTCTCTACAGGTATGGCTAAGGGTTTGCTTCATTCTGCATTTAACCTTTCAGAGAGAGAAATGCCTCTCTTCGAAATTACGTTCTTGACTATTCATAACGTCATTTTAACTGAGCATAACTTGAAAATAACGTAGGCGTGAGGATCTATTTGGAACTAATCTCCAAGTGCAATTACTCCAGTTATTTTAAAGGTCAATACGTGTCAGGTATACCGCTTCTTTGTGCTCTTAACATGCTGGGATTTCGGCATACTGTACCTTGTATAACTCCCTTGTTCTCTTACTATGCTGGGATTTCGTCATGCATTGTATGACTCCTTGTTCTCTTGCCAAGCTGGGATTGTAGAATGGAGGAAAAACAGGATGAAACTGTAATTGAGAAGTATATATTTGTTTTCATCAAGCTGCGGTATTCCCTATCAAAGGAGCTTTCAGAATGTAGGTAAAATGGTAAGGAAATATTAATTGTCCTGTTTTTTTTTTATACCCAGTTTGGAGATGATCAAAATGAAAAATACTGTAACAGGAATATTACAAACGTATATTTTAAATAAAAGTTCGAAAATAAATCCGTATGGAAAGGGCAACTGGAGATCAACGTAAGCAAAAGAAGAGCTTTGAGAGGGGACAGACCCTGAGGAACACCACCAAGTGGGGAAGGAGAGTATGTTCCGCTGTCAACAGCACCAGGAACAAAGCAACTGGCTATGCAGCAGGGAATAAGTTGACACAGGGATGGATGATACAGGAAAATAACGCCGTTAGATACGCATTTCAAGAATGGGTCTTAAAAGCTAAAAGGCAGAGAAAAATCGTAATATGTTTCTTTTTTTTTTTTACTCTAAGTATATTAATTTTATAATTCCTGAATAGAAAATGCGTCCCATAACTTATTCACGTTGGGTGTGTGAAACTGACCCAGGAATCATTTTAGCGTTGTATAAAAGAGCTGACTGCATTTTCTTAAGAATAAACTTGGGCGAAAAGCGAAGAGGTTGCAGAGTAAAATACCACAAAGGATTTTAGCAATATGATTAGAATGAGCTATAAATAATACAGATATATTCAGGGCTACGTCATGGAGAAGGGGATGTGAGGGAGAAATCAACGAAGTATATATACAGAACCAAAGAATTTACCATTTTTTGTAATGCATGTGATGTGACAGACGTTACAAGCACTGTTTTAAAAAAATATAGAGAAAAATATTATTGCAAAAAAATATTATTGTAAAAAAAAAAGATAAAGACAATGACATGAATTCTACGCAGGAAGCAGACTTAACATAATATCATTAAAGAATAAGAATAAGGAAATATTCAATTCAAACGGAAAACTGATTCACGCAACCTCGACACTACTAAGATAAAATATGGAAATCTGTAAAATAAGTAAAAAGAGTCCTTTTCCAAGATGAGACATTGGAACAGTTTCATATTATCTGACGTTCGTATTCTCTCTTCGGGGGTGGGTGTCGGGGAAGCAGGTGTTTGGAAAGGGGCTTGGGGAGGGAGGGGAGGGGACACGAGACAAGGAGGAAAGGGAGTCATTAATGCAGATGTCTATTTGCTGAAAGAGCAATAACTGCCTGTTCTATCTATGCACGAATCTCATGAAATCCTGAGATATCCGCTGGATCTCCATTAAGGGGAACATATTTTCAAGTGATTCGTGTTAAAAGGTATATATATATATATATATATATATATATATATATATATATATATATATATATATATATATATATATATATATATATATATATATATATATATATATATATATATATATATATATATATATATATATATATATATATATATATATATTCAATTCTTTGGTTTCATTTTTAATTCAGGATGGTACACCTGAAACCAAACAGAGTCATCCTGCCATGATGAATATTATGAACAATACTGAATGGAAAATTAACGTCACTTCTCAAAAATATCTAGAGCGATAAATGAAATACCAAAATTACCTTATATATATATATATATATATATATATATATTATATATGTGTAAACATCTAAGAAAAAATATTCAATCATAAATGCGTAGACTCGATTTCTAGTACACTATGAAGCTGCTAAAGTACTATTTATTTCTGCTTATAGTGATTAAATGCAGTTATCCATGTTATAAATCATATAGAATTACAATAAAATACTAAATTATGAGAGAATGGAAGGTATAGCATATCACTGCCCATTGTTAAAAGTGGTGATCTGTTGACTGCAAACGAGTGGAAAAATTGGTTGGTTTAATAAAAACAAGTGATAATAGTGGAATGTTTTTTTGCACAAAGTTTATAACGAAGCTAATCGTATGAGAATATCTTTAATAACGTTACCACTTGGACCTCGAAAATTAACGGAATACCCAGAATGACATGATAGGTTAGATATAATGGAGATTGATCTATCTTCTTCGTCACTATTTATTAAAAATGAAAATTTCGATACTCCATTTTCTTTCAGCTGCAATAATTACAAAATGAAGCTAAAAAAAATCAACTCTGCCGCATGATATGAAATTGTTTCTGCTTTGCCTGGCCTCACATAACAACATAATGGCATGTTCCAAATTGGTTTCGTCGAAGCGTGCCCTGTAACAAGTAAACTAAAAACGTTTGTTAATATTGCTGTCCTACATGGTGAAAAAGTACACATTGCACAATCGGTTTCGAATAGTTACACACACAAAACACACACACACACACACACACACACACACACACACACACACACACACATATATATATATATATATATATATATATATATATATATATATATATATATATATATATATATATATATATATATATATATATATATATATATATATATATATATATATATATATATATATATAAATATATATATATATATATATAATGTATGTATAATGTGATTACAGTATTGCACTGCTGACGTAGGATTTATACAATGAAGTTAAATCACTTGTGAAAACAATGTTGCGTCGAATAATCTATATTATGTTGATAAAGATGAACTGACATATCTAACTGTTATCACAGTTAATTATAAAATTATAATTCAGAATAAAGGTACAATTTATATCCGGCATAACATAATATTCTCCTGGAAATGAAAACAGGAAATTAACAAATCACCAACGTGCGATTATAAAATTTCTGCTGACTCAACTTTTAAAAACTTTTGTGTTTTGGAATTACCATTTCAGTTATTTGCATGCCAATACGCCTACGGATACTTTTGGAAGAGTTCCATTAGAAGTATTAAATTTAACGTGAATTTCATCAGCTATAAGAGGTTGTGTATTGGAACTAGAAAAAGCTATTTGCACTGCTACACATACTGTGATTTAGAAACGATTACAAATAGAATATAGTGCACAAATCATAAAGCATGACGTACATTGTTGTATATTACCATGGGAAGAGTAACGCAAAATATCATAAAAGTTCACTTGGTTAACGTTTTGGTGGGAACCCCCTGGCACACGTCAGATGATTCTTGGTAGCATGAACAAGCCATGAACACATAAATTTAGCCAAGAGGCACAAATTCATAATGCTATTAATTGATATAGGGTTATTCTAGCCAGATGCTACATTTCTGTACTAGGATTTTGTATGAGATACGAAGGGCAAATCTTTTCATTAAGCTTGGGAGCTTAGAATCACCTCTATCAAAGTTATTGAGGTTTGTTGATATTGTGGCTCTAACTTTGAATATGCAGTAGCTTGATATCTGTAAAGTTTAACAAAGAATAATTCATAAGGGTGAACTACATCAGTATACCTTTCATGTATACGATTCATGTATAGGTTTAATCTTCTGAATAATGTAAAACCTGTTCCCAAATTCATCACTTAAAGTATTTGTAGAATACTGGGAATGTTAAATCCCACTGATCATGGATTTCCATTCCTCGGAAAAGTGTTAAGTAGAAAACCTGAGATTCCTGCCTTATTTATAACATCCAAATATAATTTTTCCATCCTTTTTATGGATGTCTTAATTAAAATCCTTAATATGATAAAATTTAAACCTGTCAAGGGTGAGCTAAAAAAAAAATCTTATGAACAATACTTCACATGAAAAGATACCGTATTATAATAATGACAATTACTTTATTAACAGAACTTCAATATTCTCTTTAAATATATGTAATGTTGATAACAGGCTATTCAAATTTCCCCAGTTTTCTTTTTATGCCAAAAGCACTTTGTGAAATTCATTATATCAAACTGCCTTTGACAAAACCAAGAAAGGGCGTTAAATTTTTGGTACATAGGTCGTGCTCCGAGTTTATGGAGCGGGGCCTTTTGGACGGCGGGCAACGCCAACTATCACGGATTGAAAAACACTCCAACACCTTTTGAACTCTTCCAGATTTTTGCTTTGGGTGTAACAATAACATTAAACAGTAAATTGACACGTATGAAAGACGGAAACTGTCGGGAAAACTATTGCATATAAATGGGTGCAGAACTGAAAAATGATGGTGTCAATCTGCTGAGGCATTATATAAAAATATCCCTTCCTTCTTAATCACTGCTATCATTCTACCGTTGTCGTCTGTTCTAGTGATTTTACTCTGTTCATTCTCACCCAACGACTGCTATAACATATAAGACGGTTTAAACTCACGAATTCTCCACTTCTGGTGTTTGTTTTACCGCGACCTTCCACGCCATTTGGGATGATGGTACCTTTATTTGCCATGTGATCTCTTGGTCTCTACCTGCCTGTTGGTCTGATGTACACCTGTCAGTTTGTTTTTTCTAATCACTGACCGCAGAAGAATAATACATTAACACCTAGGGTACAGAATAGTCGAAATTGTTAAAAATATCTTATTTTAGGTTGTAACGAATAAAATATAATGATAAACGTAATAAAAAATAGTGCTCAGTATTTTTACGCTTATTATCAGTTAATACACATTGGTGCATCAGTGGAATCCTCAATATCTGTTTTTTTGTGTATTTAGTAAGGGTGCATTTTATTAATCACTCACACATAAATACACTCACACAGACACAGACATACACACACACACACACACACACATATATATATATATATACTGTATATATATATATATATATATATATATATATATATATATATATATATATATATATATATATATATAATATTTGCATTTTTATTATTAAGCCTATCTATTACTTAATTAAATGAAACATACCGATGACTTGCGCCCCACTGACTATGGTGCTTAAATTGGGAGAATTTTTTCAATCTTTTTTTAAACAGGGTCTTTATATTTACGATGCAAATATTTGCATGCGAGGTACTGCATATTCATAAGAAAGTTTGTTGAACCCCTCATCGACTGAATATGAAGACATTATTCATAATTATTTCCCTTTTTCCTCCCCACAGTCAGTATTCTCCAAAACATCTAAACTTCAACCGGTGCGAGATAGGACATATCCAATTTTCAAACTTAAAACCATTGAAATTATGACAGACAATTATACCAAAGCATTTAAATTACCTAATAACTGATTTACTAAGGTAAACTAATTCTTGAATGCACTTCTCTGTCTGTGACACTGGTATAGTTACTGGGTATGAGCTTATTTTCCTTCGAGCTGATACAAGTTGACGAGGCTGCACGAGACCAAGAAGCTTAGGGAATCTAATGAAGACAGGTTTGGAGAACTCTGGGCTTTGCTTTTCATGTTATCTACGAAGATGTAAACTATCAGTTGAATGGGGTTCACCATGACTTTGACTATTTTTTAGTTGATATATGAAATACATTTTTCATTTAAGTCACATTTCTTTAGAGTTTATCTGTATTCATGAAACTCATGCCGAGGGCTTAAATATTCAAGAAGAAAACAGTCTAAAAGTGAAATTACTGTAATTTTTTCTTTAAGTGGAAACTTTCTTCGTCAAAAGTCATCTTTCATTATGATGATGATGATGATGATTATCCACATGAAATGCAGCTTGTTCATAGCTCTCTCTCTCTCTCTCTCTCTCTCTCTCTCTCTCTCTCTCTCTCTCTCTTGTGTAAACACTTTCTTGTTGTTGCCCTTGTAGGGTCCCACGTGGACCCCACACACCATCATCTCACCTGGCTCGCCAGTCTCCTCACAACAACATTTGCGTGCACCACAAGGAACAGCATACTTCACGCATCTTTTATACACAAGTCTTCTTTCATATTATTGTCAGATCAAATGTATTATTGTCACCGTACGCATTACAGTGTCAGCATTTCAGCCAAATGCATCATAGCTTCAGTCATACCTTGTAGATCAATGTATATGTATATATTCACCTGTCAACAAGCACAAATGATTCTGTGGTGACCTCTTTGTTTTCGTTCGCCTGATGTCAGGCGCTGCATTTCCAGTCTGTTTGTTATCTGAATAAATTAGTAAGTTATTCATTTTCTACTCTCCATAACATAATGCGTACATTATTCATCCAATCTTCTGTTGTTCACCTCACGAGTTAATCTTTTTTTTAATTAGGGTGAAGCGAAGGCGTGAGTAAGAGTCAGGGTCAACAAACTTACTAATTTATTCAGATAACAAACAGACTGGGAATGTAGCGCCTGACACCAGGCGAACGAAAGAAGAGGTACCACACAATCATTTGTGCTTGTTGACAGATGAATATATCCATATACATTGATATACAAGGTATGACTGAAGCTATGGTACATATGGCTGAAATGCTGACATTGTAATGCGTGCGGTGACAATAATACATTTGATCTGACAATAATTTGAAAGAAGACTTGTGTATAAAAGATGCGTGAAGTATGCTGTTCCTTGTAATAAAAGCAGATGTTGTTGAGAGGAGACGAGCCATGTGAGGTGAGTTTGCATGTGTGGGGTCCACGTGGGACCCTATAAGGGTAACAATAGGAAAGTGTTTACACAAGAGAGAGAGAGAGAGAGAGAGAGAGAGAGAGAGAGAGAGAGAGAGAGAGAGAGAGAGATGAACAAGCAAACATCACTGATGCTTTTCCCAACGACAAAAAATTATTTCGTGAAACTGCTTCAGACGGAAATGTTCATGCTTTGTGAATTTCCTAGCATTTGAAAGCTCCCTAATACATCAAAAGTCTTTCTCCAATTTTGTTTATTCTTCACTATTTACAGACAAACGACAAAGTTAAAAGAGGTTCCAAGTTCCCGACTATGAAGACGACGGAGTTTGCAGAGCAAACATGTTGGAGTAGAAGACTGTGCAGTGTATGCCCCGCTCAAACACCAAAATGGAAAGTGAATGGATGTCACCTTTTGATTGGAGAAATTTTCGGTTGATCAGTAATGAGATGGAGATAATATAAAGGCTGAGGTGACAATTCGCCGGTCTCCAGATGTCTCATAATTCTGGTTTTTGTTTCTTGCACACAGGTGGTTTATAGGAGGAAGGTCTGTTGTTACAGACAAATTCTGAAGAATGTTAAAATTGAGCTTAAAAAACGCCTTTGCTTTTTATAACTAATAAGGATTCTTAGTGAAGCTGAATGTTTCTCGAAAATTAAATTATGTCCACCGTCTAAAGAACAGTATTTTACTAAAAAATAGTATGAACAGGTAAGTGAGGCATATTACAACTAAGAAGTGAAAATGTATAACAATACCCTAAATAAAATACTTGTGTTTAAACTTTACTATAATGCATGGCTTGTCTAAAGTATAAATACCAGTTATTTTCCAAGGGTCAGACATTTTATTTCTTTTATCGTGACAAATGCTGGAGAAATAGATCAACCCAACATCCAAAATCAATACTAACATCTGTAAAAGATGGCTGTCTCAAAAATCTCTTAATCTTTTCCAATCTTGGGTTACGCTGACACTTCAACTCTCTTCTAAATCCTTTGCTAACTTTTTTACATTTCCAATTCTGAGATGAATTCTTCCTATCTTCCAACCTTCATCCGAAGCATTTATTTTCAAGCACCAGCATACATCGACAATTTCCATTCTTCTAACATTCATATTAACAACATTCATTTCTCCGCCTTCCACTTTCCATTTCGAGTTACTCCTTACGAAAAGTCCTTCAAAAATTTCTCGATTTTTTATTAGCTTCTTTTCAATATCAAAAATCAGCAAAAAGCAAACACCTTACAATCAACGCCCCCCCCAAGCCCCCCCGACATATTTTGATCCAACTCTTTTGCACCTATTAATTCCCTTTATCAGACTCCTCTCATCCCTACATCCATAAAGCTATTAAATGCCCGTGGTGTATGAAACATTGGGTTGCTTTAATATAGTCTTTATTTTTGCTGAAAAACTCTGCTCACCAATAGTCCATCTGTCATTTGTTTTACTTTCTTAAACAACCGTCTCTCCTACACCTTCTATGGTATACTCATTAATGTTGAAACCCATAAAGTGTTACGTGTTCATTTATCGTCTATACCCTCTAATAAATGATAGATGCAGTCTTCTCACTAATTCCTTTGGAACCTGTTCATCATTCAGAGATTCCTTAAACGCGCTGGTCAGCCCATCAGTCACTATTACTTGTTTATATTACAAATAATGCAAAATATTCCTTTGTCCTACTTTTCTAATATTACAACCTCACCAGTGCTGAATTCCACAACATTTTCTAGCTTACACAAATGTTCCCGCTTTCGCGTTAATCAACAAACCTTCATTCACCAAATGTTATCTCTGAATTCTTCTTTTATTTTTGGTGTCTTGACTTGTTAATCTTTTCTATTCTTTTTCCCTCTGCAAAAACATCTTTAAAAAGTAGTTTTCTAAACTGCATCAATGAATGTTTTTTTCCTACTAAGAAATTGTGAATTTCCAGTCACGTTTTTTTTTACTCCCAAGAGCTTCATATTCACGAACAACGCCATCGTTCAACGCCCGAAAATTTGCATTTAAATGCTCTAGCAAAGCTACCTTCCATATTCTGCACACGCAGGCAGCAGAGATTCCTATTGGCGAAATATATTCCTATTCACTCTCATTCTTCTGCAATCTCGGAACTTACAAATTCAGCATCAAACTACTGTGCATTTCAGGGCCGTGTCTAACAGATTTTCGTCGATAAAATCTTACCAAAGCATCGGATATGGATCGTATTTTGGAAATAGCTATTTGAAGCCAGCCACAGCCTAATTGGCAAAAATATGCTGTGATGTCTAATGTTGATGATTAAGGCACTTATCACAGTTAAAAAAAATGAGAAGGGAAACTTAGCTAAATCTAACAGGCTTGTGGACAGAGGCTAGTAAAACATCATTACTGAAGGCCCTCCCACACATTGGTACTGTAGTATGACGTACTTCACCAGACACCCATATACTTTATGAATGAAGACTCAGATGTTTGTAGTCGTAGTAATAATAGTAGTATATGGAATTCTTATATTGTTTCACACACTCAAACACCTACCCTACATACTCTCTCTCTCTCTCATCTTTTCGATGAGTCATGTCTCTAAGTAGAGTACAATAAAGGAATGGGCATTAAATAAGAATATTAATTGTGTAATACAGTTCCATGGGGCAATTCACGTTTCCTTTAACTTATAATAGGCACCAAGTCTTACAGTAACGCCCTCTGTGAAAACCATTGTTACCCTGGAATTTCTATTCTTCATATTGTCTCCTCAAAAGTTCGGTTCCCGTGTACCTGCTTAGTCCTGCTAAATGAATGTTACATAATGGAAGTGTTCTAAACTTAACTTCCTTAATGTATGATCAATCCCATAATAAATCCACAATGCTTGGTATAGCACACTGCACCCCTTCAATGTATTATTTGTGTGCCTCTGTGTCAGTTTTGTTGTTTCTATACGCTTGATTCATTTACTGGAAACTGACACTAATGTTTGTTGTAGGACTGTTGACTGGTTATCAGTGAGTATGTATTCCCTGTTTTAACAATTTATTTATCTTTTTATGGATTTGAAGTTACTCATTCTTTCAATTTTCAGTTATACTGATTGTTTCATTTACATCTTTATATGTATGTATGTATGTGTGTGTGTGTGTATATATATATATATATATATATATATATATATATATATATATATATATATATATATATATATATATATATATATATATATATATATATATATATATATATATATATATATATATATAACTACATCGTAGTGCTGAACGATGCTCGTAACTCATAGTCCAAGCGTTTGGGTTATGCTCTAAATTTTATAATCCACTAATTCACTGATTATACTGAACTTTATTGAAATTACAGGAAATATGAAATAAAAAAAATCTTGTAATATAAAATTACGTAAAAGGATATGCTGTTGTTTGTTTAAGATTAAGCCAGCCTCGTGAGAATCAGGATCTTGCGCTTTGAGCGCACCACAAGCTTGGAACTTTCGATGGAAGCAAAGAAAATGAAATTTCTACATGAGCAAAGGTCAAAGTGGAAACAAAAGAACACACTCCCAGAGTAACTTTTATTCAGTTTCATCATCATCATCGGCCAGGTATAGGTCGTCTATGTCCTCGCCATCGCTGTCTAAGTTGATGATGATCGTATTTTCATTTCAATATGATTGTATTTCACCAGTTCCAAAGGTTTTGTATAACTGATAGTGAAAGGGTAAATAGAAACTGCATTATAATTGCTATGTATTCCTATAGCCAACGTAAGATTGTACAATGAAAATAATAATAGTACCATATGTATATTTACCAAATTCCTTTGCTAAAATATTGTCATATGTATATATACCAAAGTCTTTTACATTACCCGTGGTATCACCAGTTGAAACTGTAATATTATCGTCATTCTCAACAATGATTTGCCTCCTGGCCTTTCCTTTATTACTGGAATTTGATGCAGTCATGTTTCTGTTGTATCAATGACCTCGGTGCTATGAACGTAATACAGTTACTGCTTTCAAGAATAATGACACTTTCTATAAAATGAGTTTTTTTTAGTGTGTTTTAACTCAAATCTGTGTTTCTACCTTTGGTTTCAACTGCTATGGTCGCCTATTTAGGTAACGAGCGCTAAGAAGCAAAGAAGAAATAGTTCCACCTCGGTTAAGTCTAGACAAAATCTCTAACAGTTTCTTTATTTATTTACTTTGACTGTACAGATTTCTTTATTTATTTACTTTGACTGTACAGATAAAAATGTTTAGATGATCATAAATTTATGGTATATTTTCTTACAATTTCGATAATTATCACATATCCTACTCAAGGCATTGCTTACTGTACAAGAGGGTCAAATATTTTGTTTCAACGATCATTATCATACCGCTGGGAACCCTGCTATTACGTCTGATGTCAAAGTTTACGTCACAACTAGCCTCTCTCTGGGTGCTTACTAAATTTAGCTAAGTTTCCCTATAAATTTCTTTTATTTACTCTTATAAGTGCCTTAATTATCCACATTAGACATCACTATATAATTTTGCCAATTAGGCTGTGGCTTCAAATACCTATTGCCAAAATACGATCCATATCCGATGTTCTGTAAAGATTTTATGGACGAAAATCTATTAGACACGACCCTGATATGCACAGCAGTAGTCTTTTAATTAAAGTGAACATTACCAGGTAACACTACAGAAAGAGGGTAATTATTACAAACGCAGACTTTATATATATATATATATATATATATATATATATATATATATATATATATATATATATATATATATATATATATATATATATATATATATATATATATATATATATATATATATATATATATATATATATATATATATATATATATATATATATATATATATATATATATATATATATATATATATATATACATACATACATACATACATACATACATACATACATACATACATACATACATACATACATACATACATACATACTTTCCTTTTCGAAATTCTTTGATGTCAATGCTGTGAGGAAAAATGCTTCCTCCTCGATTTCTCAAGTCAAAAATTCTATCATGTGCCTCATCAAAGAGAAACGAAATTACCTCGCCTCTTTGAAGCAGTCATTACTTTTTATTTTCAGTTTAACTAGAAACGTAAGTTCAGTAACGCAACGCAAGAGAATCCATGATGATAAATTTCTTTTCTTTTCCGTGTAAATTTTTTTAATATATGCTGATGAAAAAGAATTTTAATATGTGCTGATAAAAAAAAATAACATCTTTAGTTATCACTGCCGTGCCGATTACGAAGTTTCGAGGTTTTATTATCTAGTACGTGACTCACTAAAAATAATGAATGATATTCCTGACATGAATGGGCATAAAAATATAAAATATTCCAAATTTAAAAACTATTTAATATTATTTTACAAACCAGAAACCAGACAAAAATTAATGACAATAACTCGATGATTAAATATATTGTAATGAGCATCCTAATTAAATAATTATAGTATATCAATAGAAATAATGCAATATATTACGAATGACATGGTACATTCCGAGTACAACACACAAACTGCTATCATGAGAAGCTTTTGTAAGTTTTAGTTTGTGTTCAAACAAACCCTGTATGGCTTGGTTTCAGTAAGATACGAAGACCAGTGTGTAAATCTCATGTTGTAAGACACTAGCATCAACAACAATCGAAATGCATTAAATCTGACCTTTGCCCAGTCTACGACAGAAAGCACATGATTAGGAGCACTTAAAATGTTTGTAAGAGTGATGGCGAAATGTGAGTTAATTTCTACCGATTACTCTTTGTAGCTTTCTTCCTAAAAATATATGGACATCTATACACACACACACACATATAAACGCACAAACACACACACACATATATATATATATATATATATATATATATATATATATATATATATATATATATATATATATATATATATATATATATATATATATATATATATACATATAAACGATTACATGCAAAAACAAATACAAGAAAAGCACAAAATAAGCAACTGTTGTACCTATATATAATACATCATCCAAAATCCCAAACAATCTAAAATCGTTGTCGGGTTTTCTTTATGCAGGAAATAAACACTCAGTATAATCTGCCGGGCATTACCAGAATGAATGTGTAAAAATGACTGAAAGTGAATAAATATGAAAATTCCTAAAACAAAACGTCTGAAAATGTGGAACTATACGTGAAATGTCGATTTGCCATTTGCACAGACAAGCCTTGCAACTCCCGAATACTTGAGTCTTAAAGGAAGAGATAAAATGTGAATTGGAGTTTTACGTAAATTTAGGATTACGGTGCCTGAAATAAAAGTGGTCCCACTGAATGTAATAGAAGATGATTTATAGAGAATTAAAAGGGAAAAGAATATGGTAAAACTTTTTTTCAACAAAACGAGATCACGAAAGCGCCAATTAACGCGCACTGCCAACAAATAATAATAAAAAATTAAAAAGAAAAAAGTTTGGTGATACAAATATCGAGGTGGGAAAAATTCTACGCATTGCCCTTCAGTGAGAGCACGCCAGTTTTTTTTTCCTTTTTCTTCTTCATTTTTTTGTAACTGACATACAGAACCTTTGATCTCTGATGGGTCCCAAAGAGGGTAACACGCTAAGGCTCTTTCGGCCTTCAGAAATCTCAACATATCCACATTTACTCAACGCGAGGTGAGTGTCGACGGGAGGCATGTACGGCGAAAATATGTTTATTCCATATGTACTGACACTGGTTTGTATTTCTCAGTTTTTTGGTAATATAAACTACGGACAACTACGAACATAACGTACTTATATATATATATATATATATATATATATATATATATATATATATATATATATATATATATATATATATATATATGTGTGTGTGTGTGTGGTGTGTGTGTGTCTGTGTGTGTATATATGTATATATATGTATACACACACACACACACAACAAAACACACACACACACACACACACATATATATATATATATATATATATATATATATATATATATATATAAATAATTAATAAATAAATATATAATATATATATATAAATATCGAGGATGGCTTGGTTGAAAAATGGCAACCACAGACTTCATAGAAGCCTGTGGCGAGGGTGCAGCCGACCAGTCAGAGGCGGAATTTTTTATCGTGTAGACATCCCAGGATTCGTATGTAATCAACGGATAGGTTTGCTGAAAGCAAATGGATGTTACAGACTAATGCACACATAAACAAAGCCACTCCAACATCTTCTAAAAAAAAAAAAAAAAAAAAAAAAAAAAAAAAAAAAACATAACAGACACCTCACACGTCTCGAACTGTCCGGACTGCCCAGTTCTCCTCGTGCTGCTGGGAGAAAGGGAGCGGGGTTTCGGTAATACATGTACACATTCGGTACAGGGGTCTCAACGATGTCACATTTAGGGCAGCCGAGGTCGAGGTCGACGGGCCTACCCCACCGCCAAATCAAAGTGTTTATTCCATATGTACCGACACTGGTTTGTATTAAAAAGTTTTTGGTAATATAAACACGTTACAATGAAGAAGAATATAATATATATATATATATATATATATATATATATATATATATATATATATATATATATATATATATATATATATATATATATATATATATATATATATATATATATATATATATATATATATATATATATATATATATATACATATACATATATACATATATATATATATATATATATATATATATATATATATATATATATATATATATATATATATATATATATATATATATATATATATATATATATATATATATATATATATATATATATATATATATATATATATATATATATATATATATATATATATATATATATATATATATACTATTATCATAAATCAATATGCATCTATTTATTAATATACTTATTTAAAGAGAAGCATACTATATTAAAAAAAACCTGCACATTTGTACACAGAAACCATAAACTCGTTGAAATTTATTTGCATAACCAACATTCAGAGAGTTTTGTATAGTAATATTTTTTTTTATTTAAACCCTTTTAAAGCGTAACAGGAATAAAATATACTAAAGGAAAAGAATCTTTGAAAAAAAATTAAATCCCTCCCCTCAATACCACACTTTAACAGCAATCCTGTCCATTTAATACATTATTTAATAAATTCATATAAAATATTCCCCTTAAAATGAAAATTAGCAGATTTCATCCGGGAAAACCAATTTTTCATTGCAATACTTGTTTTGAGAGTGATACAGAAAAGCGTAATTACAGGTTTTAATCAGAAGAGATATTTACTATTACCTGCAAACGTTTGCAACAAAATGATAACGGCATAGCCTACAGCAAATCAGTAACAAGTGTTTCATAAAGAATGGACTGAAAAGAAATCCAGATCAATCGACTTTTTCTACAAATTAAGACTATTTTACTATGCGCCGGCATTATTATAAATTACACTTTCATTAAATGCATGTTGAAAGAAACAAATACTTTCGTCAGTAAATGCCAATATATGCGGATAGATTACCAACTGTATACAAGCTTCATTCTATTACCATCATAACTCTTTTGGTTATGGGAAGAGAGTTATTCCAAAAGAAAAAAAATTCTGCATTACAAACAGTTATTTTGTTATATATTTTTTATATCTATTTACTTTTTCTTTAACATTTCGAATTTGCCCGTTGCCATTTGTCTATTCTGAAAGGGGAACTAGAAAAAAAAATTAAATATTCTTTCAGCTATTCTGTGACTTTCTATTTACAGGATTATTATCCATGTCTCCATCGCTGAAACTGAATTGGCAAGAAAATTTTGGAAAATAAAAGTAGCACTTTTAATCAGAATTCTTTCCAGTCAGCGGAGCGACACTAATTCCAATCATGACAATCATAGCAGTTCTAGAGGATTTTACCTCTGATGCTGACAGTAATTTAAACTGGCAATCAGTCACTGGAGAACATAAAGAAAGCCAGGATCGCGTTTCCATTGCGACACGCGTTGGTCACGGATGGCCTTCTTCGCCGACATCTGCGTAATTGCTTGCGAAAGAGGCTATTATGATGCTGACGAGTTTCCCAAACTGCTACGTCAGCTGTGACAGGGAAAATGAAAACTGTTTTCTCGATATGTTACGATAAATAAGTTTTATAAATCATGGGTCCACGCACTTGTGATGAACTGTAAGTATAGGAAACTGAAAGGGATAAGATTATAAAAGTTTTTCGGCATAAGTTTATACGCTATTAAGCACCCAGGATATGAAAGTGAAAATGACGCTGTTAGGGCAAATTGCTGTTTAATGATCATAATACACACACACACACTGCCCCCAACGTCGCTCTGATCCCAAAGCACAGACCCGGATATCATCCCAATATTAATCACAACCCTGCTGCATTTCAGGCAGATTTCTTTTTTTTGTGGGGTTGAGTAGTGGTTTTAATCACAATCCTGCTGCATTTCAGGCAGCTTTTTTGTGGGGGGAGTAGTGGCTTTAATCACAACCCTGCTGCATTTCAGGCAAATTTTTTCTGTGGGAGGAGGGAGTAGTTGTTTTAATCACAACCTTGCTGCATTTCAGGTAGATTTTTGTGGGTGGGGAAGAGTAGTGGTTTTAATCACAACCCTGCTGAATTTCAGACAGATTTTTCTGTAAGGGAGGCAGTAATGGTTTTAATCATAACCCTGATGCATTTCAGGCAGTTTTTTTTTGTTAGGGAGGGAGCAGTGGTTTTAATCACAACCCTGATGCATTTCAGGCAGATTTTTTTGTGGGGGGGAGTAGTGGTTTTAATCACAACCCTGCTGCATTTCAGGCAGATTTTTTGTGGCGGGAGGTAGGGGTTTTAATCACAACCCAGCCACATTTCAGGGAGATTTTTTGTGGGGGGGTAGTGGTGCTTTAATCACAACCCTGCTGCATTTCAGCAAGATTTTTTTGTTGGGAGGGAGTAGTGGTTTTAAACTCAACCCTGCTGCATTTCAGGCAGATTTTATCGTGGGGGGAGGGAGTAGTAGTTTTAATCACAACCTTGCTGCATTTCAGTTATATTTTTTGAAGGGGCGGGGGAGGTTGAGTAGTGGTTTTAGTCACAACACTGCTGCATTTCAGGCAGATTTTTTGTGTGTGGGAGTAGTGGTTTTAATCAAAACCCTACTGAATTTCAGGCAGATTTTTTGTGTGTGGGAGTAGTGATTTTAATCAAAACCCTGCTGAAATTCAAGAAGATTTTTTGTTGGGGGAGGGAGTAGTGGTTTTAATCACAACCCTGCAGCATTTCAGGCAGATTTTTTTGTGGGGGGAGGGAGTAATGCTTTAATCACAACCCTGCTGCATTTCAACAAGATCTTTTGTTGGGGAGGGAGTAGTGGTTTTAATCAAAACCCTGCTGAATTTCAGGCAGATATTTTTGTGGGGGAGAGAGTAGTGGTTTTAATCACAACCCTGCAGCATTTCAGGAAGATTTTTTTGTGGGGGGAGGGAGTAGTGCTTTAATCAGAACCCTGCTGCATTTCAACAAGATCTTTTGTGGGGGAGGGAGTAGTGATTTTAATCAAAACCCTGCTGAATTTCAGGCAGATATTTTTGTGGGGGAGGGAGTAGTGGTTTTAATCACAACCCTGCAGCATTTCAGGCAGGTTTTTTTGTGGGGGAGGGAGTAGTGCTTTAATCACAACCCTGCTGCATTTCAGCAAGATCTTTTGTTGGGGAGGGAGTAGTGGTTTTAATCAAAACCCTGCTGAATTTCAGGCAGATATTTTTGTGGGGGGGAGTAGTGGTTTTAATCACAACCCTGCAGCATTTCAGGCAGATTTTTTTATGGTGGGAGGGAGTAGTGCTTTAATCACAACCCTGCTGCATTTCAGGAAGATTTTTTGTTGGGGAGGGAGCAGTGGTTTTAATCATAACCCTTTTGCATTTCAGGTATAATTTTGAGGGGGGATTGAGTAGTGGTTTTAGTCACAACCCTGCTGCATTTCAGGCAGATTTTATTGAGGGGGGAGAGAGTGGTGGTTTTAAATCAAAACCCTGCTGAATTTCAGGCAAATTTTTTTTGGGGGGAGGGAGTAGTGGTTTTAATCTACACCCTGCTGCATTTCAGACAGATTTTTTTTTTTGTGGGGGAAAGAGTGGTGGTTTTAATCACAAGCGTGCTGCATTTCAAGCAGATTTTTTTTTCTGTGGGGCGGGAGTATTGGTGTTAAATCACAACCCCTTTCTGCATTTCAGTCAGATTTTTTTTTGTGGGGGGAGGGAGTACTTATTGTGCCCAAAAACCTACTGGATTTCAGCCAGATTTTTTTGTGGGGGAAGGAATAATGGTTTTAATCACAACCCTGCTGCATTTCAGGAAGATTTTTTTGTTGGGGGGGAATAGTGGTTTTAATCACAACCCTCTGCATTTCAGGCAGATTTTTATGTTGGGGGAGAGAGTAGTGGTTTTAATCACAACCCTGCTGCATTTCAGTCAGATTTTTTTGTTGTGGGTAGGGAGTAGCGGTTTTAATCACAACCCTACTGCATCCAGGCAGCCTTTTTTATTGGGGAGTAAATAGTGTTTTTAATCACAACCCAGCTGCATTTCAGGTATATTTTTTGAGGGGAAGGGAGTAGTGGTTTTAATCACAACCCTGCTGCATTTCAGGCAGATTTTTTGTGGGGGATAGGAGTAGTGGTTTTAATCACAACCCTGTTGCATCAGTCAGATTTTTTGTGAGGGGGAGGGAGTAGTGATTATAACCACAATCCTTCTGCATTTCAGGCAGATTTTTGTGTGTGGGGGTGGGGAGGGAGTAGTGGTTTTAATCACAACCCTGATGCATTTCAGGCAGATTTTTTGTGGGGGAGGGAGTAGTGGTTTTAATCACAACCCTGCTGCATTTCAGGCAGATTTTTTGTGGGGGATAGGTGTAATGGTTTTAATCACAACCCTGTTGCATCAGTCAGATTTTTTTGTGTGGGGCGAGGGAGTAGTGGTTATAACCACAATCCTCCTACATTTCAGGCAAATTTTTGTGTGTGGGGAGGAGAGTGGTGGTTTAATCACAGCCCTCCAGCATTTCTGGCAGATTTTTTTGTGTTTGGGGAAGGGAGTAGTGATTTTAATTAAAACCCTGCTGTAGTTCAGGCAGATTTTTTGAGGGGGGAGGGAGGAGTGGTTTTAATCAAAACTCTGCTGTATTTCAGGCAGATTTTTTTGAAGGGGGAGGGAGTAGTGGTTTTAATCAGAACTTTGCTGCATTTCTGGCAGATTTTTTGTGGGCAGAGGAAGTAAAGGTTTTAATAACAACCCTGCTGCATTTCAGGAAGATTTTTTGAGAGGGGGAGGGAGTAGTGGTTTTAATCACAACCCTGCTGCATTTCAGGCAGATTTTTTTGTGTTTGGGGAAGGGAGTAGTGGTTTTAATCAAAACCCTGCTGTAGTTCAGGCATATTTTTTGAGGGGGGAGGAAGTAGTGGTTTTAATCACAACCCTGCTGCATTTCAGGAATTTGTTTGTTTTGGGGAAGGGAGTAGTGGTTTTAATCAAAACCCTGCTGCATTTCAGGCATATTTTTTGAGGGGGAGGAAGTAGTTTTTTCACAACCCTGCTGCATTTCAGGCAGATTTTTTTTGGTGTGAGGGGAGGGAATAGTGGTTTTAATCACAACTCTGCCGCATTTCAGGCAGATTTTTTATAGAGGGGAGGAAGTAGCGGGTTTAATCAGAACCCTGCTGCATTTCAGGCAAATTTTTTGTAGGGGTGGGGGAGGGAGTAGTGGTTTTAATCAGAACCCTTCTGCATTTCAGACATATTTTTTGTAGCTGGGAGGGAGTAGTGTTTTTAATCAGAACCCTGCTGCATTTCAGGCAGATTTATTTCGTAGAGGGGAGGTCGTAGAGGTTTTAATCATAGCCCTGCTTCATTTCAGTTACTGAAACTGTAAACTGCAATCAGTATATGGTACAATTTTCATTGCTCAAAACTTTGTCTATATTCATATACTACAAAGCTTTTTTTAGGTCTTGTAATAATTGCATTTGGCTAATATGTTTTCGAACTCCTCGATGATATTGAAGCTTTGACGGTAAGTATTAATAAGACTTTGATGAACTGTTACACAGAGAAAACGTTAATTTTCTCTCATAGATTACTTATTCTGTATAAAACAAAGAAATATATAAAAATTTTAAAAATATATGAAAAAGTAACAACTTTTACAGGTTTCCAATAATCTGATCTCTGATTCAAACCGAGCTTTGCCTAAGTCACTAAAATCAAAACCGCTGAAGTTAATGTTACGAGTGCCAAGACGATATTCTCTTATGAGGGCCTGGAGGGGTTCTGCCTTGTAGTAAGAAGTGATGGTCCATATTCCGCCAAAATGTATATCATCAAAAAATAAGACCTTGACTAGTTAATCTTCACGACACTTGAGTTGAAACTATTGCAACATAACCCCCGACCCCTTCTCTCTCTCTCTCTCTCTCTCTCTCTCTCTCTCTCTGATTTACGCTGAGGAAATTTCTTAACAAAATACGAAGGGATTTTCTGATCTCACTGTATCTGTATTTTACATCAATCAAGAATATTTTGTAAAGAATCAAAACTACCAAGAGATGAATCTGAAAATGAAAAATCTCGCAATCTCAAATTGCTTTTCATAGTCTTAGTTCATCGAGTCTGGTTTCATGCCTTACTATCAAACACAGTCACGTGGTTATTTCATCAACGTATGTGAACTGGCCATTTAATCCAAAATGTATTTTAGAGAGAAACCAAAGTCCCTGAACCCTCAGTTCAGAAGATTTGGTGCCGTGCTGTGTTAACACAATCTTGTACGAATTTCATTCTTTATAGCATATTCTCATGTATAGTATGAGTATGACTTTTAAGGATGTCACTTATTTTTCATTATATAAAAACTAGTAATACTGACAATGATGATGATAATGATGATTAGCCATTATTTTACTGTATGTTTCTACCCCATAAAGGCTAAGTCAAAATAATCGTCGGGTTGTAAATTGTTCAAGAAGAAATTTGAATTCGATATTCATATGCGAAGGATTTAATTCTAAAAAGTACTAGGTATACAATATGTGTAAAACTATCTTGAATATACCCTTATTAAAAGACTATTGATGGATTTCAGAGTCCAAGAGCCAGGGAGGATTTCTTTACCCGTGGAGTGCAAAAGGTTTGAGGATATATTTGTTTCTGCATGACCGAAGAGTCTCAGAAAAGCAAGTCTTACACAACTTCCGTGGTGGGCGCGTATGTTATGACGTTATCAACATGGCCGCCAGGCGCACATGACCCGACTCCATTCCATTGACCATAGCTCCTCTTCTAATTAACCCAAACAACTGGGATGTTTTTCAAAATGTTTCCAATAAAATTTATAATCTGTTTTGCTTCAATATATATTTACGTATCCGTAACACTTTTTCTGGAAATTGTGCTCAAACATAAAAAATTGGCGCTAGCTGGTGACAAGCATAAAGTTTCACGTGAATTTACTCGAAAACCATAAGATTTATGAAAAAATGGACAGGAGCAAAAGAGTATCCTTTTTCATGCGGAATTAGAAAATGTATACCATTAAGAAGGTTGAGACGAACGGTATTGGGCAAAAAGATTGAATTCTCGTTCCAGTCAAGGTAACGAGGTAGTTGAAATCGCGCTTCAGGCCATTGGTACACTGTGTGGCGCTTCACGTCGGAATACCGAGATACTTAATCAGCTGTAATTGATAAGCCAATCTATAATATGAAGATTCATTTAGGGTCTTAGAAATAGAACTCAATCAGAAATATAATCCTCCAATCCCTAATAAGAGTAATTAGCTTGGGCAATGCGGTTTACTTTTTTTTTTTTTTTTTGTCCGCTCCGTCTAATTTGTCTTAATGTTTTCGTTGCCAGTGTATATAAAACTCGTTCTATTCTCTTGTATACCTCATTCTTCTATTCATAAGGTAAGGCGCAACACTTTTCGACAATTCTTCCCGCCTTCATTTTTACATGTACAAACCCTCCCCATAACAATAATTCAAATGATTTCCCAACTTTATTTTGCCATTTATTTTTATTCATACACTACTTTTTGCTTGGACAAAACCTCTGTTCTCATCTTTTCACCTCCAGCCTTGCTGCTTTTATGTTATGTGTGTATATATATATATATATATATATATATATATATATATATATATATATATATATATATATATATATATATATATATATATATATATATATATATATATATATATATATATATTGTGACAGAAGTGTCCAGTGTCTGTTCTTCAAATCAAACCTGCTATCTAAGTGCTTGTCCCAGAGTCTAGTGCACCATTTATATATGGTGACCCCGGAGTGTCCAGTGTCTGTTCTTTAAATCAAACCTGGTATCTAAGTGCTTGATATTTGATTACCAAACTTACCATTTATTCAACAATTACAGTTACCTCACAATAGCCAGACGCCTGAACCCTCATCACACATACAAGACGACTGATTTCTCTAAAGGCAACAGTGATCCCTTATAAAACTTATCAATCATGAAAGAATGCAGATTAAGTTTGTTAAACAGGTGTGAGGTAAAATCTAAGGGCATCACTCCATTAACATTATAAAGTTCAAGTATTTCCATTTATTTCATTTCCCTGGTTCGAGCTCACTTCAATTTCTTGAAAGAAAACATCTCACTTACCACTCTGTCTCTAATTCAAATCAAAATTACTGGTGGGTCAATGAATGAAACTCTGATATAATATTTTAAATACAAAAATTTATTTCTAAATTCAAAGATTATACATGACATTAACAGTCTCAGGGAAATTATTATTATTTGAAAACCAAACACAATTGGATTACATCTGAATTAATCATCAGTCAAAATTAAATCAGAAATTAATTTATTAATTAATCAAAAATTATCCAAGAAAGATTTAAATTGTTAAATAAAAAAATTTGATTGAAAGGAAATATACTGAAAGTAAATTAATTCCTACATTTTAAACAAAATAAGGCAAAAATAATTCAATCATATAAAAATGTGGATACAAAAGACACAGAAATATACTCTGCAAAAAGATTAAATATCAAAAAATGTAAAGAAACAAAAATTAAGGCAATAGCAAACACATCACATATATGTATAAAAGAAAAATTCTTCAAAAGATAAAGCATAAAACATATAACACGAAAAATATTAAAACGTGAAAAGGTATCTTTACATATAACCACTCTAAATATTTTTCTTAGTGCACTAGAAACCCACAATTATGTTTACAACACCTTGGTACCAAATGCTTCATGTCTTTAACCAGGCGCCGTTACACACACACTTAATAAAATACACTCTTCAGATAACTCAGACACATTTACTAAGGGATTAAACAGTTAAAGATATGAATGACCACCGTCTATCTAAATATCAATTACGTTAATACAGGACATTCGTAAAACCCCGAGAGTGAGAGAGAGAGAGAGAGAGAGAGAGAGAGACGCGGAGCGGAATAAATGCAGCCCTTTCCGCAAGGATAATGGTCTCTGAGTGTCGACTCCTCTGTATGGGCGTCTATCTACGTGGTAGGTCTAACCACAGTGTTTTGATCGCATCCCAATGGAATGCATTATTTCAGCAGTTTGAAAATACACGAACAACGACTGCCCTGTCCCTCTCTCTACACACCTACCGTGCTCTCTCACCTCAACGCATACGTCGTCCTCTCAAACCATATAGCGTTTAACCACTAACTTTACGCTAACTCTTTTACGGCATACGCGTATCTGAAACAAAATCATACAGTACACAACAACACACAAATACACACGAGGAGATTACTGTATTATGAAAACCACAGCATAAGAATATATATATCACTAATGCTGGCGAAAAAGGGGGTAAGTCCAAAAATGGCCTAAATGAGTTATGACTGCCAAAATGTTGCTAAAACGGGCTACTATGCTGGAAAAAAGGGGGTAAGTGTACTGTGAATATGTTAGTCAGCACGTCAAAAAGTCTTTTTATGGGATAACTACATGCAGCATCATTATGTTGGCGAAAAAGGGTAAGTAGAACATACCCCTTTTTAACCACATTTTCATTAAAATTCATAGCATTATATTGGCGAACAAAGAGGTAAGTGATATATACCCCCTTTTAACTACATTTTCATATATAGGTCAAAAGGGTTAAGTAAACAAACTTATTAATATTTAGGTAATTATTCACTTTTTATCTATAACTCTGCAATTTTAGTTCTAATCTAGTCATAAAACTCATACTCTTCTTCTTCATTTAATATGCCAGTATTAACCCCACTAGGCCTAGCAGCTAATGCACTCCACGAATGTGTATTATTGTTGCCCGAGACAGGGCCCAAACTCGTTCCTCTACCTAAGTGCGGCTTGGCACATCCGCACGCACTAGATAGAGAGAGATATGACGTGTTGTAAGCTGTGTCGTCGTTCTGAACGCGTATTAACCAGTGTTGACTACAACTCGCCTTCAGTGTTGATTACAACTCGCCTTTGATTGCAGGAGTGTAGTAATTTATAAGATTCTAATATTATGAACTTGTGTATAGATGTAAATTGAAAACGGTTTTGGTGATGGATGCATCTAAATCACGTGCTCGTCGAATTCTTGACAAAGCATTACACGAAAATGCAGAGAAAGAAGAAAATGACCTGGAAAAACCGCCAAAGTAATGTCAAACACTGGCTTATTGCTAATAACTTTGGAGAGAAAGAAATGAAGGTATGTTATTGATGTTCCTGGGATGCCTGCAGTTTAGTGGACACCTCTAATTCCGAGCAGTGATTTCCTTTTGACGGGAAATCACTTGTAGTGCCATTTTTTATGTGTTTAAAATTATTTTAATAGTTATTTCTATCGGAAATGAGCCATTTCAAGTATGAATCCAAACAGTTGGAGCTTGTTAAGATGGACATGCAACCTTAACCTAGGCCTATTCCCAAAAAAAAAAATTAGAAAAACAGGCCATTAACCTCACCAAACCACACCAAATCTAACCTCAACTAGTAGGCAGTTTCACAGTACCTAACCCTGTGTTACCTAGCTGGGGGAGGACCCCTAAGGAATATAAGTGCTATTTTACGTAAACTGAAAATTGTCATAAATCGGTATAAGAAGTATGTTTTCCAGGGTTTTAAGGATGCTGAACAACCTTTCTTCTATAAAATTTTTCGATATAATGAATATTAACGACTTGCACGTCGATCTTAACACTACCCTCGAATAGCTGATTAACTTTTCTTCTATGCATTTTTACAAAATAATGGCTCTAGGCCTATATAGTAGATATTGGTGTCCCACTAAACTGCAGTTAACCCATGTTCCTTTTATAGTTAAGGTAAAAATTTGTTCATATTATAAAGTAATTTTTAATACGATTTACTATAGATGTAATACAATCTATTTGTTCGACGTAGGCTACATCACAAACCTGAAGGATACTGTACTTTTGATTGTTTTATGACTTGTTCACATGAAAGTAGGATATGGTAACACGTCATATTTTGTTATTAGTGTTTGTCGTTTGAGATGTTCATTATTCAGACAAAAAGGCATATGTCATTTCTTAGATTTTTGTATAAATAGCATCAACTTTGTTTATTAACCAGTGGTAAAACAATAGTAGGAACTTTGTTTATGAGCCTAACAATTTTAGTTAGGCTTAAAATTGCCTTACAAAATGAGCTTCTGCCTTCACGGCAGCTGTATTGTGAAGAGCCAAATTTTTTTATATGAACGGATCTTTCGTGTTTTGGTGGTCGACACTAAATTTCATTGTAACTAGAATTTTCTATGTACTTTTGCTCATAGAATTGAAAAATCACAATCGTTTGTCAGAGAAATGGTTAGATTTTTAGTTAAAAATGAGTTTTTCACTATTTTATAGGTACTGACAAACCACGAACTTGTAGAAATTATATTTTTGCAATGTATGTTGTCATTTGTCATTTTTCATGATTTTTCAATGTAATTGTGTGGATGGCAGGAGCACGGTTGTTCAGTATAACAAAAACAAAATATAAAATTAATTTTAAAATCAAGTATAATGTTCAAGTTATTGTTGATATTAACACAGTTTGAATACTTTTATAACAGATTATGATGAGACGCCTGATAATTTCTATGATGATGATGATAGTGTAAAAGATCCAAATTTTGAAGTTACTGATGAAACCTGCAGTGTATCGTCTTCGTCCACAATTTCTCGTGAAAAAATAACAGTAAGCATGAGATTAGACTTAAGGGCAATCAAGAAGCAGAACATCCAAGAGAGGAAGAGGGCAGTCAAGAAGCTGAAAATCAAAGAGATGAACAACCTTACAAACTCCAATGAAAAGGTACTCAAGAAGAGCACGAAGAGAGAGAAAGAGTGTCGACAGACCGGTAAATCGTATACGACTGCGTCAGGTAAATTAGTTTCCAGAAAACAAAGTCCACTAAAGCAATGTAGATTGAAAATGCTCCGAACGTTTCAATGATGAAGATCTGCAAATATTATTCATTGAATATTGAATTTGGGCTCAGTAGATTCAAGAAGAAACTACTCTCGCAACTCTTATTACACCAAAGAACCCATTACACCCGCCTAAGAGATGGAGGCGGCGAAAACATTAGAGTGCGAGATGTAACCTACGAGTATGCCTTAGAAATTCAAATGAAAAAGACATCCTATTTGTCAAAAATGCTTTTTGAGGGTGTTTGGTGAAACCAAAAAGTTCTTGGAAGTATTACAGAAAAAGAAAAAGGAAACTGCCTCTGGAGTGAGCCGAGGGGATAGGAGAGGAACAACTCCAAATCCACGTCGTATTAAAGAAGAGGAACTTTCTAAAATTGATGATCATATCAAATCATTTCCAGCATACGAGAGTCATTATTCTAGGGCACACTCCTCCAAAAGTATTTGTCATCAACACTTACATTAGCAAAAATGTATTCGTTGTTTAAAGAACGCTACCCAGAGTCCTCAGTAACACGCTTTACATATGAGAAAAGATTTCATTGTCATAACTTGAGTTTCAAACAGCCTAAAATAGACACATGTCATACTTGCGATGTGTTAAAGATGCAATTAGATATCACCAATACCCCTGAAGAGAAAGAACGTTCTACAAGCCGAAAAAGAAAGTCATCTGTTAAGAGCTGAAAATGCCTATAGTCGTAAAAGAGATGATACAAAGTTAGCTTATGAAAATCCCTCATTTGCAACATACACATTTGACTTACAACAGTGTCTCCCCACTCCATACTTACAGTCTTCCGTAGCTTTTTATAAGCGCTTGTTGTGGACATACAATCTCACTGTTCACACAATGTCAATAAAAAGTGGACTGTTTTATGGCACGAAACCATTGCTGCTAGAGGTGCCAATCAAATAGCATCTTGTCTAATGAATATCTTGCAGAATTTGCCCAGTGATGTTCAGCACGTAATTTTATTCTGATGCTTGCACTTGGACAGAATAGAAATTTATATGGCTGCTATGTTTATGTGATGCATTGTCCAAATTTCTAATATAGCCTACTGACAATAGATCACAAATTTCTCATTTCCGGTCATTCACATGGAGTGTGACTCGACCACTCTGTCATTGAAAGACTCAAGAAAAGGAGAGCCACTGCAATCCACCATCCACGTGACTGGTACCAGCTGGTAAGATTGGCAGGAAGAAGATTTCAGGGTTCATGCAATGACTCAGAGGACTTTTTATGATTACGCACAGTTATTTAAAGGCCCTCTGGTAAAAAGATCAAAGAACAGCAATAATGACAAATTTAACTGGTCACAGTGCCAGTGGTTCAGGTATCAGCGCCCCATTGGAATTTTGTTGTATAAAGGATCTCTTTCAAACGAGGAGGCGTTTGAACAAGTAGATATGAAAAGAAGAGGACAGGATAATCCAAATTTGATAGATGTCAAAAGGAATATCATTCATTACTGTCTATCAGTAAAGAAAAAAGAAGGACTTGATTGATCTATTGCCTTTGGTTGATCCTATGTTTCACGATTTTTATAAGGCACTACCAGATATGAGTAATGTTCAGGATTGTGATCCTGACTTAGGAATTTGTTGAATAAAGCAATTTATAGCTTTTTACACCTATGCAATGCTAACTAAAGTTGTATTCTTTAACTAGATGAATCTCTGAGGATATAATTTTTTTGACATTTCATTATGCCTAGATAAGTCTCTCTGGGAATTTTTTTTTCAACATTTTATTATACCTAGATAAGTCTCTGGGAATTTTTTTTCAACATTTTATCATACCTAGGTAAGTCTCTGGGATTTTTTTTATGGAAACCTAATTTTCTTTCAATGAATTGACTGTACTAAAACTGTATTTCTGCAACGGTTTATTATACCTAGATGAGTCTTTTGAAAAATTGCAAAGTTTTATTTTTGAGAAAATATTCCTTTTGTTTTTGTATGATTATGCAATGCCAACTTTAACTTGTCATTTAACCGTTTATTATAAATAAATAGGCCTCTTGAGACATGAAAATTATCATCAGCGGTATTTTTTTATAAAATAAAGTTATAGTATCATAAAAATGCATTTAATTATCCTAAAAAGAGCTTATGTGACAAGTAGGTCAATGAGGTTAAAAAGGGATATGTATGATATGTAATGATAACAAAGTGGTTAAAAAGGGGCAAGTCTTGGTCAAAAAGTGATATGTACTGATAACAAAATGGTCAAAGAGAGGTAAGTCCTTAAAAGTATATAAGAACTTTGAATATATTAATGTCTTCATAGTGCATGAAAAATACCTCAAATCCTTTAAATTTAGTAAAGAGTTCAGATCATATCTTCTATCAGTGATTTATTGAATGCATTTGAAAACTTTAAATGCAATTTTCTCAGTTTCATTTTGGACTTACCCCCTTTTTCGCCAGCATGAGTGATATATTTGAAACATTGACGTTGTCTATACAATAAAAGTTTCGTTTTTAAGCATATTCTTAATTATATGTTCCTGTCCATAAAGTTGTGGGAGGCATTTCCTCATTCACTGAATATCTTTGCTTACTTAACTTGAATTTTGTGCACATTGTCTGCACATACCTTTAGATATTTTATTTGTGTACTGTTTCAGGTCTAATGTAAAAAAGGGATTTTGACAAAGGAAAAATCTATTTCTGAGGGAGGCCCTGTGTCACCCGGTGAAATTCCTTTCTTGCCACAGTGTCTAGGTATAAATATTGCTCAATATACCACAGAAAAAAGCTATCAGGAATGCTGGGGTTACTACCCCCAGATCGACTTCTTATACCAAGAAGGCGTCGGTATGGATAAGGGTGAGTGAAGAAATCACAACCACAGAACCACACTCGAAAGACATCCCAATGGCAAAATCCCTCGGAAGAGCGGAGAGCCGTACCAGCTCCCACACTCACCCGCCCGCCAAGCGGCGACCCCAGCGCCATCTGAACTCATTCCAGTCTAGCACCACCCTCCAGGCGGCGTACCATGGCAGGGTGAAACCAGGCCTCCTGGGAGAGGTCACCGGGTGACACAGGGCCTCCCTCAGAAATAAATTTTCCTTTGTCAAAATCCCTTTTCTGAGTTCGCCCCTGTCACCCGGTGAAATAACAACGGAGAATCATGCAAAGACTACCAAGATACAAGAATAAACAAAGGTGATCATGAACAAAAACATATGAAAAATGAATTTAATATGATATCTCAGCAAAGCAAAGAGAATCAAATCTGATAAATCTGGGAGGAGCAAAGCACCCAACAATATAAATGCCATAGACAGGTAAATATAAACTATACATAAGAAATACACAATATATATAATATCAAAAAATGTGAGGTATACGAAGCGTAAAATAAAATAACTGCATGAGTACCTCTAGGGTTAAATCTAAATACACAGCATAACAAAACCCAATCACCAGACAAACAATAATAATGGTAATACTAGTATCAAATTATGAGGAGCAAGGCAGTGAGACATGATTGATCAGGAGAAACAAACGAAAATAAATGAGGCAGGCGGGCGGGAAAGGACACGGAGGTTAAAGTCATAATTAAGGTGGGAATGACACTCCCCACAGCCACTGTAGAGAATTTCAGAGCTTCAAGTGATTTTTAGATGATGGCGTTTAAACACTAGAGGTGATTTCCATCCGTATGCTCGGTAAGTTCAGCAAAATCCATATTATGAAAATAATTAGTAGAGGTAGCTACGCCTGGGATATCATGAATATAGGAACTGAATCGGGTTGGCCTGTTACAATGAAATACAGAATTTGCTGTCTTATAGCATTCAAAGAAAGAGTTCCACCTTTTCCCTGATAAAGAGAGGACCCGACATACACTGGGAGTTCTTTGTAAGTAGCCTTTAAGGTAAAGACTGGGCATAAGGACCGGTCTGTGGAAGAGCACCACCTTCCAGAGACCACCTGTCCTGAGGGTCTTCATTTTTCGCTGGAACCTATGATCAGGGGAAAGGAGAACTTCTCCCGACGGGAGGAAATCAATGTGATCATCACCTCTAGAGAGAGCAGATAGCTCTGAGATTCTGGCACCTGAAGCTAAGCTAATCAGAAACAAGGTCTTCCTTAACAGATCCAGATAAGAGCATTGTGATTGTAATATCAGAAACTAATTTTAGAACATCGTTCAGGAACAAATAACAGAATGTGGCGTGTTGCAGTCTCAAAGGCGCATGCTCTAGGGATGGAGGAAAAGTATGAATCTGTAAGGTCAATCTTAAATCCATACAAAAATACCTTCTTCAAGGCTGATTTAGCTGTAGTAATAGTGGCGGAGCTAGACCTTTTCACTCAATGATCTAAAGAGAAGGTAACGCTAGAGTTAAAATCTAATCTGAGCTTCAGATGCGCCTTCAAAAAGATGCTAATTTTGTTTGCCAAGTCATATGCCTGAAATTTGAATCTACTCTTGTCAGTTCTAGAAACAGAATATACTTAAAGTCAGTGTTTGCTCCTTTTTAGAACAATTTTATAAAGTCCATAAACCAGGGCATTCTGAATTTTTAAGGAAGCTGACACAGTCTTGGTTTGTACTACTTGGGTCAGTCTGGGTTTGGGTATCTGATGACACAGCAACTTGAGCTCCAGAAGCAGAGGGAACCAGTTGCTCTTCGGCCAATGGGGGGCTACCAGGGCTGGTGTATGAATGACCTGGTTTGTACGTACTTTCAACATGTTTTATTAGGGGAAACAAATGAAGCCTCTCCCAATTGTTCCAATCTATGGTCATTGCGTCTGTGGTGTAGGCATGGGGATCAGATTGGGAGCCACATAACAGGAAGCTTGTGATTGCTCTCTCTGTGGCGGATCGCGGAGTCCGAACCAGCGTAGATCCATTGAAAAATTCCCGTCCAGAGACCACTCCGTCTCGGAGTAGTTCTGGACAGAGAATCCATACCGCGTTCCGCCCCCCGCTGGGTGGTGCTGTGAATGCCAGCCGTGCTTGTTCGCCAGGAGGCCGCTAACATGCCTGATTTCACAGCGACTCGATTTGGAGCCGCCCCTGTTTATGCAATGAACCACCACGGCGCTGTCTAACACCAGCCTGATGTGAATCTGGCCGGCGGGGCAAAGTTTCTTCAGAGTTAGAAACACTGCCATAGCTTCCAAGGTGTTTATATGGAACTGTCGAAACATTATAGACCATATGCCTTGTACTTTTTGTTTTGGTAGTACCCTCCCAGCCTCTTAATGAGCGTCTGTGTGGATTACCAGAGCTGGGAGGGTGAAGAGGACAGACTTGAAAGGCCTTTGACTGTGGACCATGGTGAAGCCTTGTGTCTTCAAGATTTCTTGGGATTGAAGAGACTCTGTCTCTAGGCCTGACATTAGCTCAAATCTCTCCGCCACGCTCTGTTTATGTCTTTTAGTCTTGCTTTCAAGAGCAGGTCTGTCACTGAAGCAAACTGAAGAGAGCGAGAATCCTCTCTTGAGACCGTGGGATGCAGCTTTGCCCTTCAAGAGGAGCCACTCTGGTAGCGGCTATCTCCTCGGCTTGGCCGGTAGGAGGGATAGCCTGTCTGAGTTAGGTCCCACTGGAGAGCCAGCCACTGAAAGCCTAATGACTCAGGAACTCGATCACTATGGCTGCTTCCGGCACTCCTGTGCGATTGGGGCCCAGATTATCAATCGTCCAGGTATGCTGCTAGGAGATCCCCGGGACCATAGCTGCTGAACAACTGTTTCCGCCAACCGTGAATATCCTTGGGGCTATATTGAGCCGAGGCATGACCCTGAAGAGTAGGCCTGTTTCCTAGTCTGAAACTTGGAAGGAGAGTTCGCGCCGCTGGGGCGTGATGTCAGCATCTGAAAGATCGATAGAGGTGGTGACGGCTCCGCAGCGGCAGTAGAGTCGATATGAGCAACTGTAAATTATCACGAGAAGCATCCGCGTGTATGTAGAAATTTAGGCAAACAGATCCAGAATCACTCTTTGCTGGCCAGAATCTTTCTTGGGGACAGTGAACAGCCTGCTGTATGCCAAATTTAGTAGTGCCTCACTTTCTTTATTGCTCTCTTGTTGAGAAGCTCCTTCATAAAGTCCTGTAGAGCTTTGGAGGAGGGTTGATGAAACCTGATCAGGGGAGGAGGGTCCCTGATCCAGCTCCAACCCAGGCCTTTGGACACAATGCTGTGTGCCCAAGGACTGAAGGACCACTGGTCTCTGAACCAGTATAGGCGTCCACCTACCTGACTGGTCTCAGTGGGAGGAAGCAGGTTTGTTTCCTCTACCGCGGCCACTTTTCCCCCGGGAGACGGATCCAGCCCTGCCTCTCTAGCCTTAGGGGCTCGACCCTCTACCCCCACCCCAAGCTCCTATTAAGGCCGTGAAGACCCGGCCTTCATGGGATGAGGGTTATGCGCCCGTGAGGAGGCGTGCGTAGAGCGCAGCAAGGGATTGGGCTGGTTGAACCCTTTTTATACTGTTGGGGTTGGGCCTTGGAGGTGGACCCGGTTGGCTCACCCGTCGGGCAGACTGCCTACGAACAACCGCCTGGTGTTTGGCATGGTCTCCTGTGCTTCCTGTAACGTTCCCAGGCCTATTCTGGGAACCGCTAGACCTCAGGGTCTTCCGCTGAAGGCGGAGAGATGCCCCACTGGGGCGCAGACTCTAGTTAGCCCTGGTAGCCGCCCAGGACACTGGAACTTCATCTTCTGGGAAAAGATTGTCTCCCAGAAAGAACTCTTCATGAGTCTGTTGGCTCATGGCGAATGTGGCATCAGCGAAGATGGACTTACGGCAGTTCATCTTTGCCACCATGAAGTCGTACAGGTCCGACTGGAACCCTGCTAACAGGGATTTAGTCAGGACCTGAAACAATGGCTCCTCTGCAAAGGAGACGGCGGTCGCTTCTGACAGGCACAGCGAGTTCAAAGACCGGCTCAACGACCCGTGCGGAACTCAGTCTTCAGGAGAGCTTCGGAAAGCAGGAAGCTGCTCGCTGAACTGGTTTGGCCAGCGCAATCTCGTCCATTTACCGACAGTAAATGTGGACGGACGTCTTTCAGAACTCGTCCCCTGGGAAGATCAGAGGCGTGGATCTGATTCCCGAGCTGAGGAAAGAGTTTGCCATCCAGAAGCAAGCCTGGCGGTTGCGATGCTAACCTTGTTCAGGCAGGGAGGTGGGCAGCTTATCCCGAGAGAAAACATAGTGAAGTTGCCCTTGAAGGGGGAGTCAGCCGTGTTCTCCGCCTGCCACTTTCGAGAAGGTGCATAAAGAGAGCAATTCTGCTGATCCTAGGAAGATCACCGTCTCTTGGGACCTTGTTCTGGCGTACCCAGGCTTCCTCCGTCCAAGCCCTAACGGCCTTACAGGTAGGGGGCAAGAGATCTTGTGGCCGGGAAGAGCGCCAGTTCCTCCTAGGCGCCTGGTACCCCGTGGGCATAATGGTCAAGGTGTCTTCATGCGGATAGCACGAAGGCAAAATGCCATGGGTTCCTACATCAAAGGAGGGAGGGTAGCAGTGTCAGGGATCTGATAGTGTTGTCCGGCCCCACCGGAGCGTGCCATATCAGCAAGAAGAGTCTCCTGGCTCTGAAGCCTCTCCGCCAACTTAGAAAGTTTGGCATCAACCTCCGTAGAGAACCTCTCTAACAACATCCCAGCAAACGCCTCAGGGTCAAAGGCAAGCTGGCGAGGAGGGCTGGGGCTGGCCACCCTCTTACTAGCTCCTTTACAGGTACCTGGTTTTGCTCAGGCCACAGGTTCAGCAACCTTTGGCTTTGGCGGAGGAAAGGGGATGCCTTCTTCGGGAAGGCAGGCTTGGCCCTTCGCCTTCCACGACTTCTTCAACTTGGGGACAGTAGGCTGGCGCTGTCCCTCAAGATAGAAAGATTTAAGCGAAGCCCTGAAGAGGATACAGAGGATGAAGGGAATGAAAAAGGCCGCCCGCCCCCACTGCCTCACTTACCTCTCTACCTACCTCCTGGTCCTGCTCGGTATTCATGGGCTCCAGGTCCAAATCCAGAGCGGCGACGTCCTCCGAAACCTCCGTGTAAAGGGGGTCCTCTTGTAGTGGCTGGGTCACGATGATGGATCTCGGCCATCAGCTGAGCTGCGGCCGCAGCGATCCGGGCGCCGGGGTAGAGCAAGTCCCTCAGCTTCCCGTCGAGGACGTAGGGCTTCCCCGACGGAACGTTCCTCCCGAACCCAGCCACCCAGGCGCGGAGAGACTCTAGGGCCTCCTTCTTGGAGGACTCGTCGGCCTGAAAGGGAGCAGGGAATCAAGGAAGGGCTAATATACTGTAAAATATATAAGCGCTAGAACACAAGATATGACAACATAGCAAACTGTAACTAACGTGAAAGAGCAGTAAGCAGCTTACAGTGGCCTGGATGCATCCACAGAAGCGTGAAGCAAGCCTCACAACCTTCCAGATGCCAGGCAGTCAGGTCATCAAGCCGGGACAAAGCACAGCCAGCGTGGGTCCGACACACCACATGCCGGCAGATTTGGTGGAGGAGTGGCGGTACATCCGGGCTCCTCTGCTTGAACAGTCCTGTAAGTGTAGACAGTATATGAACCTACTCTAAGAAACTTAAACTAGCAGGCACAGGTATTTTCCAAGCTGTACTACCGGGCACTCGGCCGGAATGAAAAACCCCGTCAGAGCAGACCCTACCAGAAAAAGTAACTGAAATTTAAGGTAAGCAAGACGAAGAGCAGTCAACAGGACCCTTACCACAAGGGATGCCGGGGGAATAAGCAGCGGGCCGAGGAGTAGGATCACCGGACTCTAATAGCAATAACAAGAAAACAAATATATATCGGCCAGTAGGATGAGCATGAGTCAAAAAAATAAATGCATATATATACAGGATGGTAACATAATCGGTTGGCACAATGACATAAAAATCAACATTCCGGCACCACCCCCTCCGGGGATCCCAAGCCTCTATTGCTGAGAACAATAGAAGGGTGAGGCTGCAAAGCACCACAGATCACAAGGGCAGGTGTAGCGCCAGTCAACCCAACTAGAGCATCCCGAACACCGGGCGAGCGGAGGACAGGCTGAAAAAAGTAACCCTGAGTGTTCGAAAACCTGCCGATCTAGGAGGCGGGTTAGGACACTGAGCAGAAAATGCCATCTGGGACTAGCCCTGGGGGCCAGTCCCTCCACCGGGAAGATCCAACAACTTCGGGGTGGTAAACCGGACACCACGGCGTCACCAGCGCGAAGATGACAAAGCTGGACAGGGTAGACCAGGGTAGGAAGGGAGGGGCTTGGTGGGGAAGGAAGGGATGTAAGGCTAGAGCGGAAAACAGGAGACTAGCAAGGAAGATGCCTTCACCTGCTCAACTGTAACCTAACCACGCTAGGTAAATAATACCAGCTTGGAGATCATGGCTACCCCAAAGGAAGGGAAAGGAATAGCGACCTAAGGCCTCCTACTCTCACCCACACATAGGCGCTGTACAACAAATAAAGGGAGAAGGAAAGGGAGGGATGAAGTAACAGGAGAAATTTACGCTCTGAAGATATGAAACCGAAAGAAAGGGAATGCTATTAAAGCATGGAGAGACACACACACAGAAAAACCTCTACCCCTCCGTAAAGAAGGGGAGGACAATGAAGTCTCACTCACAACCTAACAGTGGTCAGTGGATGGAACAACAGCAGAAACTCCCTCTACCTGCACAGTCCTCCGCTCTTCAACACAACCCAGGGTGAAGGGAAGGCAACGAGGCCAAAAGCGCAAAATAAAAAGCCTAACATACACTAGGCAGGATATAGGGAAACCCACACAAGGGAAGTTAACCAGAATAATAATAAATCACCATCATATATACATTAAACAATAAAATAATCTTGTGCTTGTGCTAGGCGCGTAGCCTAACCGAGAGAAGCGACAGGAAGTAAACAGTAAAACTGTACCTGGCGCCCCACGGTAACAATTAATAATTCTAAGCAGTTGAAAACTATGGCGTCAAGCACAAACAAATAATAATTATAAGCCATTATAAAGCTATAACTGTCAGGAAACATCCTGGAGTTACTTAGCGGGAAGATGGCGGGAACCAAATGCTTGGAACTGATGCTGGTTCAACAAAGTATCGTTAAGAGAAACACTGAAAAAACCCAGCCTGAGCATACCAGGATGAATCCTAGGGGAAATAACGATAAGCAATGTAATCGACAAAGAGAACCCCAAACAGAACAAGCTGGACGGGCATACCTCGTGGTCGACATGGCTGACTAGGGGACGCCGTAGCGTCATAACAGAACCACGTATATAAACCATGTCATCTACGGGTACAGAAACAGCCAAACTTATCATAAAACCCCACAATAAGATGGTACTTAGCGGATACAACGGTAAAAGCTGCTTTCGCGCCATGCTGAAGCGAAAAAATCGCCAAAGCACAAGTACTAAAAAAATTTTTAGCAACAAAGATCACGTGCTAGAAATGGAATGAGTTCAGATGGCGCTGGGGTCGCCGCTTGGCGGGCGGGTGAGTGTGGGAGCTGGTACGGCTCTCTGCTCTTCCGAGGGATTTTGCCATTGGGATGTCTTCGAGTGTGGATTTCTGTGGTTGTGATTTCTTCCCACTCACCCTTATCCATGCAGCGCCTTCTTGGTATAGAAAGCGCACCGATCTGAAATTAGTAACTAGCATTCCTGATAGCTTTTTCTCCTATTATGTTGTAATATTTATACCTAGAAAATTAAATTGCAAAGAAAGGAATTTCACCAGGTGACAGAGGACAAACTCAGAAGTAATGCCATTGCTGTAATTCCTCTTCATTCTACTATATTGTCCGTCCTGTGTTGATGCATTTTTTCCAGAAAATTTTTTAACACAAGTCTTGTTACTGTGATCATAGAGTAGCGTACAACATTTGGGCTGGGCCTGCAGATACACTTACATTTTTTGAAGCGGTCACCTTTGCCCTCCTGGCAGTTGGAACAGCAAAGAAAATCTAATGATTTATAATCATCAAACCTCAAGGTACTGTACTGCTTGGAGTTCTTTATATATATATATATATATATATATATATATATATATATATATATATATATATATATATATATATATATATATATATATATATATATATATATATATATATATATATTATATATATATATATATATATATATATATATATATATATATATATATATATACATATATATATATATATATATATATATATATATATATATGTATATATATATATATACTATATATATATATATATATATATATATATATATATATTATATATATATGTATATATATATATATATTATATATATATATATATATATATATATATATATATATATATATATATATATATATATATATATATATATATATATATATATAATATATATATATATATATATATATATATATATATATATATGTATCATATATATATATATATATATATATATATAATATATATATATATATATATATAATATATATATATATATATATATATATATTCCAAGTATATAATATAAATTTTTATTCAAGTAACTTGCAGTAATTATATCACTGTAGTTTTCTGCTACGTGCAACTTGAATTTTTAAAATTCGCGACAATACTCTTCTTCATCCTCTGGGAAGGAAGGGAACAATTCTTGAAAATGTTTCAGTTTGAGACATGCTGTCCTAGAGCTCACACAGTTGTAGGAACGCAGCTTGGTTTTTGGAATCTTCTTGTTAGCTTCCCGTTTCGGTGAAGTATTCTGAATTGTTCGCCTTCAGCACTAGTTTTTGTTTTTTAACAACTGATTTTGACTTTTTATAACTGATTTTGACTTCTTCCATCTGAATTTGATTACTGTTTGTGACTTTTGTGTCGGCTGGCTTTTCCTCTTAGCAGGATTTGCCGATTGATGTTATTGAATAGTTCGGTAGTTCCTTTTGAGAACCACCATCAGGCTTTTTATTTCTGTTGTGTTCTCCGGGAATATTTTCACAGTGGATATTAACCTTTGTAATTTTTGTCTAGTTTTTTATTATGTCAGACTCTAGCCTATCCAGTTTTGGTATACTTGAGCAAAAGCTCTAATATCAGGCTAACTAAAGCTTCATATGATGCTCATACCATGTCTTCTTGCAGTCGTCTCTCCAGTAATCTAGCGATGGCCAGCCAGTGTGTAGAGTTGGGATGAAGGCGTGGAAGAACTTAACTATTATCTCTAAGTAAAGATAGTTTGCTTACTGGACATTACCTATGGATGAATTTACCTACTAGCAAAAAACTGTTTCATAGACTAGTGAGGGTATTCTTGATCATTATCAGCGTGGACAGTGTACCCCTGCAGCTGGTAAAGAAGTGGTATATTTACCTTTACCTCGCCTTATTTTCGACAAGTGTCCGTTAAAATGGAAAAAGAAATTTAAAGATATATATTTCTATATATTTATTCTTTCAGATCAGCTGTAGATTTAAACAAGAGAGATTTAATTAAAAAATTTGCCCTTAATTGCACTTGTAACAGTCAGTTTACCAGTTGGTGCCCTCACTGCCCAAGTTATTGCACATTGGAAGTTCCAATGAGTACAGTGGTCAGTCTAGCAGGACAGGTCACAGACTTCACTACCCTACGTTCTCTGCTGTGAGGGAACAACGTATGTCAGTGGAATGATTCCATAAGCTTTTGTTCGACACGTATACGAACCATCCGGTCCTTTACAATTAGGAATTGCACTTTCAGCGTAGGCACAGAAAGCGGCGTTAAACTCTTGACAAGGTGGTTAGGCGTAACTACCGCAGTAGGCGAATACCCGCCTGCCCGGATGTAAACATTCCGGTTTGCTTTCGGCCGTCATGCATTGCAGACGTGTTTTCGGTTCTCTCTGCCTGACTGTCGTTAAGCTCTTACTATTATGGTGGGATCTTTCTGTATTTTTGTGTATATATACATGTTTGATATTTATTAATACAAACCCACGATTTGTGATAACCTTGCATAAGCCGTCGTTCCCTGCACTGTGTCTTGGGTTTGACGGCCAAGGGCGTAATTAAGAAGCGTAACCGAGTGGTAGCCCTTTGTGTAGTTCCTGAAGGCGTTCCCCTGTACATTCGGAGATATATTAGCTTGGGACATAATATCTTCGCTCCCCTACATTGATCGGGACGTAAGAGTTTGCTTCCCTTCTTGGGCTCCCGCCCTCCATGTACTGTATAAGGAGCATCACTACTTCCTTCCTACTTATGCTGATTGTTGCTTCGCCACCTGCGCTTGGAGAACTACGGGGCGGGTGGGAGGTTGCGGGCATCTTCTGTAAGTTCCGCTTCCACGGTGCCCTTGGTGGCCTCCCCTCCATCCTTTTTCTCTTCCCGTAGGTTCTTCCTTCTCCCTTTTAGTAGAGATCTCTCCTTCGCCGATGTAGGCCGAGCCACAGGGCGGTGTGGCGAATTCAGCCCCTAAACACTGCACTCACCTGATCTTAGGTTGCTGGAGATGGATAAAGGTCCACGATTCGCCAATCACAGCACACAAAAACCACAAAACAAAACTGAGGACAGACCCTCATGCAACAACGAACAAAGAAGAGACACATGCACCATCAATATTTGGTACCGTTATCCAGAACAAAATTACTTTCAAACTGCCGTCCACTTTCCAGGTTGGACCTCAACTACCCAAGACTCTCCCAAAACCGAAATCTACCTAACATTTTCACAGAGACTGTGCCAGTCGCGACTCAACAACCCGAACTACTCTAGCGACAATTACACTGCATCTCTCTCTCTCTCTCTCTCTCTCTCTCTCTCTCTCTCTCTCTCTCTCTCTCTCTCTCTCTCTCTCTCTCTCTCTCTCACACACACAAAACGTTGGGAAATGCTAAATACAAACAAATTCATTCATCCCTCTATAGCGGGGGCCGGTCGAGCGACCTCTTCTAGAGTACCCCTTCTCGCTGCATAGGGCAGTTCCCCTTGTAGCAAGAGGAGTCTCCCTCTACTAATCATCTCTGCTTTTTCTTTCAGGTTGACAGTAAGCATCACAGACACAGCAGCAGTTGGTTGGATATCTCAGGGGATATCTCGCGTGAAGCAGTTCCGACGTTCATTTAGTGTTGCTTTGGGATCGACCACAGCACCTGGTTAGATGACATATTTCCAAGTTGGGATCATTCTGACTGTGTTCCCGCCGATGTAGATCAATTGCTGTCATTGCTGGCCTTCATGTATGCTGTTGCACTGCCTCTGGCGTATCTGTGGTCCATCTGCTCCTGCTGTTCCCTGTGTTATGCTCTTGTTAACTCAACGACAGTCTCTGGGCTGCTCTTCCTGGTCTCCTGCCGCAGCCGCCCTGATCATTTCTGTCGCTGCTGGTGACTCCATGTGACATTTCTGTCCGTTGCAGTAGCTCCTGCCTTCCAAACCGCTTCCATAGCTCCTGCATCGGCTGTCCTGATCGGCCCGCTGCTTCTCCTAGTGGTCATCCCTGGGGCCACTTCCGTTGTGTTCCTGCCAGCTCCCCTGGAGGTTACGATGTCCGCCATCCTGTAGAAGATGTCAATGTGAAGTTGAAGAAGTTGCCTTGTGGAAGTGATGTTTGGCTGTTGCAGTGGCTGCCTTCAAACCGCTGCCATAGCTCCTAGATGGATGAATAAATTTGTTTTTATTTAGCATTCCCAACGTTTTGTGAGAGAGAGAGAGAGTGTAATTGTCGTTTAGTGAGTGCTTGGTTGTTGGAAGAGGGATGAGGTCGTTAGGTTGTTTACGTGCTGTCTGTCTGTGCAAATGTCGAGGGAGTTTTTCGGTTTTTGAGAGAGTCTTGAGCTGAGTTCTGTGCAAGGCGGACATTGATGGTGCATGATTATTGTATGTTCGTGAGTCGAGTGTTTTCTGTTGGATGTCATTGTTGTCTGTGCATGTCTCTTTCTTTTTGCTTTCGTTTTTTTGGTTGGAAGTCTGTTTTCCGGTTGTTTGTGAACTTTTGTCTACTGTGTTATGACCATGGACACCCTCAACCATCTCCCAGCAACCGAGGATCATAGTGAGTATTGTATGTGGTTATATGTTGGTGTATCTGTGTTGTGTATTGTTTTTGTGTTTTAAAATCCTGCCACATAATATTTGGCGCCCAACGTGGGGCTGTTGTATAACAGCCGTTAGGATTGTTTGTGGTGGGTAGAGTGAGGAAGTAAGTGGTCAGGATGAGTGAGATAGAGAAACTGAGAGAGGAATTCTGAGTGGCTAGGAGCTCCAGGTAGGCTGGAGGAGGAGAATGGGAGGCTGAGGAGTGAGAATGAGGAGTTGAGAGTCAGTTGGAGGAGATGGGGGAATGCTACAGTGCAAAAGAAGAAATGAAAGGGGAGATGAAAGAGTCGAAGAGAGAATGGATAAAAAGTTGGAGGGAATGATGAAGGTATGGAAGAAATGGTGAAAGGTATGTTCAAGGGTGTTTTTGGAGGAAGGGGCATGTTGGAGGCAGGTTCTCTGGAACGTGTGAAGGGGCAAGAGAGAAAGAAAGGAGGAAGAAGTGAATGGAAGCATGAGTGATGAAAGTGATATGGGAATAGGAAGTAAGAAACGAGGGAATGAGAGGCAGGGTAAGGAAAAGGGGAATGAAAAGCAAGGGAAAGGAACAGAGGAAAGTAAGGATAAGTCAGGGGAAGAAAAGGGAAGAAGGGAAAGGGAAAAGGAAACTGTAAGAGGGTAAAGGAAGTGGGAAAGGCAGGAAAGAAGGAGAGGGTGAAGGCAGTAGTGATAGTGAGGTGGATGGAGGTGAGTGGATAAAAGTGGATAAAAAGAGGGGAAGAAGAGTGTAATGGTAAGATGAATGTAAGTGCAGAAGTGGACTCTTTGTATTCGGAAGAGGGTATGAAGGACAGAGTGAAAGTAAGCTAAAGTGAGAGTGAAAGTGAGAAAGAAGTGAAAGGCTATGTATGTGAGGGAGGTACCCCGGTGTGAAAAGTATAATGAGTATGGAAGTAGGGATGTGCATGATTTCTTTAGGGAGTATGAAAGGTTTGTCAGGATAAGTATGGGGAAAGTAAGAGAGTGTGGGCACGAGAATTAGGAGAATATTTGACTGGGTTTTACTTGATATGTATAGGGTCATTATGAGTGTGGGGATGTTGAGTATGACAAGGTGAAAGCTACACTAGTTGAGCAAGCGAGGCGTATGAAAGCGAGTGTTAAGTATAAGAGGAAGAATGAATTTGATGAGGCAAGAATGAAAGCTGGGAAACCTTGTCACTGTATGCTTGTAGGCTGGAGACGTTGGCAACGAAGAAGTTTGGGGATGATGGGATAGATGAACAAGGAGTTAGTACGGAAGTTGTTAGGGACAGTGCCAGATGGAGTTAGAGAATTTGTGAACTTAGCGGAAGGAGAAGAAAGATGGACGAATGAAAGGTTGACTTGGGGAGAAATTTTGGAAATTGTAGAAGATTATGAGCTTGACAGGGTTATAAAGAGAGCAGAAGTGTAAGTGTAAGGGCTGGGGTAGATGAGAGGGTACCAGAGTTCGGAAGCTTTAGGGATGCAGTGTTGAGGGGCCCAATGAGAATGGCCGATAGTGTAATAGATAGGAGTGTAAGAGCAAGTAATGTGGAGGTGCCAGGGAGGATGAATGGTGGGTTTTGTAAAGGAACAACGGGTTGGACGGGTTAGGGATAGTAGTGTACAAAGGGAAGGTCGATGAGTGGAAGTCGAGCGAAGTGTTTTAGATGTGGAAAGGAAGGACATACAAAGAATGAGTGTAGGTGGGCTTTAGGAGCGTGTTTCGGGTGTGGGCAATCGGGACATTTGGTAAGGAGTGTCTGAAAGATAGGGGTTAAATGCTACCAGTGCGGACAGGTGGGTCATATTGCTAATGGTTGTAGGGGGTACCCAAGTGAATGTAATATGTGGCAACTGTGGTAAGAACGGGCATTATGAGAGAATGTGTTCAGACCCGAGAGCGAAGTGTGTCGAATGTGGAATGGAAGGGCATGTATCAAGTGTATGTAGACGAAAGAGGGTGACTGTGACAGCGAATTCGGGAAACTGAGTGTGAAGGGGTTCAAATGGGTGGATCTCAGGATGCAAGCGGTGCGTGTGATGCATGTACGTGAGGGTTGTTGCATGAGGATCAGCAATTTGTTTTGATAGAGTATGGTAGGAAACGTAAGAAAGGGAAGAACGTAAGTAAACTGAATGGTCGTAAGTTGTGTGATAGGGGTGTGAGTGCCAAAGTGGAAATGAATGATAAAGCGTGTAATACGGATGAATGGGATGGTATGAATAGAACGTATATAGCATATGCGGGTTTGATATAACTGAGTTGACTGAACGTTTAGGGGTTAGTGAGCGGTTGGAGGTGAGCGAAAGTGTAAGAGTAAGAGAGCGTAGCAAGTAATATGAGTGATTGAAAGCATGAATGAATCGTTGCAAGAATTGGAAAGGTCAATGAGCGAATGGGATGGGTTAGTTGAAGAATTGGGGAGGTATTTGGGAACGAGTTAGAGGGTATAGATGAGATTGTGGATGAAATTGAGAGTGGTAATAGTGAAGAAGATAGCGTGAATCTGAGAGAGAATGGAGGAGAAGATGTGAGTTTGAATGTTGCTAGAAGAGAGAATGATTCTGAGAGAATGATTGCGTGCCCATGAACGCGATCTAGAGGACCTGCTAGTGGCGTCCGTGGGTGTTGCGTAAGGCGATTTGAAAGAGGTGTGAAAGGTGTTGGTTGGGAAATGCTAGAAAGGGGGGGAGAAATATAGAGGATGAATAAATTTGTTTTTATTTAGCATTTCCCAACGTTTTGTGAGAGAGAGAGAGAGAGAGAGAGAGAGTGTAATTGTCGTTAGTGAGTGCTTCTGGTTGTTGGAAGAGGGATGAGGTCGTTAGGTTGTTTACGGTGCTGTCTGTCTGTGCAAATGTCGAGGGAATTTTTTTCGGTTTTGAGAGAGTCTTGAGCTGAGTTCTGTGCAAAGCGGACATTGATGGTGCATGATTATTGTATGTTCCGTGAGTCGAGTGTTTTCTGTTGGATGTCATTGTTGTCTGTGCATGTGTCTCTTTCTTTTTTTTTTTTTTTTTTTGGTTGGAAGTCTGTTTTCCAGTTATTTGTGAACTTTGTCTACTGTGTTGGCGACCGTGGACACCCTCAACCATCTCCCAGCAACCGAGGATCATAGTGAGTATTGTATGTGGTTATATGTTCGGTGTATCTGTGTTGTGTATTGTTTTTTTGTGTTTTAAAATCCCGCCACAGAACCAGAGAGAGTCCTATGCCCTGTCAGGGCTCTCAAGGTCTACTTGGACAAAACAAAGGAAAGTCGAGGCCCCTCGGACAATCTATGGTGTTCAGTGAAGAGACCGGACTTACCTATGTCGAAAAAATGCACTGGCATTCTTCCTGAGAACACGATTAAAGAAGCCCATTTATGCTGTCAGGACACTGATTTTAAACTTCTGAAAGTCAACGCTCACGAGGTGAGGCGGTGGCAACTTCAGTGGCTTTTTCAGAAGAATATGACACTCAGTAACATTCTGGGTGCCACATTTTGGCGTAGCAACTCCGTGTTTGCTTCACACTCCCTGAGAGAGATGTGAAGACGACATATGAGAACTGCTTCTCGCTAGGACCATACGTTTCGCAGATACAATCCTGGGGGCAGGAGTGACACACATCATATCCTATAGAAAATGGTTAGGAAGTGTTTTTATGGTTGCTGGGTCGACCGCCAGAGGTGGACTTCCACTCTTCAGCTTTAGTTTTGCTATCCTAATTTCGTTAGGCTTGGTCAGGTGGTTGTGTTTTCTTCGTTTGCCCTCATTGTATGGTCAATATGGTCTAGTCACATCGTGTCACGCCCCGTTGACAGATCATCTAGAACTTAACAGCTATACAGGTCACTACCTTGCTGGAGACTCTAGTAAAGCAGAAGCGGACTTGGGTGACAGTAATCACGAAGTCAGCTATGCTAACAGGTAAGGGAACCAAGGTGTCAATCACCTACATGTATTATGTTTCTAAATCCTATTCTGTCTGTACCCACCTCTAATGGTGGTATTCAGCTATATATACTCGTATATCTGACAGGTAAGTCTCATGAACAAAATATTTTAATGATAAAATAAAGTTTGTTCATACTTACCTGGCAGATATATATATTCATAGTGCCCGCCCACCTCCCCTCAGGAGACAGTGGCACTAGAAAATCTGAATAGAAAATGGGAATGGTTCCTGATACCCGCCTCCCAGCGGCGGGAATGGCTACTAACCACCTGATCTCCCACTGCGTGTGTCGTAAGTTTTGAAATTCTGTCGGACTATCAGAGAATACTGCTATATATATATCTGCCAGGTAAGTATGAACAAACTTTATTTTATCATTAAAATATCATATTTCCGTTATTATCCAAACAATGTTTTGGAAGTGCAAATCGGTGTTTGCATCGCATTGCCTGCGTGAAATTGAAACTGTTTATGAAAAATTGCAGTACCTTGGGTCCAATTTCGGTTGCTGGTATGGTGGAGTGTAAGTCTTCCTTCAATCCATTTATTTTTTGCCTTGACTAACGGTGTTGAGTTGTAAGAGGGCCTGGGGTGCTATGTACTTGGAGTAATCACCAATTTATCTTTCTATGTTTGGGTAATGGTTTTAATTGTTAGCATTAGGCGACTGTGTTGTTTGTTCTCTGGTTTTATCATATGGCACTGTGCCCAGGGCAGGCAATATTGTTAATTCTTTGTGTGCAATTAGATACTCCTTTTCGCAGCAAAGAATCCCACTGATGTAGCAGGCAACCCTGGCTATACGGCCACACCTCTACAGGTTGAGATGAGTGCCATCCAGAGGCAGTAATTTCCTGTAGCAGCTCTCTCAACATGTAAGGAATCAGCAAGCATTTTACCAATGCTAGCGATATTTTCAGTTTCCTTTACATTACAGTTATCAGTGGATTGGAATAGATTATTCATGCATCCCACCTCCTGCAATGTGGGATTCAGCTATGTAATTACTTGGTAAGTATGTCATTTTATAATAAAATAAAGTTAATATATACTTAACAAGTAATTACATGATCAAAGCCCTCCTCCTCCTCGCATGGATAGAAAGGCATAAACCTATTGATCTCATTTGCTGAGCTGGTTCTTCTCTTACCCCAAAAGTCGGTGGTGTCAGTCGCCTAGCCAAAACAAAAGTGGTGCTACCATGCGAATTTCAAAATTCTAGCTGCCGACAAGTTAGAAACTTATAGCTATGTAATTACTTGGTAAGTATATATAAAACTTTATTTTATTATACAAATGTCCTCTTTGTGCGCATCTTATGCAGGGTCAGATTTGTTCAGTAGAGGATACATGTATCGAATGTGAGGGGTGGGATCTTAAATAATGGAAGATTTTGAGTTCTCGTCTTTCAAAACTTGAGAGGGATAGAAAGAGAAAAGCAACAATTAAACATGACATGACCTTAGCTAGTCAGAAATCTGCAAGTCTTCTTCGGAAGTTCCTATCATTTCTTTGAATGCTACTTCTCATCCCCCTCCTCTTCAGTACCACCTGATCCCTTACCCAGCTCTCTTGCTCCTGACCCCAATGCCATAGCCATTGCCAGTCTGGAGTCGAAATTTGATAAAAGGCGAAGGTCCCTGGCATACTCCCCCAAACCTGGGAGAAGCTATACGGAGGCTCAAGGGAGGTGAGTTGGGTCTGCCCACAGATAGTCGGCCCCTCAGTCGCGCCTGTTGCAAAATCCCAGGTGACAACAGTGCATGACAGCCATTGGAAAGGCTCTTCCAGTTCAGAGGCTTCCAGCCCTGAACAAAAGCCCCAGTGGTGCTTCAATGATGTGTCTAGACCACTGAAAAGGTCTGCAGTGGAGGTGCATTGCTCGCCTCAAGTTCTGTGCAAGAAGGCGAAGGAGTCTCTTCCTTCATGCAGTTTCTGGGATAGCCCGGAATGTTTTTCTCCCAGTCAACCCGACGTTCGCCGACACAAGGGCCCAACTGCGCCAGATAGCGCAGCAGTTTCAGAGTGCTTTTCTCCTTCTCCTGAAGTTCCTAAACACAAGCATCTAGTGGCATAAGTAGCTTTAACAGAGCCTTTTTCTTCAACTCTGTCTCCCAACTCTCTTAAGAGTAAGCACCCAGTAGCGCCAACTGGTGCAGCAGTTCCTGAGCGCTTATCGGCGTCCGAGCTCCCAGTAACCCCTGACTGTCCAGTAGTGCCTGAGCTTCCTTTGGCGCCCGAGTGTTCTTTGGCAGCAAATCAGTCAGTAGCAGTCATACGCTGTGTCTCTCAAGTGCCCAGCTTCCGAGCTCCTTGTAATGCCCACTCAGTTGCATAGTGCTACTCCTTCAGGTTATCCTGACTCATCTTCTAGATGATCGGCACCAGCTCAACAGCGTCTGGATGATATTTTTGGCTTTTGAAGAAACCTTCTTCTGTGAAACCTTCCAAGGAGTTGTCGTCACCAGTCTCATTGGCGGAAGAGGAATTAGATGTGGAACCAGAAGAGGATCCCACTGGCGCAGCATTGGTTGGTGTACCAGGAGCCCCCTTCCCAGCTCTTTCCTCTGAGTTGGGAAGGACTTGGCTTGGTCATTGGACAGCATACATCTCTTAAAGGAGTTCTATTAAGCTTATTCCAGGAAGGGGTAGGGCACACACCTAATAGGAGAGTTCGTTTCAGGAGTGTTGCCTCAAGACAAGCCTCACCTTTATATCAATGTCCTGGAAATGTTAGTAGCATGGCTGCTTTCGGTTTATGCAGGAAAAGGTTGACAATTCAGTCTTGTTACAGTTCTTCAAACTGAAGGGACTAGACCTTTCCACTTCAGTAGAATTATCTCTGTTACTGAGAGGTTTAGAACAGTCTTGCCCTCAAGAGATGTAGCCTCTGGAGTGAGATGTTTCCTTAGTCCTGGAGAGCCTTACAAGGCCTCTTTTTGGAGGCTCTGTCCAATAATTTAGATAGAGACCTAACTCTCAAGACTGTATTCCTCATGGCTTTGACGTCAGTGAATAGAGCAGGGGGATTAAATGGTCTGTAATATCTTGCCTGTCACTCAAGAGTGTTGGGGATATCTCCTGATTGCTTTCATCCCAGAATTTGTAGCAAAAACTCAGAACCTGTCAGTTTAAGATGAGAGGTTCAAGAGTTTCTCGGTTCCTTCCCTGCAAGACAATAGTAGTGGAGGCCTGGAAGAATTGCTTCTTTGTCCAGGTTCCTTTGATACGTACATCAAGAAGAGTATTGGTGTCTGAGTAAGGAGAGGGCATTGTTCCTAGAAGTGATTGTGCTAACTATCTTGGAGAACTGAGTCTTAGGACCATGATCTTCTCTTTTCCAAAGCTGCTTCCATTTTACTCTTGGAAAAGGCTAACTCAGTGACAATGATGATTGATTGATTTAATATTAAATTATCGGGTGTAACAACAACAGTCATCAACAGCAATAAATATAATAGCAAAATCAATTTTTTTCCCACAAAAGCTATACAACAACAAAAATAGCATTTATATAAGTTATAAAAATGAACAAAATCATAAAAGTTCTGTAGACAAATTACATTTTGCTTAGGAGTCAAGCTCTTTCTGGAAACTTAAAAATACCCTTTCGGTTAAAGTTTACTCTCTCTAAGTATTCTAGAGAGGATGTAAATGCTACTGCCTTTCCAACATTCAGAAAGGAGATACCTTCTTGGGGTCACCAAGAATGGGACCATCAGCTGGCAAGTGTTGTACAGTCAACAGGATCAACAGTCATGGCAGGAATGCTGGGGTTGCTTGTCCATCAGAAATCCATGGGTGAAACATGTCCAATCCTCAGATAACATAGGACAGCTTCTCATCTCCTTGGCATATTATTGTAGAACCATGGGATAGATGACGTAGTAGTAATGTAGATTTTACGGTTAATTCCAACCAGCCTCCTTTACATTCATATGGATTGCTTGGAAAAAAGTCTGTATAGGGCAAAGAGTCAGTCTTTCTGTAGCATTTGATGCAGTTCTCTGCCAAACTGCCTGCCTTTTCATTGGCTATTATTCCTTGGCCTGGTAACCAGAAAAAATTGACTTCTGTACCATGACATATAACTAAAAATATATATATACATATACATTCTAAAACTCCAAGACAACTGGGTGCTTGGTATTACTTTTCCCAGAGGTTGCCCAGGGAGCCACTAAAGATTGCAGTTTTTCTTGCCATAAGTTAAGATTTCTTTTAAAATATTAAAATAGCATATAATTCTGCACAAAGATCCTAATCAGGTCCATAGAATTCATACATTTGGCCTTAAGCTCAACTAATGAGTGTTCCATGAGCTTACTAACAAATATCAAACCAAGGAATATTGTTACTGTTAACTCAGAATACTTTGCCCATTCAATATATATATCTGGTTTGACACCCATTATTCAACAAAAGTGAACAGATTTTGTTGCGGAGGATCTAAAATGAGGCATTTCTGCCTGTTTCACTATTTATTAATGTGTACCTAGTTGAAGTTGCAGTTCTGTCACTACATTCTTGAAGCTGTGAATAATATTGAGGTCATCTACAAATAGTGTCTATATTATATCCTTTGGGATTACTTTTACATTGCCACTGATAGCTAGTGCAAAAAGGGGTGACACTTAATATGCACCCATGTGGAACATCCTGTTCTGGACACATACTTGGTAGTGTGGCTCTTATGCTTCTATTTTGTAGTTGAAATTGCCCAAATTCTAGAATTGCTCTAATCAAAAGGGTAGCTCCTTCTCAGATTGTAATTATAGAGGACTTGCAAGCACCATGCCTCCTTGTGGTGTCTTTTCTAAATAAAAAATGTAGATACAGTAGAACCCCGGTCCTCGACACTAATCCGTTCCAGAGGAAGAGTCGAGATGTGATTCAGTCGAGATCCGAATCAATTTTTCCCATAAGAAATAACTGAAAATGGACAGCCTGTTCTTGACCACTAGTCATTACCCTAACCTTGCCTTTTTATACAAAACATTACACATAAATTATAATTAATTAAGTTCAGATTTGAATATAACTTAACGTATTAGACACACTTTTCATTTTTAAATGTATACTACATAAAAAATCTGGCCTACGTTCAACTCGCCCGTATTACCGATGGTTGGCTGAACGCCAATGCCTAGTCTAAGCTAGGTACCAGTATGTACTGTAGTGGATAGGCACAAAAACTGTTACTAATATAATAAAATAATAAAAATAAGCTGAATTATGTCTGTTATCACAAACTTAAGAAAAATTGCCTAAGTTATGTTGGTAGCTTGTGACATGAGTTGATATAAACAAACCAAAACACTGCCCTGGTGGCCTATTATGGTAATACATAAACGTTGTTTATGTTCAGTATTAATTTATGGTAAATTTCATACAGAGTCTACTGGAATATTGTAAACAAAATCACTTTAAAATATCTTTCAATAAAGCGGGCTTTAAACAATACATGGTAATGCCAACTAGCGGCAGCTGATGGAAACACTTTCTCTGCAAACATCATATGATTTTCGGGTCGGATTCCGGTTTGTTGTTCAAACTCGATGCAAAATTTACTTAAAATTTCGCATAAAAATCCAATTATGTCGAGTTCTGATATGGTTGAGGACTGGGGTTCTACTGTACGTGGTGTTATTTAGATGCGGATGCCTCACAAATAGATGATGCCTTATGGACAAGCACATCTGTGGTGAAGTGCATATTTCTGAATCCATATTTGGCAGGGGAAAGATAATAGTTTCGTTCTATGTACCATATAAGTCAAACACTTACCATCTTAGTTTTGCAAAAGCAAGGTGTTAAAGCACTGGGTCATTAGCTGATCATCAACTGGCTGTCTTTTCCTGGTCTAACAAAAGTTAGCACTTGCAATGTTTCCCAAATACAGTATGTGGAAAAGAATGTTCAGAGTGTATTTGATTTTTCATACTTAAAGTTCATGTTTTTGTGTTTTTTGCACGATGTTTAATCATTACATGTGGGATTTTATCTGGGCTGGCCACACACTCTTTAGCATTTGTTATAGCTGATTCAAATTCTTTCATGAAGAAAGGTACATTGTAAGGTTCTTGCATGTATGGAGTAATGCATTAATTTTCTTTTCTTCTCTATGGTGATAGTCTGGATAGGGCTGGTCATAGGATTTGTTTGATATATCAACAAAGTGATTTGCAGAAGTGTCAGCCACTATCTGAGGATCAGTATCTTTTTCATTGTTTAATTTTAGTACTTTTTGGTTTACTGGGAATAAATTTGCCAGCTATTTTTTCTGACCTTTTTCCAGACCAGGATAAGTAGAGCTTGTTCCAACACAAATACGAACTTTCATATATGGAGTACTCACACTTAGCACACTTGGCTGTCACTGAGTCATCTGAAGAAACAAAATACTAACAGGTAGGACTGGTGCCCACAAACTGAGCTTGCCTTACTAGTCCAAGAGCCAGGGCAGGATTTATTTACCCAAGAAATACAAAAGGTTTGTGAATATATGTTGTTTCTACATGACTAAAGAGTCTCAGAAAAGTGAGTCTTACAAAATTTCAGTGGTAGACATGTCTGTTAGATGTCATCAACATGGCCACAGGTGCACATGACCTGACCCCATTCCATTGACCATAGCTCAGGTGCCATTTGTCCGGCGTCCTGAACATTTGGCGTCCTTAAGAAAGGGTGTCATTTGGAGTCCTCAATTATTATTTATTTTATTTTTATATTTTTGGTGAAGAAAATAACAAGCAATTTTACGTTTATTTTTTTTGAAAATAACATGCATATATAAAAAAATTATGTAGTAAGTAGGGGAAAAGGTGCCATTTGGCGTCCTGAACATTTGCCGTCCTCAATTATTATTTATTTTATTTTTATATTTTTGGTGAAGAAAATAACATGCAATTTTATTTTTATATTTTTGCTTTGAAGAAAATAACATGATATATAAAAAAATTATGTAGTAAGTAGGGAAAAGGTCCCCGAACTGATATGAGAGGCCCAGGTCCCAAGAACTGATATGAGAGGTCCACTGCACAACTCATCAACTGTCACATGACTGATGAGATGAATGCTGAAGAAAATAGTCAATATAAACGGTTGTAGTAAGCTTACGGCGTTCTCCTGGGTTCGCTTTTCAAATATATTCATCAGAAATTATTTCCTGGCTTACGGCGCATGTTCGGGAGTTACGGGTGACGCCGATCCGACGGAAGAAATTTGGCCCCAAAACGGCAGAATAATCATAATTTGAAGGGTTTTTGATGTAAAAAAACTCAATAATAATGCAGTTTACGTCGTTTTCAATTCACCCAGAGCATTAAAAGTAGGTTTTCAGTTATGATTTTTGACGATTTTCGACGATTTTCCGGTTTGACGATTAAAAAAAAAAATGGTTCTGAGGTGCCAAGGCGCTGACTGAACGGAACCTCCATGACTCATCAACCGGGACCGCAATATAAACTATCTGTTATTAATCCCACTTTATCGATAAGAGTCTGATTAGGAGGAGGAGACACCTTGCTGAACAGATCTGAACTGATATTAGAGAGCCCCACTACGTGACTCAACCACAGCTGTGTGACTGATAAGAGCTGAACCGTTATAAACCAACTGTTATTAATCCCACAAGATCGATAAGAGTCTGATTAGGTATCCGCTGCTGATATGATTTAGACCCACTGCGTGACTCATGAACAGGTGTATCACTGATAAGAGTTGAAGCGTAATAAACTATCTGTTATTAATCCCCTCTATTGATAAGAGTCTGATTACGTATCTACTACTGATATAATTTAGACCCGCTGTGTGACTCATGAACAGCTGTATGACTTCATACGGACAGTACAGTGTACAGCTCTCTAAGATATACAGCTCTAACTCTCCACCCGATTGTTAAAAGTCACACGTTTTAACACGCTCCTGATTACGCTCACTGTCAGTGTTACTTACCTATGTATGGGATAATAAAAAGCGATTCTACCTATCCACTCATTTTATTAGATAAAGTAGTATACATTAACAAGTACATGAATCTGGGGTTCTCGACACACATTCCAATACAATACCACCACGAGTTGTTATAACCAACCGTAAACCTCTAAATAATTTTACAATAAATAACCATAGGCTTCCAAATCTAGTATGTCGTACAGCCTGACTTTCCTCCCCTCCCCTTCTTCTCCCCCCTCTTCCGTTAGTGTTCTGCATAGAAGAACTCTCCTTCCTCCTCCTCCTCCTCCCCTCCTCCTTGACCATTCATCCTAAGGAAGAAAAATAAAATGTCTTAGAAAAACCGAACGTGCCCCAAAATTAATTATGTGATGTATATTAGCAACATTTTTTAAAATGGAATTAATCATTACCTTTTATTTAAAGAACACACGCACTCTCCTTGTATGTAAGAGCTCGTTTAATGCCCGAACTCCAGTTGAACACCACACCCTCTTGAAAAATTTGAAATAGTATTCCGTCACCCACCTGTCATTAGTTTTCAAATGACTCGGGGGGAAGACAACACTCATTAACGACAAAACCGATTTTAACCCTCTATGACTCGTACAGTGAACAAAGAAAATGCAGTAAAGACCACACTTGTAATTATCGGGTTGTATCTGCCTTACGGACAGGCAAAGGGTAAAATCCGAATGCGCATCGAGAAAAGATGAGAAGCTACCCGAATAAATTTGCAGGTTTATACCGTAACTGTCAAAAAAGTAAAAAGTAGATTGTATCCTTAGGTGAACAGTCTATATAAAAACACACCCAATGTCCGACAAGATCAATACTAGAAGTTGAAGGTAGAGTATTTGATATAAAAACTAGAGGTTTAATTCTATTCTCAGGTATTTTAAATTACCAACTTCATCCTGAAGCGAACACACCTAAATATTTTAAGACTCCCTTGAACCCTGTAAAACTGTCTCGATTTCTTTCGTATCCATCACACCTAGCCTCTAACATCACACTGAATGACTCTATCTGAATCAATGGTTAAAATGCCTTTCGTGTCACTGAACAGTAAAATCATGCAAGGGTGTGGTGCAACCGTTGCCAGCTTTATGGATATTCTCAAACTGGCGAAATTTCAACGGGCATGGAATCTTCCACCTCTTCGTAATGAAGCTGAAACAATAGATGGCTCTCCCATTTTAAGACTATTATAGGTTATGAGGTTATGTCCCCCTCCTATCGACTTTTGAGTCTCGTAATACAATTAAATTGTGATAGCATTAGGAAAATTACAGTTGATGTGATACACCGTATTCCCATTAACTGTGATGTGCACATTATTCAAGTCATAAAGCTCCGAAATATAAACTGTTGGCCGCGTAATTCCCCGAAAATGTTTGCATGCTTATCATGGCCAGTGTAATCTTTTCAGGTATACAGGTATTGAAAGGTTGATCTATTAAAATGGAATCCTCGTTCTGCCCTATAACATATGTTTTATATAAAGTCTTATCAAATATATATTGTATCGGGTTAACTGCTAGAGCGGTTTTAAAGCGGACATGGCGTTATAATGAGGGGTAACCTGATCAATTCTATATTCAGATCATTTAAGTATCCATCTGTGTGTGAACCCATCACCCAGTTAGTTATTCACCATTTCGAGTCTTATTCTCAAATCCACAGAATCCAGCAAATACATGTCTATACTCGCCAGATCTATATGAGTGGAAAGTACGTGAATTCCCCTCATAACGGGGATCATCATCTGAGATTCCCACCCTACTCAGCTGTCTGAAAGAAGCGGCAGGATAAGTCTGTGTAACACCATGCGTAACATTAAAGTCATCGTGGAAAAACCCACTTATACCAACAGTCAGTAGTGCGCTGGTTTTAATACTTTTGAGCATTTTTGTGTATGATTGATAGTTAAAAACAGGACACGATTCCACCAACTTTTCATTCAAGAAAACAGAGACAGATTTAAAAAGTGTATTACTTATACCATGAACCAGTGCAATATGTACATCGTCTGCTAGCCGCACGCTGGCCCTGGCCACTGTAATGTATAATTCCAAAGCTATACTCGATAAATCCAAGATGGAACCGGTAATACGATTAATATGAAACTCGATATAGCTGTCAGTCAGGATTCGATTTACTGAATTGTTACTCGGTGTGAAATCCAATCTTTCCTTCAAATTAATCGAGCTTTCTATAATCCTACGTCTGTTCACATTTGGGAACAATTTTGAGATACCCGCGATATAGGAGGGAGACAGGAACCTTGTTTCCTGTCCCAGGCACGTTAGGAACAATGCCCGCCATTCCTGAAAAAATGCAAGAGGAGAGAGAATGTGTGCATGCACGCCAACGGGCAAAAGGTTAATGAATTAAGATCATACACATCCTTGTTATATTTACTTCTCGATTTAACCCTCTGATTCGTCATTCTCTTCTTCTTCTTCTTCTTCTTCTTATTCCCTCTCATCGCGGCTGAGCTCAGCGAGTGTACGACGTACTCCACCCCCACCTTTTCCTGGTGACCTCCCACTTCCATTTAAAATTCGTCGGCCCGTGCTTTTTGAGAGCTGTCACTCCATGTCTTTTTAAAGATTCCCGCAAGGGCAACTGATCATTCACTACATCGGAAAAGCACCGATCTGCCAAACTCTTTAACAGAAGGTTTAGCAACATTCAACAAAAAGGGAGAGTACCCTGGGTGCAATGCCGGCAATTGCCGAAAATACACCTCCGCCCTCCTATGGCTCGGATAGAAAAACTGAAATGTTTTCTAAACCCCTCCCTTCCTTAAAGGTTTGGACAGGAATAATGTTTTAAATTCCACCTCAGAGATTAGAGCGAAGACAACCTCATACCTGTTAACTAAAAAAAAAAACTTTCAATCTCCTCCCCTGTTTTTGTTAGGCAGAGCGCGCGTTTGAACGTTCCTAATTACGCAAGGTTGCGAAAATAAATAATGAAAAAGACTGAAAAGAAGGTGTTTTTATACGTGCCTCTCTATCTGGGTCTTATATGAAGCACGCAGGTGACACTCGAACCGTTATTGAAATGGATACGGCTCCCATTCTGGTCCGTGATAACAATCGAAATCTGTTCCAGGATGTTCGTGTTCAATGCTTTGTATACCGTATCGTGTATCCCCTTCCCTTTACCACTCTCTAATGTGAAACAATCCAATATATTTACTAGTTCACCTCCAAAAACAGTATGTTGAACGATATCTGTGTACACGTACATATAATCTACACCACAATTATCAGGTAAGGAATCGTCAGAGAGGTGCACATTCAATGCCTCGAGGCCGTAAACTTAGTACGCTGTATTATTTTTAAAACCTAACAACCTGGTAATTTTATCGCTGAATTTGACTGTCACACTTCTAATATCCCCCGCCTTAATGTTCCTCCTCCTAACGTGAGGGATGATAACTCTCCTGCTATCTTCATCCCAACTGAATATATCATTGCTGTTAAAAACCTTTTTATTCAGTGTCAAAATAGACTTTTAAATGTTCAAAAACATCTTTGTTAAGTGTCCTCACCAACCTTTTCATATCCCCCGCTAACATAGCTGTCGTTGGTCTATAGCTATAGGCATGCTTATCGTTTTTACCACGATCAGTAACAAAGTAGAGGGTGAATTCTTCATCTCTCGATAATACAGTGTAATAAACGCCCGGAAACATGATCGAAGCAAGACCTACTTCATATTCGCTACCATTCGGCAGGAATATAGGAGTGGGTAACCTATTCACAGACCCTGATGGGGAGTTATTTTCATACTTGTCCAGGCTGCCGAGACTGCTCGCATATACAATGTGTTCGCCCGCCATACTGATAATGTACTGCGTACAATTTTCTTCATCTAGGTCTTATATGAAGGGTGCATGACACGGTTTTACCTGTAATAAACTTGACGTCTTCCCCCTTCTGATTCGTTACATCAATCGCGATGTAATCCACCGCATTCACGGTTATAGGTTTATAAACGGCATTATGTACACCTCTACTTGGTGCACATTCCAACGCGAAACAATCCAGGATGTTTACAGTTTTATCACCCAGCGATGAAGGTTGAATAATGTTGGAATATAAGTACACACAGTCAATACTGTGATCGTCGAGATATGAAATTCTGGAGAGATGATTTCTCATTGCCCTTGAACCATAAATCGCGTATGTCAATTCTGTGTTAAACACTAATACTTGCGCTGCTCTAACACTAAACTTTACAGTGACTGAAACAATTCCTTTTACTTTCGCCACCTCGGCATTCAGGTATGTGAGACTCATCCGCTTCAAATCATCGTTCCATGAAAATAATCCTTCCCTTCGCATAACACCTCGAATGTATGCACCACAAAATGTTTCCACTGTTCTGTTCCTGAGTGCTCTGGTCAATCTAACATATCTCCCGCTAATAATGAGCAGGAACATATGTGAAACCATACGAGCGAGTGCAAACCCTGATTTAAGGTTGCTTTAAAATGAATTGTGAAATCTCTATCTTCAGGTGTGACAGCGTAGTATTCATTTAGGAGTGTAACCCCCATTTCACATTCCACATCTTTTGATAGAGTTATGGGAGTGGACAATTTGTTTGTAAATTTACAGGGCTGGTTTTCGGGAAATAAATCCAGACACAACCCGCTATTCACATATACAATGTAATTGCTACACATGTTGAATGTGCAATGCTGGTAATACACACGATTGCATACATATATAAACCTCTCAACATAGAATGGATGAATAAAAAATTATGTATAAAATAAAAAAAAACTTTTATTATACAAATTGTTTGGAACATACATACATACAGACATACACATATTAAAATACACATATTAAATTACAGACTTTGGTAATCATTTTACATTGGTGTGTCACACAGCTTGCCACGTTGAACGCCAAAGTTTAATTTCTCCGCGTTCACAATTTCCAAACGTTTCAGTTTGGAAGAGACATCCATGTTTTGTTCAACCCCAAACATAATTTCTCCACGTCCATTATTTCCAAACGTTTCAATTTGGATGATGCATCTTTCAACTTCACATCGTCCGCACACTCTCTTCAAGGTGTGATAAAACAATTTCCGTGATAGCTATGCAAGTGACTTTTCCGTGTCGTTTCATCTCCTCACCAAAGGAGACAATCGCAGGCAGGTAATGGTTTAACCAATCACAGTTCACGCGACCACTTAGTCCTATCCCCGCAGCAAATAGAATATATTTCACATCTTCACGTGACGCTTTCATTAACTGCGATTTCAAACTCTTCAATGATGCGTAGAAGTGATTGTATCTCATTTCTCTCGTATCGTTTCGCAACCTTTCTGCATGGTCTTCATCCTTGGAATACATTATACTTGTTTTGGCGAATTCGTTCTCTTCCACAGAAGCGCCAATTCCATATAGGGTTAACAACGTAGCAATGATGGGTAGGTCGGGTTCTTCCGCATCGGGTGTATTCTTTCCCTCGGGCACTCTCAAAACAGCGGTACCTTCTATCCCGCGGTGGCAGAATGCAGTGTAACTCGTCCCAGCTCTGTTGTAATGGAGACCTGCAACGTCGGCGTAGGGATAAACTCTCACAATGTCTTGAGCAATGCCATAATTCTGACACGTTACACAGTTAGTAGCTATAACCAGGCAACACTCCTTCTTCTTGAACTTGGTCTCGGATAATCTCCCGAAACCAACTTGCAAGGTGACGAAGCCATCTCTGAACTGTGAAAATTGGAAGGGTGTACACGTTAACGTTACATGAGCTGGAATACTAATGCCTCACAAACTCCTTCAATTTTCCACACCCTTCGTCTTCCCCTCTGTGATTCATCACGCCAGGCTACGCCCCACCCTCTTGATTGAACAGGTTTATCTCCGAGCCCACCCCCATGATCGAACATGATTGAACGGGTCTTAAACCTTGCGATAAGGGAAGGATTTGTCGCAGATAATTTGTGATATGCGTCAGAACGGTCACCACTCGTGAAAAAGTTTATCGCTGCTGCTGCGGGATTGAACACGTTAATTTCTTGACTCATCAATATGGTTGCCACGTTCACCTTTTTCTTCACCACCTTGTTTTTTCATTATTCTCCTCCTCCCCTCCTCCTCCTCCTCCTCCTCCTCCTCCTCCTCTCTAAGTGAATTGAGCCATGCTTCTATCTGTTTTTTTATAGCTGAGTTTCTCACCATCTGATCTCTAATACCATCCCGTTCAGTTATATAGTTATAACTGGGTACATTGTTATCATCCGTCTTTTTATTTGCTTGAAATTCTCTTGCTACATCTAAAATGTTATATCCCATAAGCCCGGGTGGGACATGTCCCTTCTTCATTCCATTCAATCGCACCTGAATTTTGCAAGTGGTTAACCAAGGCAGTCACATATGGTATTTGATGATCTTTGAATAATATAGGAATAATACCAGTCAGGTCAGGATTAACTCTTTTGCGGGTAACTCTGTGGCTGAGCACATTTAAAATTAGCTGTTCTCCTTTCTTCACACGATCATCCTCGACAGGAGGTATAGGAGGTGGAGGTGTAACTGTTTTGGCATTTGCTGGAAAATTTACATTTCTCTGCACGTTAAGGGGAATGGGTGCAACACCCGCCCCCGCATTAACCCACCCTCCCCCTCCTCCTCCTCCTCCGCCACCAGCGCCGTCATCGCCGTCGGCATTGATGTTAACGTTATTACTATGGTTATTAACATTATTGCTGTTGACAAATGTTTCCCGACCTTTTGTCAACCTCTCATATGTGATAGCTGGTACAACATAGAATTCCTTCATTTTGTTTTACTTTCTTTTTTTTTTCCTATTTTAAAAAAAGACTGCCTATCAAACTAGCCGCTAAAGGAAGTAATACGGACAGAATGGCGCCGCCTTTGCGACTCTTCAGTATTTTCTTCTTCTTCGTTAATGATGAAGATTTCAGGGATATTTGACGGGTCTCTCTCTTACACCTTCCAAGTTTTTTAATAAATGTTTTTTCTCTGGTCAGATTACCACGAAGAAAATTTCTGAAAATTTCAGATATGGTGGCGATAAATGCTTTGCTTAATGTTGGAATTACTCTACTCCTCTCGGAGGGGGATAAACAAGAGATGAATAAAATAAAATCTTTGTTTTTACGTATTAAAACCTTTTTACAACTCATGTCCGCACAATTTGTGATTCGTCAACCCACGAATTAAATTGTGCGGGGTAACCCTTCCAATTGACATAATACTGCGTTTTGCTGCCTCTCCTCCTCCTGTCTAAGATGGTGATGTCATAGATTTCAGGTAATTCGGTAGGTATTAATTCTTCTCTGTAGAATGTGGCTTTTATTTCGTCTCCCGCTAAATCTTCTAAGATGTAAACTGGGATTTTGCAGAGTGACGAGCTTCTTGATTTTAAAAATTTCTAGAGTGTTTTGAACAGTATAACCCCTCCTGAAAACTGCGTTCCGGTTTTCGTCAGCTATACGCATGGTGTCTCCAACGTTCAAGGATGAAGTGACGCGATTCGTTGTGGGAAAAGCGTTTTATACATTCTCGAGAATTGATTTTTAGTGTCCGCTTCGCTTCTCAAAGCGTGCACCTCCTTGGTTTGCGCCCTGCCCCAAACTCTTGTGCGGTGAGTTGTTATAACTGTTAACTATGTCTCGCAGAACATCGAAATATTTCAACGTGTTGTTGTGTGTGAGGTATCTGTATATGCGGGTTTTAATAGTTCTTATCACCCTTTCAGCTATAGAAGCTTTGATTTCCCGCGAATAGACGCTATATAACAATACATTTTTACTTTTCAGATAATTCCTTACATGCCGGTTAATGAATTCCCTACCTTCATCACTGTTCAAGCGAGACAGACCTGAAAAATCTGTAGATTCTATAATCGTTTTTAGCGCATTGCACACAGTAAGGCCATCCCTCTTTTCAAGGGAAGAATGCGTAAAAACCTCGAAAATTGATCAATGAAAATTAGAGATATTTATAACCTTCATTGTGTCGAGCCAGTTTCAACATGTCCAGCCAAATCCGTGCTGGCCGCTGCTCGAGGTTTAGTTGATATGATTTTCCTTCTAAGGAAACGTTTGCGTGCTCTTGTGCAAGGTATATGAAGGTTGACTCTTTAAAAAATTAACGACGTCCGCTCTAGTCACGTTTTTGTCTACCTTCCTCGCTGCTTTGAGTAGCGCATTCACACTGCTGAAACATGATGGTTGTGTCACATTGCCATATAAATCCCTAAGCAGTCGTAACTGTTCTTCAGTCATATTTGTACGCAATTTGATATTCAGTCTCTCCGAGAACATTTGTTCTGAGCTGCAACAATTCAGGTGTTGACGTGCGAAGTCTACTAATAGATAACCGTATCGGTTATGCGTTAAAGCTTTTTGTATATGTCAGAAAACTCCCCACTCTCCGCCGACTTAGGAACACGTTGCCTGGAGCCGAGAAGTTTCAATTTGACCAATGTCACGATTCTTCATGAGGATGTAGAGTGAGACTGATGCTCCACTGAATTTGGGCTGGAGTGGAACACGTTCTGAAAAGAAGGTCACCGAAATATAGGAATGTCGTCCGAGCGGTAAATGCATTGGATCACGAATTTATTGTGAGAGATGATGAAAACAAAACTAGTGCTAACAAATAAGAGAATATAAATACCATATCCACTCCTCTTTCCGTGTAATAAGAAAGGTTCAACATCTCAATGGACTTTTAATTTGGTGCTTAGAGTGTGAAATGACTTTCCAGAGGGTTCTATCTACCCCTTTATAAAAGCACAGTGAAAGCTAGCCTCTATATTTCTATTATGTTTTGATAAGACAGATTTGCCACTATTGCTGAAAGAGAGATAAGAGAGAGGGACAGCGAAGAGGTTTAAGATTTCTCCTTGGAAAGGACCAGTTTCCATGTTTAAAGTTCAAGGTGTACTGAGAGAGATGCGATGATCTGCGTGTTGAGAAATACTATATTTAGGTGCAAGGTTGTAGAGAAAATGAAGGTTGAGAGAAAATTTTTTAATAAATACGTTTTTATACATATGTATATTAATTATCATGTGTATAACTGAATGGTTATATAAATTCAAGCATTTTTTTTTATTCACAGAGCGAGTGATGTGATGTACTATAAAATTAAATTATTTGAAAAACATTTCTATATTCAGAAATGGAAATATATATAATTCAAGCATTATATATATATATAAAATAATATATATATTATTTTAATAATAATATAATTACATTATTATTTATTTGTCGGTTTATATTTGCCATAACTGATCTACATACTCTTTCTGTATTTCCCTTTACTTTCTGTTACTTCTTTCGAACATATAAAACATATACATTCTTTGGCAAGCTAGTGTTTCAAGTATATTGGCTATGGTACTATTTACATTGTTCCAAATGAATAGGGTTCATCTCAGCCGTCTTGAATAACAGGTAATAATAATCAGCTCAGCCCATGCAGGTTAATAACTAATAATCCTGTTGCTCATCCACCAATTTGCTAATCCAGTCTCCGTCTTTTGAACAACCATTTATCCGGGAATACTGAATCGCCAGCCATTTTAAAGGTTATCATTCAGGAAATCAGGATGAAATAATAATGGCAGTTCTGAAGGGCGACGATGGTGTTTTCTAAGGAAATGTGTCATCATTTTCATTATTTACTTCCTCGGAAATTTGGAACCATTATGTGGATGTTTTAAGCGAAGATTTAAATGGAGAGAAGTAATAATCTCTTTGAAAAATCTTTAGGACAGAATAAACCTTTCGATCTGCTGGGTGTGACACATTGTACCCCTGCATCCCATCTGACAGGTTTGTATTCAGTCATATTTAATCCTTATTTTTATTACATCCATATTGACTCATGACTAATTTTTGTGCAACTTTGAATCCCTTTAAGTATTGCACCGACTGTTTTTGTTTCTAAGATTTTATTTTAGTTTAACAGGGAATTCCAGTACATTAGTTTTTTTTTTTTTTTAAGAATTTAACAAGAAAATGCAATTTTTACATTAAATTTTTCTGCTGTGTGAGATTTTAGGAAGTTATTCAAATCAAATGGGTTTGAGCCCATCCTTCAATTCGCAATCGTCCGTTTCCAGGGGAAAATCAAATTATTTAATATATATAACAACTTTTTCATAACAACTTTTTTTGAAGAACGTCAAACGCTAGGAACTTGTACATCATTTCTTTGCGCAGAAGAGAAATTGAGAGTAAATATGTTTCAAAAGTGCATTCAGGAGGAAGGTCCTTGCAGTTGATTATGGAACAATGTACTGATATTCCTCCAACCAAGAAAAGATTTGTAGAATATGAACGGATTTCTAAGCAGCGAGGTTTTGAAAGTAGTTGCAACAGTCCTGGTGGAATAGTTTAAAGGTTTTTAATGGTTACACTAAAAAGACCATTCATCAAGATTTTGATGGTACCATCCTATGGGATATGCATTTTTCATGGAGTCCTTTCCATTCTTTCTCTGCATTCCAAAGTGATGTATTTTTTCAAATAAGATCCCTGCTTAATTTTCTCAGCTTCCCTTTAGATCACTGCTCCATTTTCCAATCTGAGTCTTATCATCAATTTTATTTGAAGACAGTTTTTATTTGTGCACATTTTTATTTATTTACCCACCAGTTTGACATTCTTCTTATATTAGATTTAATGAAATAGACTTTTTAGTGTATGGGGAGAGGTGTTGGAAAGTCACGTTATATGGTGCATATATAGGGAAGTCATCAGTATAGGGCGACATCGTCTCTAATATTTCTTGGTATAAGGAAAATGAAATATATATTATTTATGAACTGATGCTATATATGCTAGCGATAAAACTCTATAGTTCGGCGGGGAGAGTTCCGTTATCATCCAGAGGCATTTATATATTATGACTGTGGGATAAAGATTAGTAAATCAACATATATATATATGTAAAGGCCAATTCCTGAACCTTTTCTTGATTTAAGTCTCTGTTTTATGAATAGAGGTTTAAATCTCGCTTATCCCGAGATATTTGCCTGATAGCGTGTAGCGTGAGCTGACATCATTAGTTATACCTTTCCTAACTAAAATCTAAGGACTACTGAATGAGATACTAAGTACAAACTAAACCTTTATTGAAAAAAAACGAAAATAACTTCTAAAAATTATGAAGAATGAAAACCAATGATTCATCATAACTATCAAAAAGTTCTTCTAAGGAAATAAGATCCAAAATCATAAACACCCAATTACTTAAGTGAAACACAGAAAATAACTCATCTGTCAAATCATAAACAGGTCAATTATTAAAATCAGGTCATCTCAAAATGTCATACCACTTCCTTCCTTGAAGAAGGGAGACATGGAAATGGAATGGAATACCTGTGAAAGAACAATCGTTATATTAAAAACCAGGAAATGTAAAAAATTGCAGAAACACAAATTTTCACTGCCACAGGGTAAATAGTTCTGAAAAAGTTTAAAAATGTTTATGAGTTCTGCTCACTTCACAAAGTCCTCTGGGACAGTCTCCATGTGAAAATACACGATGCACATGCTTAGTTTACAAATAACGGATCCGCAATGCCCAATCATTCAACGATCCCCTCCATTATATTCATTATGCAGTGCACGAACGAACGTACTTCTCATGACATCATCAAGTTCAAATGTCTGACAAAGACATGCCCTCTGTACTTCAAGGCGTCACGAAGTACACGTACACACACGTACATTGAAAATGCTTTCTTCAAAACGGATTTTTAACCGGTTCATCTGATAGAACATTTGAGCTGAAACCGCATTTTTCTGTGCTGGTGTCCTGTCAAATGAGCCTTCTGCGATTTCCTGTGGTATGCGAATGGTTCAGCATTTTCATATATGCTGTGTATAATCAAATGGACCTGCGAACAGCTGACCCAACTTTTCAAAGGTCACCTTCGCGAGCAATTACAGTAGCTCGGTCCACGCAACTGAGTGGACCCCACCTCAAAAGTTCTAGGTGTAAAACTTATATATATCTTATAACACAAATATTATAGCACAATCAGTTCATTCAAGACACGCATTACTCTAGACGATTTCACTCCTGGTACTGCCTCACACTGAAAGGCCAGCGATTGCGCACGCCAACGGTTATCCAACCAAGATGAAAGGCTTGCGACTGCACCAGTCCAAGCTGAAAGTGTTCCTACGACTCCCAGCGATCCGACGAAGATGAATGGCTCGCAACTGCACAAGCCCATGTTGAATGTGGCGCTCGAGAATCCTTTTTCGCCAACCCAACGTCTCCCCAAAAGTACGGCAACCATAAAGACATCCTGCCCGACATCTCTCCAAAGTCCTGGATCGTCTCACCAGAGTGCAGAAATAACGTTGACAGCTTTCTCATATGTTGAGGACGGTGAAGCTATTCCAACATCTCCGTTGCGAAGGAGTGGTATTTTCATAAGTCGGTCATATCGACAGTCACATCAAAAAAGTAACTCGTCTATTCCCTATGCCATATTATTACTGAACCACTGAGACTACTAGTGCAAAGTCATATATTCTCAATGTGAAACAATTCCAAGTTGGTACCCGGAATTTCCACAGTCAACTCACTATCAGGTACACTAACTCTAAGGAACTATTCATAAAAATTCTATCCAACAGGGAAAATTACCAGAGAATCCTATCCATACACTGAATACACGAAAGGCAATCCTAAACATCTGAAAGGCACCATATCTCATAAAAGACATCAAAAACATTTAGGAATATCTCAATACCTGACTAATTTCGACACAATAGCAATTGACTTAATGGTAATCGCTCCTATGATCCTAACAACTACAATTACTCATGGCACAGCTCCTTTAAATTTTAAAGAGAACTGAAAATCCCAAATACTGAATCTGATATCCCTATCAAACCTTCCTAAACTCTCCTAAATCCTAACTGACATATCCCAACCTGTAAAAGATCAGACCCTGTTCGGTCCGATATACTAATTACCTCCCCAAAAACAAAACCTAAACAACAAACCCTTATTCTGTAACCCTATATTGAAAGATATTGCGTCAGACGACAAACACATCATAACATTCTAACATAATAACACACGGGTCAAATCTTGTATGAAATTAGCCCATGTCACAATTCCCAAAATCATATGAAAACAAACCATTAACTCAAAGTAACCATTACCATCGCCAAGTGCGAACGATGAAGTTCCAATGGCAAATGCGATCCATAAAAAACACAAAAACTCAAATTCATATATCTACAAAACTCTATGGCATTCTGCACACAATTTACATTTCTAAGTACTGCAGCTTACATCAGAAATCACAATGAACCCAAACTACTAAAGATTCGTAAAACTCTACGGACTAACGTCCTCCTGAATTACAACAAACTACAAGTCATGCCCATTTACAACCCATTAAACCCCAAACCTGAAAAAAACGACCCAGACTACCCATTATCATAACAACAATACAACAGGAATGCATCAATGTTAATATCCATTAACCCGTCTTTTTGATCTTAGAAATATGTGTCAAACGAGACACACCTGTGTTTTCATCCAGAACAATGAATCTATTTCCCTTCTTTGCTTCAACAACCGGAACGGGCCTTCAAACTTAGGACCCAGCTTATAGTTCAGCTGATTCCTGACATTTATCTTCAAATAAACCCTATCTCCAACAGCCACTTTGACTCTATCTGACTTTAGCATTATTCCTATCTACCATGTCTTGCGTTTTTTCATCTCAAGATTCTTAGCAATATTATATGCATATCTCTCTTTCGCAGTTGAAATCAGCGATTTTACAATCTCATCATCTGTTGGAATGGGTAACAGATCAAACGCGCCTCGTGCTGGGTATCCAAACAGCACTTCACTGGGAGACATTCCAATGGTATCGCTTAACATAGCATTAATACTATGTTGGACCTGTGGAAGATAGTGGTCCCAATTTGGGTCATTCGGTAATTCCAAGAGCTTCAATTTTCTATTTGCTCGTTCGCACAAACAATTTTATTCGCTTCTGGTATATGGAATAATGTTAACTTTCTTAATCCCCATTATATTTGCAGACATTCCATCGTATTTATTCACAAATTCCCATCCGTTATCTGTGATCAGGACTTCAGGCGTATTATCTACAAATATACCCATTAAAGAACGCGATCGATATTTTACTTCCTCCACTGTTTTAAATTCAACGGAAAATTTCTACGAACCTAGTTAACTCGTCAACAACCACCAACAGGTGTCTATGGCCATAATTAGATTCACAGAAATTACTCAAGATGTCAATGTGACTCTTGCAGGTCTGGTCAGGAATCGGGAATGAACCCAGTTTACATGAAACGACCTAGATGGCTTACATGTGTTACAAACTGAACAGCTTCTAACAGTCTTCTATATCTCTTGACATATTCTTCCAAAAGAATTGTCCTCGTACGTTGATACGTCTTTTCAATCCTAGATGAGGAGTGGTAGACCTACTGAGAACAATATCCAACACGTGTAGGTACCAGGCTCATGGGAACAACTATTTGCGTCGTATCCCCTTATCTTCACTATTTTTCAGTCTGTATCTAATCTTCCTAACTAACACATTACCTCTAATTCAAGAAGCCCTGCAAAAGGCAGCTTATATCCCTTCTTAACAAATTCCCCAAGAAACGCTTTTGCATCTCTCAAGGTCTCATCTTCATCCTGTTTGTTTTCAGCAGACTAATATCCCAGTCAATGTCTCCTGATACATAACATACATGCGTACCTTGCTCATCAGAAAACTTTACTAAGGGCGCTGCTACAACATTCTGTCTACCTTCTATATACTTATTTTGCATCAAAATCCCTGATTGTTAGAAATCATCGGGCTCTTTTGGGTAAAAGATCTGGTTTATTAAAAAGATCCACCAAAGGCTTATGTCAGTCAAAACTTCTATCTGAATACCCATTATCAATACCTTAAAATGTAGGAGGGCCGATACTACGGCAAATGCCTCCTTATCGACCACCGACATCAGGTGCTCATTACTACCTCGTGTCTTAAACTTCCTACTGTAAAAAGCAATCGGGTGGAGTTTTCCATCAAATTTCTGCATAAGGCATGCGCCTATCCCGACCTGGCTAGCGTCTGTAACCAATGTGAATGGACGTTATCAAATGTTAATCTTTGTTTCAATGAGGTAGTGAGCTCCGGATTGAAAGCGTGATTTGCAAGAAAGTCGCATCAAAAAAGATCGGAAGGATACAGAATATAGACAGCATAATATCTACTTCGAATACTTTCTCAAATCTTTTTGACGATCTGGATCCTCAGACACCTCTTAGGAATATTTCAACTGGTCAAAAATTCAATGAGAAAGTAACAAAGGATATTCTTTCCTTTTCTTCTAAAGGGGGATATGCTGCTAAAACATTTCAAGCCTTATACATGCAGGATCCTAAGAATATTGAAAACCCATACCACATAATTTGGTAAACAACTGTGCGTCTTCCATTATATCAAGTAACACGAGCAGGAAAGGAAAAAGGCTGGAAGTCACCAACTGCACTTTAGATCCCTTTGAAGTCATTCATACGGCAGCTGCTCAAAATTATAACATAATGAAAGTTATGGAATATCCTCTCACCCCGGTGTCACTTCTCTTGCACAAATTGGTGGAATTATGAATAAAACAGACAAAAGTAGGCTAATGCACATGTTAGAGAAGCACCAGCTCATAAACGTGGAGAAAGATGTGAATGGAGATCAAGCACACACATAGACGTGACCATTTATGGTGGCATGTTCTTGTTGCATACTTTGAAAATGCCAGAAACATACGGAGGTCTTGGACAAACATTGCTAGAGATGACCGTTTGCTATACAACTGCTAAGGAATTACATATACTTTTTGATACATATGGTTACCACACTATAAAACTGAACATGAACGGCGGTCAATTGTGCCAACTGGTGACATTAAGGTAACAGGAAAGGACCAGAAAACCCCAAAAAGCCGATCAGACGCATTCAGAAATGAACAGTTTAAAACATCATTGATATTTTTCTGTGCAAAGAGTGGAGAAATCAGGGATATGCTACTCTTCTTAGAGAAAAAGTACTCTATACTGGAGTAGAAACTAAAAGCTATAAATACATTTGCAAAGATGATAATGTAGAAGTATCAGAACTTTGCTTGCCACCATTAAGAGGCAGACACAAGGATACTGTGGCATATTGACCCATAACCTGGTGGTAATGACCATAACAGAAATATCCTGGTAAGCAAATGACACTGACGTGTTGGTACTATTAATCTACCATCAAAAAAAAAAAAAAAAAACTTCCCTAAAGATCAGATCTGGCTTGATTGTGGCGTATCTTCAAATAACAGCAGACGGATGATCAATGTCACGTGCATTGCAAAGGATCTTGACCATGATTTGATAGAGGCTTTGCCATGCTATCATGCTTTTACAGGGTCCAACTTTACTTACAGCAGCATTTGCAAGAAAGGGTAAGGTCAAACCTTTGAAATTATGTGGAAGAATCCTGAATATCAAAGAATACTAAGTCAGCTATGAGAACTGCTATCGCTAAATGAACAAGTTGCTGGACTGGAGAAATTTGTATGTGCAATGTATGGTCAAGCGAGGTATTCCTCGGTATCTGATGTGAGATACAGTTTGTTCATGAAAAAAAAAACTACATTTAAGTGCCAATCTAACAACTCTAAACGTTAAGGGTATCGATCCAACAATGCTGCCTCCCTCTAACCTTCTTTGTTGCAAAAAAATTAAAAGAAGCAATGCTGTTTCATGGCTGTGGAAGAGAGCAGTGTGTCATAAACCATATGACGGTTTTGATCCCACTGAACATGGATGGAGGGTATCTAGAAAACGATAGATATCACATACAATGGTATGATGGTCCAGCTTTACTGAATAATCTAGAACCTGTCACTGAAGAGGACTCTGACAACAATGATAAAGAAAGTGACATTTATTCTGATGACGTTAGTTCTGAAGAAAATTATGGGAAGATATGTAGTATTATACTCTCATAGCGATTCTTTTTCATAATTTCCTGTTTGACTGACAGTTATGATGGAGGTCTTAAGACTGAAAGATGTTATTTTTCTTATGTTTCTATTCACTGCAATCTGTTTTCCGTATTGAAATAATATGTATCGTGTTTTATGTGCTTATATTTATTTCTACAGTAAATGTAATGAACAAAAATTTTGCATTTTATTTTCAATAGCCGATATGGACATCACTCATCTTTACCATAGGTACCAGTGAGAATCTAGTGTAGCATGAAAAAACGAAAAGACATAAGCTGCATTAAAAGGAGGTTAAGAGGGATCAAGTAATTATATTTCCCCATAGACCTCATTTATAAAACTAAGTATCAGGGCCCCCCACTAAGGGGTTGGGGGATTATATTGTGGTTTGAACTTAGTTTCCAAAGGCCTATATGGATGCTCAATACACGAGGACATTAAAACAAATTAGACGGAGCGGCAAAAAAAAAAAAAAAAAAAAAAGTACACCGCATTTGTCCAAGCTAATTACACTTATTAGGGGTTGGAGGATTATATTTCTGATTGAGTTCGATTTCTAAAACCCTAAATGAATCTTCGTTTTATAGATTGGCTTATCAGTTACAGCAGACTTAAGGATCTCGGTATTCCGACGTGAAGCACCATACAATATACCAATGGCCTGAGGCGAGGACTTCACTACATCGTTACCTTGACGGTAACGAGAATTTAATCTTTTTGCCCAACACCGCTCATCTAAACCTTCTTATGATATACATTTTTTCAGTCATCATGAAAAGAGGAAACTCTTTTGTACTTGTTCATTTTTTATTAATCTTTTGGTTTTCGAGTAAATTCACGTTAAACTTTATACTTGTCACCAGCTAGCGCCAATTTTTTACGTTTGAGTACAATTTCCAGAAAAAGAGTTACGGATACGTAAATATATATTAAAACAAAAAGGATTAAAAATTTTATTGGGAACATTTAAAAAAAAAAACAGCTGTCTAGGTTAATTAGAAGAGGAGCTATGGTCAATGGAATGGGGTCGGGTCATGTGATTCTGGCGGCCATGTTGATGACGTCATAACAGACACGCCCACCACCGAAGTTTTGTAAGACTCGCTTTTCTGAGACTCTTTGGTCATGTAGAAACAAAACATATTCACAAACCTTTTGCACTCGTTGGGGTAAATAAATGTGTCCTGCCTCTTGGACTATATATTATATTTCATTTACTTTACCCAAAAACAAACACGCACAGGGTAGCATCATCTCACTGTGGATGGGTCCATTTCAGCGCTAATAAAATACTGGACTTTGAGAGATGTACATATGGTTAATCTAGAATACGTTCGCATTTTGTTTGGTCAGAGCATTATGCATAACTTGACAGATAAGAGTTCTTGATAAAAGAGTTATGCTAAGCGAAAAAGGAGTTTTTTTTTTTTTCTCATCCTACAGCAGAACTTTAGGATGTTCATTAGAAGACAAATCCCAAAATATAATACGAAACGAGAAGTTTGGATCTGCCTGCATTGTCTTTAAAGTATTTCATAAAGTCGACACAGGCCAATGCGTGGGTTTGAGGATATCGAAATAGAATCATTTATCCCCATACTTTCTTGTCTTGGCTCCCAAGATTTTCAGCTAAGAAAAAAATAATGAAATATCGAATAAAAAAGAACTTAAGAGCAACTTGCCGGTGCTGTTTTGATTTAGCTTGTGAAAGTCATTCATACATTTTCAGTATATGCACATACATACACACCTCTTAAAATTTCCATTCGGTATTATCTGTACGGATCTGTTTTCGTTTTTTTTATGTAATCTACACTTTACTGTCTACACAGCACATTTTCATTTCATCGGCCCAACTAATTGCAGAAAGATTTTTTTTTCTGAGCGGAGAAGATCTTGGATAATAATAGCAATTAATCAAAGAGACTTTGGTTGATAGAAGCAAAATTATAATTCCACATTCCAGGGTTGGATTACCAAAATTATAATTCCACATTCCTGGGTTGAATTACTTTTGAGCAAGGAAACAATTGGACTACAATCTAATATACTTTTTGTTTTATTCGTGTGGAAAGTTCCTTGTAAAACTAGTTTCTAGAATATTTACCGGGAATTACTTTTCTGTCCAATGTTCTCGTCGTTATACAGTCTAACTAATAATTGAACTAATAACGAAAAGCCCATCTGTCAACTGTAATAAATCAATATGACTTTTCTTTTTCGTAAAATTCAGTCACAAACAAATCCACTCATGCACTCGCAGACGGCAAGAATGCAAATACCGTCGCAAAGAGAGGAATCAAATATATTTCGGACCATAACAGTGTCTAATGGCGTCAATTCCGTTTATGTAGGGAATAAACCTCTTAGCATTTGACAGCAAATTAAGGTTCCGAGGTCATTAACGTCCTTAAGGAGAGTAATTATAACTTTCCATGGTGTAACAAGGGCTCTTCTCCCCCTCACCGACGTCCTGTCATTAAATGAATAGACACTGTTATTCGCGGTCTCCCTTTTAATCAGATGACAAAAGGACACGAGGCATGGGACATTTTTCCTTGTATTTCATTAAATGTATTATTATTATTATTATTATTATTATTATTATTATTATTATTATTATTATTATTATTATTATTATTATTATAGCTTTGTATTTTGTTCTCTTAATTTTATTCATTGATCAAAAATCGATTTGGCTTCGTTCTAATTCAAACCAACATGATTGAAAAATAATCTCTGTCCCATGAAAATAATATTTCATTCATAATAATATGCAATCAGCTTAAGTACGAGAATCATTACGGCGTATAGTTATGAATCCAACTCGACGTTCACCTGTTTCTTATTATTTGGGCAATGTTAGTATTTAGTGTGAGTGTGACGGTAAGTACTAGAGTTACTTTGGTAAATGCGACGATTACAACAGTGTTGCTGTACAGGTGTGACAGTAATGTATATGAATTTATTTATATATATATATATATATATATATATATATATATATATATATATATATATATATATATATATATATATATATATATATATATATATATATATATATATATATATATATATATATATATATATATATATATATATATATATATATATATATATATATATATATATATATATATATATATATATATATATATATATATATATATATATATATATATATATATATATATATATATATCAAGTCGGGAAAATATGTGAATTAGTTGGCCTTTTTGTGCCATGGATGTGTTTTGCAATTTCAAATATAGGAATGTAAGTATTTATATGAATATGCAATATATATATGATATATATATATATATATATATATATATATATATATATATATATATATATATATATATATATATATATATATATATATATTATGCCCTATTAACAAGGTCAGATAGGGTCATAACCTCCCTCCACATCTGTTTTAAGAAGAATGTCATATCATCCTATATCTCAAAGAGTCTCTGGTAGCAGTGGCCAGCACTGGGTCAGCACATTCCCTCTCTCTCTCTCTCTCTCTCTCTCTCTCTCTCTCTCTCTCTCTCTCTCTCTCTCTCTCTCTCTCTCTCGTCATCCAAGTCATTATCTGAACTAAGGAAGAATAGCAAACACATGACTACCAAAAAATATAATTTATTCAGTAATCTAAGATGGCAAGTGGCTTAAAATGAAATAAAATGAAATGGGTACATCTACGTCCCAGAATTGGTTCCCTCATAATGATCAAGTAAGATATCAAGGTACTGTCAACTTCCTCTAAATGATTATCTACAACATAAGAGTTAAAATAAGTCAGCATGACTGAAGTCATGATAGGTCACATTCCCCTCCATTTATATAGGCCTCTGTTCACGATACATCTCAAGAAACAAAAGGAAAACACAACTTTTGAAAATAGGCGCAGAGAAAAAATTTATGTGGGATGTTTTTCCACGTTACCAACCCCAAAGGAAATGCACATAATTAAGCATGGTAAAATCATCAATACATATCAAAGAGACATAGCAGATAAAAATAAATCAGTAAAACAAATCAGTATATGTTAAATCTAGTTAATTAAACCCTTTCGGGTTTTCTTGAACATAAAGTTCCAACTCACCTCACAGGCAGTCACAAAATCTTCCAAAAGAGTGGGCTTAGCACAAAGAGATCTAACTCTAAAATGTCTAACCTGTACTCAAATTGGAAAGTTCTTGCTTCGTGTGACACGCCCATGAAAGCGAACTAACGAACGCACTCGCCTGATCTTGACGACTTCCGGCGATATAACCAGCACATTGCCCAGGGTACAAAAAAAGTTAAGTATACCATAATTTAACCAGACCACTGAGCTGATTAACAGCTCTCCTAGGGCTGGCCCAAAGGATTAGACTTATTTTACGTGGCTAAGAACCAATTGGTTACCTAGCAACGGGACCTACAGCTTATTGTGGAATCCGAACCACATTATACCGAGAAATTGATTTCTATCACCAGAAATAAATTTCTCTAATTCTTCATTGGCCGGCCAGAGACTCGAACTCGGGCCTAGCAGGGTGCTAGCCGAGAACTCTACCGACTCGTCCAACGAAGAACTAGCCCAAGGTACAATGCCCCTTGTCTCCGTGGGAAGCCATACTGACACTAAGCCTTTGTCAGCACTAACTCGCTGAATATATAGGTGCTGTTTCCATTTACCTTTGCCCAGAATGTCTCCGAACAAATTGCTTACCTGGGGAGGAATATGGAACTTACCACATGAGTTTCAATTCTGACTGCAATTGTGTATTCAGGTAAAGAGAAGATTAAGCTGAGGGTTTTACTTCAACAGGAAAAGTTCAGATAAGCACTTGGGGTTCACTTAAAATCACTTATATTTACATTAACAAACTAAATCAGAAGAATGGGGAATCTGCAAAACCATACAGGTGAAAAAAATTCCTACCTTACATCTAAAAGTGCAGTAATTTACACAACAACAGAAATAGGGGAAAAATCCACTTCGTAAAACACCATTGGGTGAGGGGCAGTGGATGTAACCACGGCACAAGTGCGGGGGTGAACAAATGATTCCACAGCTAGTAATTTCATCTGTGAACGAGAATGCATCGGTAACTTACAGAGATTTAAGTAGCATAATTACGGAATCAAGGGGGTTGCACATAAGGTGCCTAAGCAACTCGATTCTAGGTACTGGTATACACATGAACTTGAATATTTTACTCATTGCACTAAACAAATCAGGTCTTGTGAAAAGACTGCACTTTAGAAAGGAATATAAATTTAGTAGAAGAATAATGGTGTTGTGCCTGATTCAAAACCTTGCTTTGGGTACATTACCTTTCCACAGGAGACAGGGGATTTCGTCTTCAGTGCCAGCAGGGAGGGCATGAATTATGGGCTTTCACCACAAAGAAAGACTCAGACTCTAAGCAGTCACATGGGAAGAATCAGGGCTCTGATGGAGCAGATGAGACTAGAGACAAGTGTCTCAAGTTCAGGGCCAGGCGTATCCTCTGGTTACCTGAATTCTGAGAGCATGCGGGTTGTGGTGCGTCCTTTTATGCCCTCGTAAGGATTATGCCTTTCCTCATTCCAGGTGGCGTTATCATTGCTCAATTGGCAGTCTGTTTTTTATATCGCTTGGTCATGTGGGAGCCATATGGAAGCCATGTGGGACTTTCTCTTTGGCCTCCAAGTAGTCACTAGATCAAGGAAGAGGATTAAGGGGTGAGTAATGAGAGATTCTTCTAGGAAGGGGCAATGTTTTCCCATAACTTGTCTTTCTTAGTCAGCAGTGTTACAAATGCGACTACCTGTATTTTAATTGAATGAACGTGAATAAAGTTGATCTGGTGCATCATTGCACTCTTAGAGGGACGGGTGACTTATATTCGTAGAAATATATATATATATATATATATATATATATATATATATATATATATATATATATATATATATATATATGTGTGTGTGTGTGTGTGTGTGTGTGTGTGTGTGTGTGTGTGTGTGTGTGTGTGTGTGTGTGCATAATATCAAAGGAGGAAGATCTTTAACGAGATCTCAGAAAGAACGAAAATAGTTTATTATGAAAGAACTCATATGAGTTGCCTGTCATTAACCTCTAAAATATTAAATTATAACCGACTTCACTTATTATGCAATAATTCCCTTTGTAATGTGTATTATACATAAGTTCACATCCCACTCAAAATCTTGATGGGAAGGACAAAGAGTTTGTAATGGTATGTTAATCATAAAGTCTTACTGAAAACCTCTATAATGTAGCCTATTCATTATTAACTATTTTTCAATTAACACACGACAGAAGATAACACTATAACAGAGCAAATTTTCAAAATACTGAAAAATGCATAACAGGAATACTAAGTGAGTCATACTTCATGATAGAAAGCTCATCCCAAAAAAATCACTACGTAAAAACTAACATGTGAAAAATATGCAAATTTCTTGAGACTGTAAGCGAGAATAATTTAGAATCGTCATGGCCTTTGCTGATCGTGAGAATGAAAAATGTGGGAGATTGCAGAAAACCCCCCAACGACACTGAACACGGGCGTAAATTCAATACCACTTTTTGAATGATTATTACTACGTACCTCTTCACAGCCAGCTCTTTATACTATATAGCTTTTGCCATGACCTGGTGACTTTACATAAAATATTGTATCATATATTTTGTTGCTAAAACTGGATAAATTTGTCGTGCGCCTTTACGTGATAAAATTCATCCTTCTTTCCTGACATGCTTATCATTATTGTAAGAAGGATCATTCCCACTAATCTTCCATAAAACTAAGTTCAGGTTTGGTCATCTACTTCATATTTTGGGGAGCATAATATTTTCAGTTATATTTATCTCTACAGTGTTTACTGTGATGAATGACAATAAATCTCTCATAACACGGAGCCACACTTCTGGAGCATTTAAAATCAGGCGAAAGGTTACAGCTCTCAATATTAATTTTAACTAAGAAAATTGTTCTTCATTTCAAATCTTTCACCCTTTATGCTAGTCTTAAAATATCAAGAGTGCTCTGTCTCTATAATCTGACTATTACTTGGTGTAGGGAACTAACTAGATCATAAGTTATCATTTATCCATCATTTTAACCCGTCATCATCAGGATTACAATGAACGAGAGACAACTGCGGGGGTCTTAACAAATACTGGGCATAAAGCCCCTTTACACACATTTACAGTAATCTTTTGACGCTGGAGATTAGATCACAGTACTATAACTTCCACTCCCCGAGATCCATTTCAACTGTATCGTACGGAATACTTTTCAATTTGTTCATTCATGCTGATACACATATTTTGATGGAACAGTTTTCTTAAGGATCGATCCTTAATCGCATAAAGGTAATATTCCCTCAACATTAAGATTTATTGGTGATATAAAGGGATGTCTTCCGTCATTTTATACATTCCTACCCTCTTACTCTTTCCTTTTTGTGTTCATAACTTACAACTATTTAGATGAATTATGACTTGGAATGCAAAACTCCCTTCACCGTGACTTATAACTGGTGATTAGGGGAAAGATGTGTGGGCGTGACCTAACTCATTTATCATGGCATAATCTCACTATGGGTTACTTTGTCAACATTGAAATAGCCTAACTTCGATTTAATCTAAAAAAAAAATTAAGGAAGCTTTTACAATATTACACCCAGAGATTAATCACACCTGAAAGTTATTCAGCGTAAAATGAATTTTTTGTTGCGAATAGCGGCAATAATTCCACTGAATGTACTCCATAATATGTCACGATCATTTAAATATATAGATATAGCCGTCATGCCAGTGAGAATATGTATTACCGAGTATATGTTATGAATATGAATGATCTTTTTAACTACCCTAAAATGCCGTGCATAATCTCGTCTATGTATGAATAGCTAACACTGTTTGAGCTTCTTCAGCAGCATAAGATTTGTCGAAGTCTTAATTCCACAAAATTCAGCTCTATGATTTTGGAAAGGACATTCCTTCCCCATTAACGAATGCATAACAAAATTAATTCTATACAACCCCAAATACGAAGATTAAGGGTAATAAAGAAATGTGTTACATGTGTTCATTTCTTAAAAACCTTTCACCTTAGCTTTTAACTGTTATGAAGGCTTCAGTAATTACAACTAACTGCTTAGTTAAGCACATAAGTCCATCTTTTGAGAGGCATAGTTTGTGGTTGAAGGTAAATGTTTCTTTTCCAAAGTTTCTTGTGTTTATAACTCCATAGATTTATTCCCTGTATATGCTCGCATGGACTCTCTCGCTTTTAAAGTTAGCTGTGAGTGTGAGTGTAGAAATCCTTTCATTTAAGGCTAATATGTTACAATATTTCATAGTAGAAAATAGAGAAATATATAATGAATAGTGAATCCAAAGTATCTTCAAGACACCTCCCAGATAAAATTAAATACGACCACTCAAAACTAATTTTTAAATAAAACACTGTAGTGTATAGGACACTTCATGGGGAATTTTTTTTTTTAGTGAGTATATTTCATTCCATAGCCAATAATGAAATAATGCGCAGAAGGAAGTCACAAAAAATAAGATAATAACTGCATATTATCAGATCAGTAAGAAGAATAATTCTTTTTTTCTTCTTGTATAAGCGTTACTTAAACTTTACTATAAACCTGAATAGTCTCCACATATACAGAGAACAGCATTCAGCTAACAAATTAATTGGTATAGTGGCCAGTGTTTTATTCAAAATGGGCTTTCTTAGGGGAAATATAGTTCTTTCATTGAGAATGATAAATAACTTAACTTTATAGGAAAAAAATATCTTCAAAGGATTTTCATATTCTTTCTGGGAGGGAAAATTTTTTTTATATAATTTCCAACACCGAGTTTCTCGAGCAATCTAAAAATCGTGCATAAAAATTTGAAGACTAGGAAATAACCCCAGATAACTTTTGGGTTTTCTTTTCTAGATGAGAGATTTGTTATTTCTGTGGCAATGAAGAGTGAGAATCACCGAAGGTTGTTAAATGCTACAGAAAACCATGAATGAGAAGAAACTAATTTTTTCATGAAAAGGGATATAATTTTCACAAGGGGCTGCTAATTTTTGTATATGTATTGGTAATAAATTTCAGTGTTACGATCGAAGCCGGGAGAAATAGTATGATACAGAATAAAGAGAATGAAAACCACAGTGAAAAAATATTCAGTCATTAATTTGAAAACCGCAAAAGCCAATTAGAATAGTAAGAGTTGTACCTGGGAATAATACTTTTAGTGTCAGATTACATAAATATGAATGGCGTAGGTAAAAGTCTGACAACAACAATTATAGGGCCTGCATGATTTAAACAATATTCTAGTTTCACCATAAAAATATAAGGAAAAGGCTACAGAAGATATCCCCAACTAAAAGATATGAAAAACATTTTTACTAACTAACTAGTTAAGGTAATTTTGCTTTCATGCTAGATCGCCTATTAATTTCTAAAATTCCTTGAAAGGGAGATTAATATACATATAACGGAAAAATAACTGTTTGGAATCAGATACTCTCTCTCTCTCTCTCTCTCTCTCTCTCTCTCTCTCTCTCTCTCTCTCTCTCTCCTCTCTCTCTCGGCACTCATTATTTTAAAAGGCTCTTATGAAACTTCTTGCATATGTGTATGAGCAGAGCTAGCAATAACTTCCTAAACTCTGCCTAAACTTGCCGCTAACGGTTCTTGAAATTTTATTGTCTGTTGTCAACTTGAGGACTATTAAAGTTTTCGCTGAAGCTCTTTTATGGCTTGCTTACTTTGCACACTAAACTTCTTTTATAGCTTGCTTACTTTGCCCATGTAAGCTATTTTATGGATTGCTTACTTTTCACACTTAAGCTTTTTTATGTCTTGCTTACTTTGCACACTTAGGCTCTTTTATGGCTCGCTACTTTCCCACTTTTGCTCTTTAATGGCTTGCTTCCTTTGCCCACTTAAGCTATTTTATGGCTTGCTTGCTTTGCCCACTTAAGCTATTTTATGGCTTGCTTACTTTGCCACTTGAGCTCTTTTATGGCTTGCTAACTTTCCACACTTTAGCTATTTTATGGTTTGCTTACTTTGCCCACTTAAGCTATTTTATGGCTTGCTTACTTTATCCACTTAAGCTATATTATGGCTTTCTTACTTTGCCAACTTAAGCTATTTTATGGCTTGTTTACTTTGCTAATTAAGCTATATTATGGCTTTCTTACTTTGTACACTTAAACTCCTTATGGCTAGCTTATCTTGCCCAGTTAAGCTTTATTATGGTTTGCTTACTTTGCCCACTTAAGCTCTTTTATGGCTTGCTGACTTTGCCCACTTAACCCCTTTAAGGCTTGCTTTTTGCCCACTTAAGCTCTTTTACAGCTTGCTTACTTTGCCCACTTAATATCTTACAAACTCAAGCTCTTTTATGGCTTGCTTACTTTGGCCACTTAAACTCTTTTATGGCTTGTTTACTTTGCACACTTAAGCTATTTTATGGCTTGATTACTTTACACACTTAAGCTATTTTATGGCTTGCTTACTTAGCACACTTAAGGTCCTTTTGGCTTGCGTACTTTGCCCACTTAAGCTCTTTTATGGCTTGCTTACTTTGCCCTTTGCACAATTATGCTCTTTTATGCCTTACTTACTTTGCACACTTAAGCTCTTTTATGGCTTGCTTACTTTGCACACTTAAGCTCTTTTATGGCTTGCTTACTTTGCACACTTAAGCTCTTTTATAGCTTGCTTACTTTGTCCACTTAAGCTCTTTTATGGTTGCTTACCTTGCCCACTTATGCTATATTATGGATTGCTTACTTTGCCCAATTAAGTTCCGTTATGGCTTGCTTACTTTGCCCACTTAAGCTCTTTTATGGCTTGCTTACTTTGCCCACTTTATCTATTTTATGGCTTGCTTACTTTGCCCACTTAAGCTATTTTATGGCTTGCTTACTTTGGTAACTTAAGTTCCATTATGGCTTGCTTACTTTGCCCACATAAACTCTTTTGTGGCTTGCTTACTTTGCACACTTATACTATTTTATGGCTTGCTGACTTTGCCCACTTAAGCTATTTTATGGCTTGCTTGCTTTGCCCACTCAAGCTCTTTTATGGCTTGGTTATTTTTTACACTTAAGCTCTTTTATGGCTTGCTTACTTTGTGCACTTAAGCTCTTTTATGGCTTGCTTACTTTGCACGCTTAAGATCTTTCTGTCTGGCTTACTTTGCACATTTAAGCTCTTTTATGGCTTGCTTACTCTGCACACGTCAATGTAAATATGTAACTAATATCCATTCTCCCTTTCTCCCTGTCTCTGCCTGTCTGTTTGTTAGTTTCTCTGTCTCTGACTTATAATAAGTAAGTGTACAGCAACAATATTGTTAAAATCTTAGTGAAATATTTTATGAAGAAATCTTAATGTATACATTATTTAAGCGCTCCTTTTAGAAGATCTCAGGCATTGGCTTATAATGACAGACATACGAAAGAAAACTGCTTGGTTACGTGAAACAACGATAAACAATGATTTCGACCATCCTCGTATCAAGATATATATTTATATATATATATATATATATATATATATATATATATATATATATATATATATATATGTATATATGTATATATGCTTTTTAGCTGGGGTAATGAGATGTACTAGGAATATTATGCAACTAACCTTACGTAACACCAAAAAATCTGGACCCTGGCCTTGAGGTCAGCTAAAAAAACATGCACATCAAAATATGGCTGAAGGCCTACTTTAGGAGGGGAGTGATTAGGTAGACTGTGGGGTTTTAACTTAGTGAATTATATTTATAAAAGAAAACACATATCAGAAGAATGGTAGCTTAATTTTGGGGACAGGCAAACATGGTCCGTGATACATTATGCTTGAGGAAACACAATGGGATGGCCGCTTCAAAGGGCGTTGCAAATGATGTAGTGGGGCACAAGATGATGCACAGATCCACAGCTGACTAACTCCTAATCTGTAATCGAAACACTTATGGTTACTTAACCGAAATTGCGCTGTAATGAAGGATTGGAGGAATTACACAGAAGGGGCCTAGACTGAACTCGATTCCGGTAACTCAAATTTTTACGATTACGTAACACTCCACGTCAATGCATTGCAAATTAAACAGCACAAATATAAAAAGCAACACAGGTCTCACTACAGGTATACCGCACTGTGAAAAGAACAGCAGATATAGTTGGAGACGAATAGGGACGTGACTGACGAAAATCCTTAATTCCGGTAATTTACCTTAATCACGAGATGAAGTTCCTCTTCTTATGGGAGCCAGCGAGAGGGAGGGCAAGCGAATAATTTCACAGCAAAAAGATACTCTGGTTCCTGCCAGCTACATGTTAGTAATAGGCAGGTTAATGGAGCAAAGGACAGGACATCAGTCCTAAAGCAGCTTCCAAGCAAATCTAGGGTCGAGCCTGTCCTTTCAAGACCTTTTATAACTTCCTGGGATTGCGTTTTCACTCATCCTAGGTGGCACTGGTATCGCATGACTGCATGGCAATGTGGGCAAACATGGCTGAAGTTCCAAGATGGTGCTGGTCACACACTCAATTCTCTGCCTCAGGTGACGATTTACTCTGACCCGGTCAGCAACTGGAATTTAAGGATTTTCGGCAGCACTTGAACAAGGGAAGAGATTAAAGTGGTTTTGCCCCAAAGGCAGTGGTGAGAGAGAGGTTTTATAGAGACAAATTGTGCCTAGAGTGAATCATACTAAAATAAATGAATTAGCTGCATATTCCTTATTTCATTTGACTTATTGACTGGTGAGATGGCATTGAGAGGATACTCTTGACTATATATATATATATATATATATATATATATATATATATATATATATATATATATATATATAAATTCATCTGTCTCTACTATATATATATATATATATATATATATATATATATATATATATATATATATATATATATATATATATATATATATATATATATATATATATATACATAACTATTGATCTTTTAATCATTTCTGTTATTATTAGATATTAAGTATATGTGATGATAATCTATCCTATGTTTAAAAATAGAGTAATTAATGTCTCAGAACTGAGAGAGAGAGAGAGAGAGAGAGAGAGAGAGAGAGAGAGAGAGAGAGAGAGAGAGAGAGAGAGAGGCGGGGGGGGGGGACGCATGCTTACAACTAATAGATTGGCTAGTAAACAACAAGCCACCAGAAATTACGAACTTTCTCCCCGAGTTCTTCATTTGTCTACGATTCTCGTTTCATTTGCCCGACGCATCACCATAATGTCATTTGGAAGCACGCCAGCACGTAACGGTCACGCGATGGTAATCGTATTAGCCTGAGACACGAGGAAGAGAATAACATTGATAACTCCCTCGAGAGTTTTACTTCTGAGTGTCAAGAATTTTTTTTTTTTTCACTGATGCTTGAGGTGTCGACTCTTCCAGTTATATCGGAATCCAGGAAGTTATATTAAAGAGAGACCGGGAGACAGAGGTACAAAGGGAGAGTTTCAAAGCAGCATGTTGTAGTATCTTAGGCCTAATGTGTGATCTACATGCAAATGGGAGATTAAAGTCTCCGTCCTGGTAAAAAAAATAAGATTGAATACCTTTTATTTTATCACGTCAACCCCACAGTTACCTTCACCATTATCCAAAGGCTGAGTTATATATAAAAAAAAAGTAATAGATTATAGCATGTTTCCTTGATTCCTTGTAAACTCAATTGATTTCTAGTCTTTTCATGTACGAATTTTTCTAATTACAGGACTATGCTTATCCTATTATCGCACTTATATTGAACGTAACTTACAATGATCTTGTCGACAATATTGCCTATAACGCTATCTTCAAACTGTAGCTTGGCAAGCGAAAATCTTTCCTGTGTACTAAGAAGACACCGATCTTTCCGAAAGCGAATGTCCAGGAAATTTACGAAACTTGTAGGAAGTTGACTTACGTGGTGCAAACATCATCGCTTGATACTGACTGACGAGTCTGAGGAAATATGGGGAACTTGACGACGTTTTCATCGGAGCTTCTTCTGACAAGCACGCACAGTAATGTCGACGAGAAGCAAAAATAAACTTTATACCCACTGGCAAAAATACACTCAGTACTTACACGATAAATACTAATCTCGTGAGTTTTCTTGACGGCAGTAACCAGCATTACTTCTATTTCGAATTATGTATAATAACGTCATCACTGCCAGATATGTACAGTATATACACATCTACATATATGATCTCTCTCAGGCAACATAATATAATGGATGATCTTTATTTTACTGTTATTTTGGCAAAGAACCTTCCCATTAAAAACCTTACTGCAAGATGATTCTTTGCCTAATCCCCCACCAAGGATATTAATCATAAATCTATTTTCTAGGCGATTTTAATCGACGCCAATATCTTCAAAGAACTTCAAAATATTGAGAAGGTTTCTTTTTCAAAAATAGTAAAATTAACCATATCAATGCATGAAAATTTTGGGCGAATAAAGTAAATATGTAATTAAACAATAATCATGATAATTCAGTTCATTAATTTTCTAAAACGCAAACTGAGCGAAAATATTCAGTTGTCTCACTGCCCGAGTAAAGAACCGAATTTCTATCTCATGAATTCATGGAAACCGCTTCACATTCATTGCGACCTTGATGGAAAAGATCAAATGAAATAGAAATCGACCTCGAGAAATCTAAAATATGCAAAATCAGAGGTGGAGTGAAGGCCACAACGAATAAATAGACAAAAGAATTCTGCAACCACGTGATCCCCGTGACCTTCCACTCGGGGATTTTCGCACTAATTGGAAAAGCAAAGGAACTTCCGCCTTTTACACTTTCAAACGGAATCAAAACAGAAGTGCAATTCGTTTTCTCTGTAAGTTTCCCTTGGGGATCAGATGTACTCTTAAACAAGTGGTGATTTATTTTTTAAATTTACTGATTTCAGCGGTTAGTTATCGTCTACCATATTCCACAAAATAATGGTTATTCTGTGCTTTAGTAATTCTTTTTTATTTACTAGGGTAGTTAGTCTATTTCCAAGTTAACTTTAATAATAACCAGTGTTAATAATAATAATAATAATAATAATAATAATAATAATAATATTAGAAATACAGTATATTTACTACCAAGAGCTTTAGAGAACCTGCGTGATTCTTCTTCTCAATCTGACTAAAACGCTAAAGCAGTCATGCAAGTAAAAAGTTTTTAAAAAATAAATAACGATTTAAAACGTTTTGTTGACAGAAGAAAACCAATCAAATTACGACCGGGTATCTTCTGTCAACAAAACGTTTTAAATTGTTATTTATTTTTCTAAACTTTTTACTTCCATGACTGCTTTAGTGTTTTAGTCAGAGTGAGAAGGAGAATCGAGCGGGTTCACTAAAGTTCTCGTTTGTATACATATTTCTTCACTAATAATAATAATAATAATAATAATAATAATTATTATTATTATTATTATTATTATTATTATTATTATTATTATTATTATATTATTATTATTATTATTATTATTATTAAAAAGGATGGCTGTATTATGCGAATTTATCTTATAGCGTATCTTTTCTATTTTTCTTATAATTCGCTTTTCGGGCTCAGCGATGTTGGTCAGCAACTGGCCGATATTCATATTGGAAAAAAAGATAGTGTGTGGAATGCGGAAAGTCTTTTATTGAAATATCCTATCAGAAATCCGTGGACATTTTCGACGGTACCTGAAGTAGAACCTGAATCCAGACGACGAAGGACTCGACGGATTTCTGATTGGATACTTCAGTAAAAGACTTCCCGTACTCCACACACTATCCTTTTTCCAATATGAATATCGGCCAGTTGCTGACCAACATCGCTGAGCCCGAAAAGCGAATTATAAGGAAAATAGAAAAGATACTCTATAAGATAAATTCGCATAATACAGCCATCCTTTTTATTAAAACCTGTTTAAAAGAGGGCCTATTCCCTTCATATTATTATTATATTACGCAAAATGGACAAAGAATTTGGATCTACATAGAGATAGAGGTAAACAGGTTACAGTATGGTGAAAGGAAGGATCTAGTATAATGAGACGATTGTTTTGGTCGTCTAGAGAGAATAAAGTGAATAGTTTGGTTTTGGATGTGTTACGAAAGAAGGAAGAGAAGGCAGAAAAAAGGACAGATATTTAGTGTAAGAGTTATTAGAAAGGAAGGCCTCAACTATTCAAAGAAAGCAAGGATCTGCACAGGGGCAAGGCAAATGGCATAGCGCGGTGAGTTTTCGGTAAAAATGTATGAATAGCTCATTTTTGGCATCTCTGCTGGGTTGTACAGAGTTCAGAGGCAAACACCAGGCCACCCAATCTTTCTCACTTTCACGCACTTACGAGCCGCATAATTCAGGGGACCTGCTGGCATATGGCCAGCTTCAACCTAAAAGAAGGAAGGTAATTTTGCGAATGTTTTCTATTGACGGATTACTTAATGGTTCCTTTGGTAAATTTTTCATTCGCTTTTACACACACACACAAATATATCTATCTATCTATCTATCTATAGATCTATATATATATATATATATATATATATATATATATATATATATATATATATATATATATATATATATATATATATATATATATACTTTAATTTAAAGATTTACAAAATTAATGTGAAATAAATCACTGCCATTATTTGTCAAATTCCTTTGAGAAGTCCTTTTGTAGAATCGTTTTATTCCAAACATCAAAAGGCTACTGAAATGAAATACCAGTAGTGAGTTTTTCATTTTATTTTTTCAGGGCACATACTATTCCCGGTATGCAATTTCCTTCAAATAAATAAGGTGGAGCCGAAAGGATTATTTCGAACGAATATTCTTCCACAACAATTATTAGCAAATTGGTTATTTTTTGTTGAATTTCACTCAGGAATAGGACAGGATATATCTTTGCCTTTAATAAAAATGCAATTTTCTCATGGTAATATTTTCGCTCTGGGAAAAGCGTTTCTGGATTTACGTATACTTTCAAAGAATTATCTTGATAATTATAAGAACTGTGGAGCTCTACTGCACACGGACCCATTACAAATGACCTCGTCTTTAAGAACTTATTCCACCTTTTCACTTGTTGAAGAGAATTGTTGGAAGTGGCAAACGTAAAGATGAATTATAACGTACATTAGTTAGGTCATATATCGAGCTTTGGGCTGATTCTGTTTTGCAAATAATATGGACATTTAAAAGGCAATAATCTTGTGCAAAAGGATATTATGGTCGAAAAAAACCCATAACTTATACAGTCATTACAAAGACTTTACCTAAAGTTTTTACACGCACACAAATATATCCATCTATCTATCTATCTATTTATATATATATATATATATATATATATATATATATATATATATATATATATATAAATATATATATATAAATATATATATATATATATATATATATATATATATATATATATTTATATACATTAATTTAAAGATTTACAAAATAAAAATTAATGTGAGATAGGTCACTGCCATTATTTGTCAAATTCCTTTGAGAAGTCCTTTTGTAGAATCGTTTTATTCCAAACATCAAAAGGCCACTGAAATGAAATACAAGTAGTGAGTTTTTCATTTTATTTTTTCAGGGCACATACTATTCCCGGTATGCAATTTCCTTCAAATAAATAAGGTGGAGCCGAAAGGATTATTTCGAACGAATATTCTTCCACAACAATTATTCGCATATTGGTTATTTTTTGTTGAATTTCACTCAGGAATAGGACGGGATATATCTTTGCCTTTTATAAAAATTCAATTTTCTCATGGTAATATTTTCGCTCTGGGAAAGCGTTTCTGGATTTACGTATATTTTCCAAGAATTATCTTGATAGTTATAAAAACTGTGGAGCTCTATTGCACACGGACCCATTACAAATGACCTCGTCTTTAAGAACTTATTCCACCTTTTCACTTGTTTTAGAGAATTGTTGAAAGTGGCAAACGTAAAGATGAATTATAACGTACATTAGTTAGGTCAAATATCGAGTTTTGGGCTGATTCTGTTTTGCAAATAATATGGACATTTAAAAGGCAATAATCTTGAGCAAAAGGATATTATGGTCGAAAAAAAAACCATAACTTATACAGTCATTAAAAAGACTTTACCTAAAGATATTACACCAACACCGTTCATTGTGTTGTATGTGTAAGTAATAAAACACCATTGGGATAGAGACAACCCAGACATTTCCTCTCATAAAAGCCTTGAATAGTTCTTTATTCAGCTCCTATACACTCTACAGTATATTTATTTCCGCAATCAATCTAAAAAAGTTTTTTGCATTCCTATCCGCCACATTCTTTTTATTTTATTGTTTCATCATGTTAAATAATCTCCGTTTTGAGTACGACTATTCTTGCCAGATATGGCATATCTTTTTTTTGCCTCACTATTTAAAGAAAATAATTTTTCAGCATTTTCCGAGACATAATAAGAAAATTTTTGCTTCCTAATTCTTGCAGTTTATTCTATCTCTGTGATTCCTTGAACAAGCTACCACCCTGTATGTCGCAATATCATTAGAAACATCAAATGTTCTTGTTAGTGACTGACTTCTTCTCTTGTAATATCGGCAGCGCCTGGGGCCTTTTTGTTCCTAGATAATATTTTCAAACGGTCCTAACATTAGATGCGTCTCTCCTGTGATACTAATAAGAGTTACCAGTCTTTCTTTTTTTAAATCTTCAGCTGAAAACCCTTATGGACAGTTAATAGCCTATCAACCCGAAAGGGCTTCAAAGGGAAATAAACTTGCAGAGAGAGACAAGTTATAGGAAAAGGTGATAAATAATTACACATGAAGGAATAGAAAATAAGACCGATGCACCTGAATTCAGGAGACGCCAGTACAAAGCACGAATGACTTTACTCCTTGCTTAAACATTTGGAGGCCTTTACGTGTACTTTGCAAAACCAAAAAGTTTCTGGTTTGAGTTGTCTGGGCATTTTATAAGTGTTGTTAATTCAACAAGCATTGTTACTCAAAATTCCTTCTTCATGTATGATATGATTAAATTATTTATACACCAACCTAATTTACCCTTGAATGTTTTGGAGTTTTTCAGAAAAATCGACTCGTGCTTTATTAACCGATTTCTGTTATTGACTTCATTCGGTAGTTGCAGTGACCTTATGCTCGGAGTACGTTGGACAAATTAAGGGGATGGTCCTCTTAACTTCTTTTAGTTTTCATCATAGGAGTTTTTCAGCCTAGAGAACACAGTCGTGAAGCATAAGTATTGATTCAATATAATTTTCCTTAAGTTTGCTTTATATTCGTTGGTTACGAAAAACTTCAAGGAAAACATATATTTAAAAATCAATTCGTATCGGCTTTGCTCTGTTTCTAAATCTCTTTGTTAAAAAATCGTTTTCCTCGTTTTACCAATCCATTACATTCGGATGAGGAAATGGTCGAGGAAGTGGTTATCTATGCAACGAAAGTATCGCATGAATTTCTTCGCCAAATATGAAGGTTATCGTTGAGGTCTTACCATTTTTTTTATAATTGAATTATAATATTTTGACAGAAAGATCATTCACGTTGGCTTTTATTCGTTCTTTCTCTTTTTCCAGAGTCAGCTGCGACCCACAGGAATCGACCAAAAGCCAGGGTGCCTAATCACAGTTCACTTCTGGGGAAAAACGAGTTCCCTAATCATCCAAGTCTTCTCTCAGTCAGGAAATTGCCTTCAAGTTCTCTGTTTGTGGGCAGTGAGTGTAAACAATACTGCCATCTTTCTATTTTATTGATGTGGCTTATCGTCGGTCGTGGCGCTTGAAATTAAACGTATTTCAGAATCGACAGTTATAAATAATTTCTATCAACGTGCATTTGCAATAGGATATAGTTTATCCTGAAGCCTTTTTATAAATTTGTTTGGCTGCTTCCTTCAAAATCAGATGTTACACTGTTTCGTAACTTATTAAGCAAGAAACTAGATCCAACAGCAAGTAATCACTGCTTCATTTTTACATACCTGTAGGTTGAAGAAGCCTCTACCAACAAAACCTTTGTATCATAGTTAATACTTATCAATAATGGTTGTCTTTAATTATCTAGAGGTAACTACTAAGAGCAATATCATACTGTCTCGTATCTTCATATTTCTTCAATTAATTTAGTTATATATATTTCCTCAAACAATTAATATTATATATATATATATATATATATATATATATATATATATATATATATATATATATATATATATATATATATATGTGTGTGTGTGTGTGTGTGTGTGTGTGTGTGTGTTTTATACGATCACAAGTAACACGTGAAGATTATACATATATATATGTGTGTGTGTGTGAAATAATGAAAGGCAGCAGTATCACAAAGCGCTGAAGATTGTATTTTTGATACACCTCATCAGGGTACTGCTGCCTTTCATTATTTTTACACCTCATCAGGGTACTGGCCTTTCATTATATATATGGCTATATATATATATATATATATATATATATATATATATATATATATATATATATATATATATATAATTATTTAATGATAGCTAGGAGAATATTAGTTAGGAATAGCGTAAACATAAATGAGAGAAAAAGAAATTAGAGAGAACCATTAATAGACAAATGAGAGAGAGAGAGAGAGAGAGAGAGAGAGAGAGAGAGAGAGAGAGAGAGAGAATAACGATAAGTAAGTTTCGTGATTACTTAGACAAAACATTGGCACGAGAGTAATCTAAGCGCAATCATTAAAGAATGCCTACCCGTCTCACCTGTGAGTTGACCTTTCAACTTTCGCCGGAACCTGAAGACTTCAATGATGTCATTAATCCAAGCCAAGAAGGAGGGAATCAATTCAATTAATCCAAGAGCCTTAGTGGAATGAGGTCAGAGAGCCTCACCAGTTGTGGGTTAAGAACATTTAAGAAAGGCTCATACTTCGATTCTTAGTCATACTACTCAACTTGTATATATATTCAACTTGTATATAAACAGTGCTATTTTACTAGTGTGTTAATGAAGTAAGAAAGCTGCACTGTGTCTTCCTAAGCCTCCTGGGACTCAAACAACTAACACCAAACACAGCCAGAAACGAATGAAACAAAAAAAAAGAAGAGACTTCCATTATATTTGGTGACAGCGAAATAGGATCCGAGGAAGTGAAGTGTGAAGAACGAACAAGTACACTTACAAGGACTCCATAATGTCAGCAATATGAATCGACAAGCAGAACAAGAATTTAATAACAGATGGCGAAGTGAATCATAACATAGACGAAAGTATTCCCGCTACAAATGTCAACGGCCGAAACAGAACAAAGTGAAGTAAGAATTATAAACATTACCGCTTAGAAAACCCACAACTAAGAAATATTATTCCCCAAAGATAAAACAACAACGCCTGTGTGTTGGTGGCTATCAACACACACCCAAACAGATTTCTATACACAATCTGTTAAAATGAATGAGTGCATTTCACACGTACGACAAAAATTCCTGTTAAAAATCAACATTACTGGTGAAATCTAAGAAGAAGACGAATCCCTGATGGTCGACAAAACAAGAAAAGGACAGTTTTAGTCAAAGATTTAAAAACTAGAAGTCATGTTCTGCGTGTCTACAGCGAACTACAGTCTTGGTTAAAACCAAACCACAACAGAAATAAATAAGTCGTGATTAGAAAATTATTTTATTCTCTCTTTGTAAGAGTGTATGAACATTTTTTATTGCTCTCTCTCTTAGAAGGTATAAAACTTTTATAATTCTCTCTAAAAATTTTTTTGTCTTGTTATATATTTTTTTTTATTTTGATAGATAAGAATCTTTAATAATATAACATTTCTTTTGATTATGTATGTTTTAAATACTGTTGTGTATTTGTGTATAAATTTTTTATGAGTTTTAGAATACTGTTGTAATATGCAGGATTCGTTTCACGAATTGTTGAATACTATTAGAAATCACTCTTATAATTTAAGACCAACAACACTTAGACATAGTCGAATTCCAGTGCCAAGTTCACGAGTATCATTAACTCAAGAAAGTACTAAGAATAATAACACAAATAGCAATAATAATAATAATACTAATAATACCAACACATTTCAATTTAGAACAATGGTAGAAGCAGCGATCATTACACAAGCCACCCGATTCTGTGGAAGAGTTGAAAGTTCAAATCCTGACAAAAATAGGTTAGAATCATATTCTGTGAACCAGTGGCTAGCTGATGCAGACAGGCGCATATCTACAGGGAGAATAAAAAAATGAAAGAACTAAAATTAATGAAGTCTTGCTTCTCATTAGTTCAGAAAGCGTTGATGCACATAGAACTTTGAATTCAGTTTAGATTCAGCAAAATAACCACATACACTGAATTTAAATGCATTTGTTTATCAATCTGGGAACCAGTAAGTTAAAGTGATGCATTACATAATGTTAATAAATTCCATACCCAGCATTATGATGGAGAATCCATAGCAAATCTTCACACAGATGTTGAAGAATTGACACACAACGTAACAGAAGGCTTAAAGAAAACAAACATCACCATACGAAATAAGAATGATTACGGTGACGAAGAAGATGATTTAGTTAGTTTAAGATATGTTTTGAATTACTTGTTATTTGGAACGATGTATAACGCACTTGTAGAAAAAGAAAAGAAAGCTTTAAACAACGTTAAAATTGATCCTAAAAGTGATAGCCTTAGAACTTTAATATCAATGAGGCAAGAAACCCAGAGCCTTACAGCTTTAATATCAATGAGGCAAGAAACCCAGAAGAAAGAGATAGATTTTTCTAAGAAATCTGTAGGGGTATCAGAAACACAAAATGAAAGGAAAGGCAGAAATACCAATGATTCATATAAAAGAAATAACAAGTATAATGATAATTCCATAAAAGTAGGGAATAGACAAACTTCCTTCCAAAAGAAATATGCACATAGGAAAAAATGGAATCCATATCAGAAAGGAAGACAGAATCAATCGAGGAATGGTCCACCCATAAGATATCATAATGGGCCATATTCAAACACAAATAATTCAAAACCAGAGAATAATTTAGTTCCAGGAGCTAGACCAAAAATAACATGTGAAAACTATGGGTATACCAGTCATTCCACTAATGAATGCAGAAAGCCTAGAATCTGTGCAGTTTGCAAAAAGATCCGGCATTTAACTAAAATCTGTTGGTTCAATAATAAGGGAGCCAATAGAGAGATTATAGAGATAAGTAACAGCCGGCCAAATATAAATAAATCATCCAGTCAGTGACAATTAACCCCTTTACAGAGAAAAGAAAGTAAATCCCTTCAAAGTGATGAAAGAAAAAAGGAGAAACAGTTACAATGGGAAATGAAGGTTCATCCGCATTTTCTTATTTACATAGCAAAGAAGTATTATTTTCCATGAAAGAGAAAGAAATAAACATAAAGGATCTGCCTATTGTAAAGATTCCAATAAATGGAAAGACATGTACTGTACTCATTGATTCAGGTAGTACTGTAAATATAATTGATAGAATAACTTTAACTAGATATTTAGGCATTGCAGAAACTCAGATTCAGGGTCAAAGCAGAGTAATAAAAGGAATAGCAGGGAAACATTAAAAGTCTGGGGAATGTGAACTTAGAAATAGATATTTTGTCACATAAATTTATTGAAAGTTTTCTAGTTTTAGAAAACAGATTTTTTCCCGCACAAGTATTGTTCTCATTTAATTTAATGAGGTGTGGAATAATATTAGATAGTAGTGAAGGAAAGATTAGCCTGAAATAAGATAATCAGAGGAGCTTATGTTTTACACTTGACGAAGAAAAGTTTCACCCAAATCTGATCAATTTGTCTGAGACAGTTTCGACAAGTGAGACAGACATACAGGAAAAGCAGATATGTAACCAGAACAAGCAAGATAAAATGGAAACAGATAAAAAAGAGGAATTCCCACAATTACAGAATACAGAATTGTTGACATGTGCACATACAGATGATATATACTCAGATATAAATAATTACTCAGATATAAATAATTGCAATGACCAAAACACTGAATCTAAAGAAAATCAAGGCGTCTATACCTAGAACTATAACAATGTAGTAATGATTTGTGAAAGTGAAGGGAAAATACTAAATGAAGTATTGCTCATAGATAAATAAATAAATCAGATATAAATAGTATAATAGAAGTAACAGAAGAAACTACTGGAGATGCAGAATTTTGTTATTTTTCAGGCATAGAGGAAAAAGAAATATGTTGTGTTAGCACAGCTGATGATAATAAAGTACAATTTATACTCAACAGAGCAGTAACTTTGTATCCAAAATGTTTAACAAAAATATATTTGAGATCAAAAGAGGATGTAAAGGATAAGGATATTCTATTATTGAATGAAGAATTGCGAGATTTTGTCAGAATGGATAACTCACTAATCCAAATGAATGGTGATAACTGCCAAGTTTATGTCCAAAACTATCCAGATAACAAACTAACACTATATGCACGCATTATCTTTTGCATAGGGATTCCTATGAATAATCCTTTACTAACAGTAGAAGAAAAAGCACTTTTCTCTATAAATGGCCAAAACTCTCAAATAAATCAAGAGGTAAATAAAACAGATTTTCCAGAAAATAGACACAAGTTAATTCAGGTGTTAGAGAAATACAGAAATGTAATATCTATAGAAGGAGATAAACTAGGAAGAACAAATGTTGTACAACATAGAATTTTGTTAGATGATGGAGCCAAGCCATTTTTTATTCTTAATTACAGATTGCCTATAAACCAAAGACCCATAGTTGACAATTTGCTAGAGGAAATGAAAAGAGATGGAGTAGTAATTCCTTCTAAATCTCCATATAATTCCCCATTGTTACTTGTGCCAAAGAGGGATGGTAGTTGGAGACATGTAATAGATTACAGGAAGTTAAACTCCAACACAGTTCCAGATAGAATGCCGATGCTGGTAGTTCAAGATATGTTAGCTCAATTACTGTAGGAGGGGCCAAAATATTTTCATCCTTAGATTTGCTTAGTGGATATTTGCAGTACCTCTAGATGAAGAATCGAAACAATTCACAGCACACATGAAGAACATTTACAGTTTGAAATAATGCCATTTGGACTCGCATCAGCCCCATTAACATCTGTCAGATTAATGTTACAAATTCTAGGAGATATAGAAACTGTTGCAGTATACTTGGACGATGTTATAATTTGTAGCAAAGACTTAAAAAGTCACCTCAGAACGTTAGAAATGATCCTAGAGAGTTTAAGAATTGCAAGACTAAAAATAAAATTGAAGAAATGTCAATCCCTGATGGAATCCTTAGAATACTTGGGTCATTTAATTAGTGAAGATGGACTGCGCATGCAGGCAGGTAAAATAAAGGCAATAATTGATTACCCAGCTCCCACTAATTTGAAAGCATTAAGAAGGTTCCTAGGTATGTTATGTTATTATAGACCTTTTATAAGTGGTTTTGCTACTATAGCCAAACATTTGACAGAACTAACCAAGAAAGATGTTAATTATGAATGGAAGGATGAACAAGAAACTGCCTTTCAAACACTAAAGAGCAAAATGACCAGGAACCCTGTTTTAGTCTACCCAGATTTTTCCAAAGGCTTTTACTTAGCTTGTGATGCCTCAAGTACAGGGCTAGGAGCTGTATTGTTACATAAGGCCAAAACTAGAATGAGGGCAATATATTATGCTAGTAGAGTTTTAAACCCAACAGAGAGTCACTATAGTACCACAGAAAGAGAGTGTTTAGCTTTATATTGGGGTTTACAGAAATTTAGACATACTTTTAGGTTATAAGGTTAATATGCTTTCTGATCACAAACCCATTTGTGATTTATTTAAAAAGAAAGCCTTTACCAACAACACGAAGTTCAATAGATGGTTCATTAGTGTATTAGAATTTGTCCCGGAATTCATATATTCCAGGGAAATTTAACACCTTGGTAGATGCATTATCCAGATGCATTATCCAGATCTCAAGAAGAAACAGAAAAAATTTATTACCACTAATACCTTTTGTTTTAAATGTCAAGCAGTAGATTCAGATCTAGAAAGAGTAAAATTACAAGAAAAAGATGCAGAAATCAGACAAACTGTAGGACAGTTAATACTAGATGAAACCTTAAAACCTATTTTTCAATCAATAGGTGGATTGTTGAATAAAAGACCAACAGAGAAGAATGGTTGTTCTCGACTATACATCCCAAAAGCACTAATAAGATAAGTTTTAGAACTAACACACTCATATAATTTAGCAGGACATCCAGGAATTAAAAAGACAATCAGAATCATAAACAGAAATTATTTTTGGCCAGGTAGCGTAAATTTTAAAGCTCCACTTGAAAAATATCCATCAGAATTAAATCCATTTCAGGTAGTAACTATGGACTTTTTAGGTCCATTTCCAAGGACTATTAGAGGAAATAAACAAATTAGTCTTCTTAGACTATCTAACTAGATATGTAGAAATTGTACCAGTAAGAAACAGAGATGCAGCTACAGTAACAGAAGCTCTTAAATCTAGAATTATCACAAGGCATTCATGTCCACAACTTCTTCTTTCTGTTAATGCTGCTGAATTTACTAGTGATCTTTTAAAGAAAATATATGAATTTTATGAAATAAATAAGTGTCAAATAACCGCTTATTAACAAAGTTCTAATGAAACAGTAGTACGAACTAATCGTAAAATAAAGGATATCCTGAAAACTTTAATGAGCCCACGGACAGAAGATTGGGACTTAGCACTAGAAGACGTACAGTTCACATTGAATTATACTGTAAATGAGACAATAGGAGAATCCCCACATTATTTACTATATATATGGTTATCACAAAAGAATGCCTGACACATTATTAGACGATGCAACACCACCCAGACAAACTTATCGCTATGATGACTAAGTTGCATGGAAAACCGATAACACTCATGCCAAATATTATAATAAACGTACCATTAAACAAGACATTACAGTAGGTATTCAAATTTAGGTACAAAATCATGTTCAAGAAGGGCCAAATGTAAAGGTTTCTCCCAAGTTCACTGGACCATATAGAGGTGTGGAAGTGTTAAAATTAAACAAATATACAGTAATTAATGAAAATTATCTAAAGGAAAAAGTAGTTCACTGGAATCATATAAAAGTAGTAAAAACAGATCCATGGTCCACTAAAATTATAGATAACAAAAGACATGAAAATGCTGTAGATAATGTTGCAAAAAAAATATATAATCTACGAAACCAACAGGGTTAAATATGTGTAAACGTATGCATATATTGGTGTTGGACCGAAAATATCATAAATATAATGTATGTAGTGAAACCTATATATAAAGGAAATGTGATAAAAGTCTATTCTTACAGATGCAAAAATGCAGCTTATCATAGCATTAGTTATAATTGGACTCATCTCTTCCGAGGTGGAGATAAAAAAAGGATCATTGTTAAAGAGACATGGAAAAGTCAAAATGATCAAAGACTTAGGAATCATTAGTGTAGACATAACCACAGTGTTAAATAGTGAGAGAACATTACATGCAATTCAAAGGGACATGAAATCAATCCTACAGAAGGGTGATAATAACAGTGTTATACAATTGTTACGAAAATTAAACACAGAAATAGAAAATACCGTGAACAAAAGGTCAAAGAGATCCCTCTTACCCTTCATTGGAGCTGCTTTGAACACATTATTTGGAGTTGCTACCGAAGCAAATATAGAACATGAAAAAGAAAGAATAGACAGACTGGAACAATGGGCAGCAGCAAGAGGCACAGTGATAAATAAAGTGATTACCTCACACAATCAAAATGCAGAACAAATAGAAAACATGAAAATTTTTATAAATCAAGTCAATCAGCATGTAATAAAAGAAATGAATAACTTAGAAAACATACAGTTTTTAAATACATTTGCCATTAAGTGAAGTGATATTACAGGAACATAAAAACACATTAAATGCCATTTTGCTTGCTTATAAAGGTATTTTAAGCCCAAAACCAATGACTGCTAAAGAATTAGCAGACATTATTAAGTTTTGCATCATGGAAAAACACTTCCAGCCACTTGTGGAAGATGTATTCATGCAATACAATTCAATAAGTGCCAAAGTGCTTTATGATAAAATTATTTTAGTTGTACCTTTCAATACTAGGATCACAAACACATTAATCACTGTGCATCCATTTCCTATGATAATTAATAAACAATTAATCACTCAAAAGGGAACAATCAGGCATTTTGCGTTAGAACAACACACTCTATTATTGTCATTCTTCACTGATAAACAATTTAATGAGTGTATTCTGTTAAAAGAACAGGAATATATATGTAACTTTGATAAACTGTATAAGAATACTAATGCCTATCCCTGTATTCTAGAGATTGTGTTAAACCAAAACCAAGAAAACAATGTATATACCACAAATTATGATAAACCTTTTGAAGCATTGATAACTGATCAAGAATTTTTTGTATTTTCACTAAATACTGTTGTAGCTAAAATTAAATGTCACAACATTAGTACAGAATAAAGTTTAATAATGTTAAATATTTTACAACATCATGTCAGTTAGTTATAGAAAACCAATTATATTATGAACCCCAGCGTTTCACATCAGATAAATTCAACAAACATGTGCCATATAAAAATTACTCATATAAAATAGATGAATTTAAGCTGTCTCAGTTAGAATTAAAGAAACTTGAAAATTTGAATATATTGATGAATATTTCTTCTATAAAGAAAATGTTTACCCAATTTTTTCATTAGTAATTCTAGTGGTAATAGTGATAGTGAGAAACCTTATTATCAGAAAAATACAAGGGATATTGACAGAACACAAAATAACAATAATTGGCAATTGATGTTAACATTATTGTTACGTGATAATACTTTCATATATTTATTGCTCTGAATGTTCATTTAATATACTTATTAATTAATATACTTATAATTTGATACATTTGATATTTTAATATGATAATTTTTTAAGAATATTTTAATGAACTTATATCTTTTCCTCCACAACTGGAGAAACAATTATTATTATGTCCATTATTACATTTGATTGCCAATTTAATTATTACTATTGTATCCATTTTATTATGTTTAATTAAACATTGAAGACAATGTTTGGTAGCCGACCGAGTGATGTAATGATAGCTAGGAGAATGTTAGTTAGGAATAGCATAAACATAAAAGAGAGAAAAAGAAATGAGAGAGAATCATTAATAGGCAAATGAGAGAGAGAGAGAGAGAGAGAGAGAGAGAGAGAGAGAGAGAGAGAGAGAGAGAGAGAGAGAGAGAGAGAATAATGATAAGGAAGTGTCATGATCACGTACAGAAAACATTGGTGCGAGAGTAATCTAAGCACAATCATGAAAGAATGCCTGACCGTCTCACCTGTGAGCTGACCTTTCAACTTTTTGCCGGAACTTGATGACTTCCAATGACATCATTAGTCCCTCCCACCCATGAAGGAGGGAATGAAGTCAATTAATCACACCCAAAGGGACGTCATTAGATAATCCCCAACCACTAAGGACGTATACAATGAGGAACAGAAGCAATAGTCTGCCTACTGGTGGGATGTACATTTCCTTTGAAGAACCTTCAAGAAAGCTAGCTTGAAGTTAGAGAGGCAGATAGGGAGAGAGAGAGAAAGAGAGAAGATCCAAGAGCTTTAGTGGAATGAGGTCGAGAGCCTCACCAGTTGTGATTTAAGAACATTCAAGAAAGGCTCATACTTCCATTCCTAGTCATACTTAACTTGTATATATATTTAACTTGTATATATACAGTGTTATTCTACTAGTGTGTTAATAAAGTAAGAAAGCTGCACTGTGTCTTCCCAAGCCTCCTGGGACTCTAACAACTAAGACCAAACAAAGCCAGAAACGAATAAAACAATATATATATATATATATATATATATATATATATATATATATATATATATATATATATATATATATATATATAATATATATATATATATATATATATATATATATATATATATATATATATGTGTGTGTATGTGTGTATATGTATAAATATATATATATATATATATATATATATATATATATATATATATATATATATATATATATATATATATATATATATATATATATATATATATAATCAGGTGTTATGAAATTAGAGCCCCCCCTCCACAGTACAAATGGAAAGTTATGAAGTTTTCTGCTGTAGCCTGTCTCCAAGTACATTATTTTATGTTTCTATTAAGCTATTTTTCATTTTACATCTCTTGTATTTTCAGACTGAGTGACAGAGTTAGATACAGCCATGGCTAATGACTCAGAAGAAATCAGATGGATTGACCGAATCCAGGCTATAACCTTCAGAGAGGCCAGGGATGCTGGCGCATCCTTCATTTCACGTTCCTGGATAGCTAAACACATTAAAAGAGATGAATCCTTTGTTAAAGGAAACTGGAACAAAAATCCATATGAATGTCTTCGCAAAAAGATTGAGAATCTTGGAAGGCCTGAAGTCCTTTCTCAGGAATCAAAAGACATCATAGCTGAGGCAGTGGGTAGACCAAGAAAGTCTTTACATAAATTGGCGCTTGAACTAGAAACAAAAAGGGAAAAAAAGAGCAGTTATAGTGCTGTATATCGTGAGTTGAAAAAATCTGGTATCAAGCCATTTCATGTTATCATCAAGCCCAACATCACTCAGCAACAGATAGAAGACCGTGCATGGTTTTGTGGTTCATTTCTTAAAGACTGGTATGAAGCTGACTTTTTCCATGTTGCTGCATCAGATCAATTCTTCATTTACACAGTCAGGAAGCCAAATCATAAAAATGACATGATTTGGGCTGCAAAGTTGGATGATATTAGTGATGACGTGCACTATCGCCAAGTTGTGAAATTTCCTGAATGTTTGGGAATTTTTCTGTTTCACAGCCAAATGGCTAATGTGGATCATCAAAGAAAAAGAACAGTCATGGAATGGCGAATACTTCAGAGAAACTGTGCTTACTGGTGGAGTATTTCCTTTCCTCAAAGATCCTCAAAATGTGCTATCTGTTGAAGAAGTCACATTTTTGCAAGATAAGGCACCATGTTTCAAGGCTCTTCAGACACAGGAGCTGCTTCAAAACGGTGGTATCAATTTCTTCTCGTCAAGTGAATTTCCAGGTAGCTCCCCTGACCTTAATGTGTGTGAAAACATTTGTAGTATCTTAAAGAATCGTGTTGAAGTGCGCACAGTGAACTATGATGGTATACCAAGCCTCAACAACCTGCGAAGAGAGGTGACTGAAGTGCTCAGGGAAATGGATTTGCTGAAATCATACCCCTCAAGAATGCAGGCAGTAGTGCAGGCAGTTGGAGGCCACACAAAATATTAAATACTCAGAAACTGAAATAAATACCTGTTCTGAATTACTTTTGTTTTTATCCATATCAAATTTAGTTTACACTGCAGAGGGGGCGGGGCTCTAATTTCGAAACACCCTGTGTATATATATATTATATATATATATATGTGTGTGTGAGTGTGTGTATTGTAATTATGTTGCAATTTCATTACCGTATTTTATCAGCCAGCAATTACTATATAAAACATCCTCATTTCAAACGAAGTGGAGTCTCATGAATATATTTACATAATGATTGGCGAAATTTATGAGGTTTAGCGACATGAAATGATTAATCATAGAAATATTGGCTATTTAAATATAACTGTAGTTAAAGACAATAGTATTTTATGTAAATTATAAATAGTCATTTTATCAATATTTCAGTGATACTGTATATATTACATCAGCTAATTAATCCCCTAACCCAACAGAAAAAGCACAGTTTAACGAAAGAATATCTTTTTAAGAGATAAATTCTCTTTGTTATTTTTATCCCGTAGATTTTATGCAGCAAAAAAAAAAAAAATTGTATTTTTCGCATTCATTAGCATTAAATTAATGAAGCTATATTTTCGCCACTGGAAAAGCCCTTTTGGATTTAAAGAATTTTTCATGCATATACCGTTGTACAAGTAACGATAAGGCTTTTATACTACTGCTGTCAGCATAGGTAATTATATTCTCCTTTTATAACATTGTTCATTGAACGAGATATATACCCAGTCTAACTGTGTGTGTATGTAAGTATGTATGTATATACGTATGTGTGTATGTGTGTGTGTATATATATATATATATATATATATATATATATATATATATATATATGTGTGTGTGTGTATATGTGTGTGTGTGTGTGTGTGTGTGTGTGTGTGTGTGTGTACCACTTGTGTGTGCGTGTATTTATGCTTGTGTGAGTATATTTAAGCATTAGCAATGTAAATCCACAAAGTAAAATAAAAAATCTCCCTTCTTTTATAGAACACAAATAAGATTTTTTTGAACAACCAATGAAAAATAAGCTATGCGTAACTGAATAAATAAAGACCTCATAGTGGCTTAAAACCAGTAGGGTATTTTGTTTACTTCTTTTAGCAAACTGTCAATGCGTATTGATTTATCCTTGAGAATCTTACTATGAAACTTGAAATTGCGTTTTAAACCGAATTTGCCTCAACAAGTTTTCGTCTATGCGTATCAAACTGTTACGAAGAGTTCAATACCTTCAGACTTATGATGGTGTTTCCCGGTCATATATTTAAAAACAGCAAAATTTTCAACTCCTATTCTAATTATACCGCTGCTTTCTTCGATCAGAAAAATAGAATTACCTATGTAAACTTTGGCGCATTCTCTACAGGGCGATTTATAATTGCATTGTTTATTAGATATACTTTTTTTTAAGATATGAAGAACATCCTTTCCAAAGATGACCTATCCTTTCACTTAGCTCTTGTCTTTATTCATTAATTATGAAAAATAACAATTTCAAGTCATACAACATGTATGTCTAAACCTGCAAGATGTTATATTTTGTTAATGAACTGTAACTACGAGGTTCAAAAATTAATAAAATTCGTTTACATAATAACCCGAGAATAAAAATGTACCCCAGAATGTGTGATATGTTGGTTAGAAAGGATTATGGAATTAAGTTCACACGCTAATTTTGTCTGAATCAATTCATATGACAGGAAATCGTCGGTTATTTCCTAAAACCCGTTCCATTCAGCAACCTCCGAACTCAATTAATTCACATTTTCATTACAAAGGCATGAATTCCGTTTTTTATTTAATATTTATATGCATGCATATACTGCCAGTCTTTTAAGTTCCATCACCCCATTTCACAGTGGATGCAGTGACATGGTTTATAAAAACGTTCCAACGTACTCAATATATATTCGCGGACAATGCCGAATCTGTAAAATGTGAACCCACACAACGAATATTTAAAGTATTAGGACGTTGCCATGGACGGCTGCTGTATTATCTATCTATCAATATCAGATCGCCTCTTATATTATTCTCTATGTGAAAGTAGATTCATGTAACGTAAAAAGGACGATTTTGTAATTTGTTATTGTTTTATATTTCAATAACTCGGGTAATTGAAGTGATTGGTTCCCAGGAAGAGTTGGATAATGAAGTTTTTTTTCCTGATTATAGTGAAGCATATCATTTGTGTGCAATTCGCTGGTATAAAAATACACGAACCTGTGATCGCAAATTGCGTAAATGAGCCGATTGTGCTTTTGTTTGGCATATCTATCATATATTGTCTTTCTAATGCATTTCTCTATGCCTGTAAAAAAGAATAACACTAAAACTGCGTCCATTACATGGCTAGCGATTCTTTCTCAATTGCTGTTTTTAAATATGCCCCACAAGGTTGTTTTCTTTCAAAGAGAGAGAGAGAACAGGGTGGGTGGGTGTTCATATTGTGTAGCTGAATCAAGAACTCTTTTATTTATTAAACAAAGCAACAAATAACACAATCACGAAGTGAAGTTTGATGACTGAGACCTTTTTAGCTGTTGAGTTCAGATTACATTGAAATACTGGACAGGAATAAAACCTTGCAACCAGTGTCCTCTATAAGTAGGTTAGGACACGACTTCCTGCTTTGCACGTTTGCAGCTGAAGTTCTCCTGTGGACACGTGAGCAGTAAATTATTTTCGTGCTGTCAATACGAACAGGTTCGGATGAAAGACTCATCTAACATCTACGGGGTATTTTTCAAATGGGAAAGTTATACTTATTAGGCATGAATGTAATACAGTATATAAGCTAACAACACCTAATAATAATAATAATAATAATAATAA
>NC_089747.1:61918808-61936308 GCF_040412425.1 Macrobrachium rosenbergii
CTCTCTCTCTCTCATCATTCCCGCCCCCACCCCCAGGGATGCTGTTCAGGAACGGATCTTATATTACCTGTAACGTTATTAATGAAATGAATTCAGGGAAAAATACCATCGGTAATAAGGTGCAATCTTATCGGGAGGTTTTCCCCTACGATATCGTACTCCAATGTCTTTTATTCTCACCTAAATGCTTACTCGATAATTCTTAATTATTAAACAAAATTTGTCAAGTTTAAGTCCTTTACTTTCCTACTGTCAATATTCGTGTGTTTTATAGCCTATTTTTATTATGTTAGGAGGAAATATTACCTCCCTTACTTGAAATAATAATGAATACCATAAATGATTTTTTGATGATCAACAAACGTATGTAATCTACTTACTAAATACAAAAATACAATAAATACATAGAAATAATCGTACTGGAAATAACAGTAATCTAGAGCCCTAGAGTTATAAATCAATGTTTACATTTACATGTAAAACAATATTATGCAAGTTTCAAAGTTAGCCCATAAACTTTTTTTTTCTTCCGTCGGTAATATTTGAGGAAAACATCATGTTGGTTACTATCAAATACGGTAAAAATAATTCTTACTTAAGTTCAAGTCCAATGAATGATGGCAAAAGTAAAGATAAATTTTAAATGATCATCACCGTAACTGAGTTTTACATACACACATATATATATATATATATATAATATATATATATATATATATATATATATATATATATATATATATATATATATATATATATATATATATATATATATATATATATATATATATATATATATATATGTGTATATGTGTGTGTGTGTGTGTGTGTGTGTGTGTGTATGTGTGAGTGGCTTGAATTATCTAAAAGCTTAAAATGAGAGAGAGAGAGAGAGAGAGAGAGAGAGAGAGCAGGGCAAATTTTAAGTAATGGCAATAAGCTGTAATCTGGAATAATTTTATTTTGAGGTGCTTGCATACTTACACGTTTTTATTTTATTTCATTACTCTCTCTCTCTCTCTCTCTCTCTCTCTCTCTCTCTCTCTCTCTCTCTCTCTCTCTCTCACGCAATACTATTTGCAATCATGATTCAAACATTAATGCTATTAGTCATTTTCTTAAACATTTAAATACCGCCCAATTCCCTCCAACGGAAAGCGACCTCCTTCTACCGCTTAGCCTCCACCCGTCTCTTTCCTCCGTTATCTGTTGGTGCCAGGGTGCCGCTTAATGCTTTGCATAACATCCCCCTGTCTGCTCCGAGAGCCACCAGTGTCAAGTTTTCTCCCTAATAGCGAGTATGAGTGATTTACGAGTTGAGCGCAGACGGTCCCCATACTAATTTCTGAGAAATTCCTTCCCACACTTTAAATTTTAACGAGACCATTTTTTTTTTCCGAAAGTCTGGTCATTACTCTCATCAGAGTATAAAGAGAGAGAGAGAGAGAGAGAGAGAGAGAGAGAGAGAGAGAGAGAGAGTGCTGTAATATATATATATATATATATATATATATATATATATATATATATATATATATATATATATATATATATAATACGAATAATAATAATGATATGGAGTAGGTTCATGTAAATATTACACAATATATACATGCAATGAGCAAGTTCATATTGCCTCCTGGGAACATGTAGACAATCACACATGTTTTTGCTTATAATGTGAATTGCAAAAATGATAAATATGTAAAAGATGTTTTGAATATATATATATATATATATATATATATATATATATATATATATATATATATATATATATATATATATATATATATATATATATATATATATATATATATATATATATATATATATATATATATATATGAGTATATATATATATATATACATATATATGTATATCTATATATATGTATATATATATGTATATATATATATATATATATATATATATATATATATATATATATATATATATATATATATATATATATATATATATATATATGAATGTCTTTTTCCTGTAATACACAGTGTAATATGAAAATAAGAAGGCCCATAAAACACTATTTAAACATTGAAACCATATTTCGGGCACTTGTTTCTGTGCCCCTGTTCACTGGTAGAATATGGACAGGTGGAAAGTTACAATGGTATATATACAAAAACATGAAGGTGTGGCCTTAGGCCTCCGATGTTAAGGAGGTGGCGTTTCTTAAGAAGGAGGAGATTGACCAAATTCCCTAGTGGTTTTTGGCCTCATTAGCTCCCGTTTGGCGATGGATCTGGCGGTCGCGTTTCTTGGGTCATCTTCCTCAAAAGGGGTCCGAGGATTAAGGTGTCCTGGTCCGATTTCCAATGTCCTCCTGAAGGTTCATATTGTTGGTTTGATTGATGATGCAGATTCCAGCATCTTTCTTTTGTACGGACAGCTTTTGAAAACCAACTTCCAGTTAATGACTGCCCATTTCTAATATGTAGGAAAATTGAACTCCAAGCGTAACGTACATCTTTTGTTCTGTTATTCTTTCAAGAGAATCTACCTGTCTCGCCTCATAAATGTCATGAATACACGGTATCTTGTAAACTCCGGCTTCTTCCCTTTTGTTATTTAAGTATACAATCAGCGAACTCGATGGATTTGGGATAATGGAAAATGAAAGGATTATTAGAACTGAGTTGCTCGGTGGCCTTTTGGATGTTTTCATCGTATGGAAGCTTTATTTTGTTGTTGAAATCTATTTGTCTGTTGTGAGTGGGACCTCTGTAGTATATTTTATTTGCTTTATTAATAGCCCTCTCGATAATGTGTGGTGGATAGAGCAGTTGCGTTAGGTGTTGGCGGATCGTGTTAAATTCTTGATCCAGGTACTCATTTGAACATATCCTAAGTCCTACCATGATTTTTACGGAGACGTCGTGGTAGCTTAAGAAATGAATGTAGGAGACAGCGAAGGTGGGTTTTCTATATACTGTAAATGCATACCTGTTCTGTTTTCTTATGATCAGTACATCTAGGAACGGAGTTTTCCGTCCTTTTTTTCCATTCTGTTTTAAATTTTATGGTCGGAACTAGCGAATTTAGCCTATTAAAAATTCCTTAAAGTCCCCAGCTATTGTCCCAGAAAGTAAAGATATCATCTACGTATCTAAGCCAGATCATATTATGGGGTTTGATAGACGACAAAAGTTCTGTTTCGAAATATTCCATGTACAAGTTTGCTAGAAGGGGTGATAGGAAGTGACAAACATAATATGATCTGGCTTAGATACGTAGATGATATCTTTACTTTCTGGGACAATAGCTGGGGGACTTTAAGGGAATTTTTAATAGGCTAAATTGCTAGTTCCGACCATAAAATTTAAAACAGAATGGGAAAAGGACGGAAAACTCCCGTTCCTAGATGTACTGATCATAAGAAAAACAGAACAGGTATGCATTTACAGTATATAGAAAACCCACCTTCGCTGTCTCCTACATTCATTTCTTAAGCTACCACGACGTCTCCGTAAAAATCATGGTAGGGTGCAACCTATTCCTCAGAGGACTTAGGATATGTTCAAATGAGTACCTGGATCAAGAATTTAACACGATCCGCCAACACCTAACGCTGAACTGCTCTATCCACCACACATTATCGAGAGGGCTATTAATAAAGCAAATAAAATATACTACAGAGGTCCCACTCACAACAGACAAATAGATTTCAACAACAAAATAAAGCTTCCATACGATGAAAACATCCAAAAGGCCACCGAGCAAACTCAGTTCTAATAATCCTTTCATTTTCCATTATCCCAAATCCATCGGGAGTTCGCTCGTTAACGTATACTTAAATAACAAAGGAAGAAGCCGGAGTTTACAAGATACCGTGTAGTAATTGTCATGACATTTATGTAGGCGAGACAGGTAGATCGCTCTCGCAAAGAATAACAGAGCACAAAAGAACAGCACGTTACGCTTCGGAGAGTTCGGGAATTTTCCTACATATTAGAAATACAGGGCATGTCATTAACTGAGTGGGGCGGAGTTGGTTTTCAAGAATAGCTGTCCGTACAAAAGAAAGATGCTGGAATCTGCTATCATCAATCAAACCAACAATATGAACCTGTCAGGAGGACATTGAAATCGGACGCCATTGACACCTTAATCCTCGGACCCCTTTGAGGAAGATGACCCAAGAAACGCGACCGCCAGATCCATCGCCAAACGGGAGCTAATGAGGCCAAAACCACTAGGAATTTGGTCAATCTCCTCCTTCTTAAGAAACGCCACCTCCTTAACATCGGAGGCCTAAGGCCACACCTTCATGTTTTTGTATATATACCATTGTAACATCCACCTGTCCATATTCTACCAGTGAACAGGGGCACAGAAACAAGTGACAAATATATGGTTTCAATGTTTAAATAGTGTTTTATGGGCCTTCTTATTTTCATATATATATATATATATATATATATATATATATATATATATATATATATATATATATAATATATATATATATATATATAAAAGATGTGTGTTTGTGTATATATATATATATATATATATATATATATATATATATATATATATATATATATATATATATATATATATATATATATATATATATATATATATATATATATATATATATATATATATATATATATATATATATATATATATATATATATATATATATATATATATATATATATATGTAGTATGTGTGTATATATACATACATACATATATATATCGTAAAACATAGGAACGAAACAGCTGATAAAAATGCAAGATCAGTTACTGTCTCACTTATACTCACTTGGTCGAAGTACAGTATCGTCTGAGTTACAATTATCTATTGTGAGCTGACTTTTAAACTCGTTCTTGTCTATTTAATATCTACATGAGTATATTTGTGTGATTTCTTGCAAGCATTATTTTGTCCCCGGTGGTGGTATAACTTAAGTAAACATCTAAGCACTCATTTGAAAGAAAAACTCATTTTGATGCTGTCCTTCGGTTTTTCGCGTCATCTGAAGTAGTTTCAACATCGTCAACCTTGGACATGACGCAAACAGAGAGTCCAGTTTTTAAATATAAATTGGTTCCTTTCTTATTCATCTATTAACTTCAAGGGTTAAATTTTTTCGTACGTAAACTCATGACAGCTGATTGATTTCAATTTAAAGCCTTTGAAATGATTGATTTATATATATATATAATATATATATATATATATATATATATATAATGAATATATATATATATATATATATATATATATATATATATATATATATATATATATATATATATATATATATATATATATATATATATACATATATTTACGATTTAACCTGGGGAAATGCTTATCATGAGCCAGTTATAGGCTCCAAATGAATGATTTCGTTACTTACCTCTATTTTTGTATAAAATCTGACTGCTGCTGATTCAGGAAATCGTAAAAAACAAGGGAGAAGGGTGGAATTCTACTGAGCTGAGGGTTCTACTCACAAGGTATTTGTAAGTAAACGCGTTAGGGTAAGTTAAAATTACATGCATTTACATGAAATGAACTATCAGAAGGTGAAATGGACTAATCAGGCAGGCAAGGCCTGAGAGGTTAATTATAACTGGGAAAACTTGAAGGTATATCCGTCAGTGTGACGATGCTGATACAAGGCACAGTCAAGAGAGATTTCCACAGGTAACAAACCCTCTGTAAATGGAGAAACTCACGAATTAAAGGCCAGTAAGGACACAGTAAAATATGCATAAGGCAGGGCGAGCACAGGGGATGCCAAAGAAGCCTTGAACACACGATTTTATGTAATTATTTAAACACAGGCATGTACGTAACACTGCCCTAAGAAGGCAAGGTTGATATGGAAGTACTGGCACACAGAAATGGAAATAGGAAGTTTGGTATGAGAATTAAAACAGTGTGGCTGATTGGAAGAACCTTTGCAACAGATCACTTTACCTTGTAGAAGAGGTGGCTTCAGCGAGGGTAATGGTGGCGGAGGAGGGTTAAGGGCTTCACTGGTAAGAATACTAAAGGTCCCTACAAGATAAGACCACGTGGTAGGGCATGGCTCTCTGAAGGAGGCGGGAATGGAAGGGGGAGATGTGTCTCGCTTGCGTCCAGCAGTGTCTCTCTCATGTCCAGAAATGTCTCTCTCTCTTGTTCCTTCGGTGAGGCCCTTACATGACTTCAGCCAGGGATTAGGAAGTCACCCACAGGTAGGTGGGTTTGGTGTCATTTCACTATGCACGTGCATCGTTTTATGACTCAAGACCCAGGTGTTCATGCCAGATGGTCTTTCTCTTAATCTGCCTCCCTGGCTCTATTCTGCCTCCAGCCAGACTTAGTTTCCTCACAACCTGGTGTCTGTAAACAAATTTTCCCGCAGCGTCACATGTTCGAGAAGAGAAAGTTGAAAGGGATATACAGAGTGTAATTAACATATTAAGGAGGGACCAACATTCCTTTTGCCCTTTCTTGTCAGGCAGTGCCAAAATGCACAGTTTTATTTTCCAGCTTTAAATTAAGCATTTGGTGGCTGGGATGCTTGGGAAGATATAACAACTCCCCGCCCAAGTTGACATCTCGCACCTTCAGTTGGGTGCAAATGTCGACCGAACGACGGATTCAGCTGACAAATGTTTTATATTACTCTAATTTTCTCGTTAACAGCACTCAAGTATATTTATTAACCTAAATCTCTCTGTGTCATACAAAACATCTGAAAATTTACTAGATAAAGAATTCAATATTTTACGTTAACTGCAGAGTACGGAAAAATTAAAGGTTTTAACCTTAGATTACGGTTACTTTAAAACAGGAGCATTTATAACTATAAGAAAGTTATTGTAAATACTAAAATACACTAACTTTAGTTGACCTCCTTAAGTTAAATCTCATAAGAAATATAAGTAAATTGTCATATGCATTAAAATGCGATAACTCATAAGCTACTGTTATTCTGAAACAGGAACAGTTACAGATATGAATTTACTGTAAATATTAAACACAATAACTGTAAGTGATTTCCTTAAGGTAAATCTTAAAATAATCATTCACTTAACTTTTAATAGTTGTTATAGTCAAAGAGATGCAGTTAGTTTGCCTTGATGAGGCTTTACAACGAAGTATGCACGATCTTCGCTAGGAGTCGTCATGTTACTTGAGTCGACGGCACAGTGCCAGACATGGCACTGAGGTCAATGGTGCTTATGGACACGAAGCTAAGTACAATGAAGGACAGACAAATATGTAAAGTACACGTACTTTCCAAGACTCGGGATTTAAATTACAAGGAAATAACAAAGAAGGCAAATGGTAATGTTAAAGAAAAATGATGATTAAAATATGCCGAAATTATACTTTTTAGCCTAAGAAAATGGCTTAGGTTGATTCTTTTGCCCAAGGGGCTTCAAAGGGAAGTCATAGGACTTACAAAGTTGGGATGTCTGTCGACTGCACTCTGCACTGGCAGAGTGGGAACAAGGAAAACTATAAGCCTTTGTGAGCCGCAAAATAATACCATTAACTGAAGGAAATAATGAAAGGAAAATGTTAAAGGAAAAGAATAAAGTACAAAGTTACAAGGAAAATAAGTAGGTGTGAGGAAACCTGACACCCTCTTCTGGATAGAGGTGCCAAGGTCCTCGTAGGATAAAAGGGTGGCACTGTGCTAAATTTGCACTGGTGCCAGGAGAGCTCAGCAGTTCTCATTAAGCTACCTGACGTTACCTATGCCTGTGATTTCTGCCGTGGATCTCTTTAGGTTGATGGTTCTCCTTGGTAGGGGAATCGGTCGAACCAAGCCTGAGGAGGACATTGGAGTGCCACCTGTGTCGGCTTCTTTGGTGGCTGAAGCAGGGGCATTCATTTCAGGCTCTACCCCAAGTGACTGCAGTTCCGCGAGTTCATTGGCCATTTGAGACACGGCAGAATCCTTACCCATGGTTATGTCCACGGGGGCCCTGGGAAAGAGAGGAAGAGGTCGTGGTGACCGTGATAGGCTCGAAGGTTACCATGACCAGCTCAGGCACAGGTTGCGAGGCTGCACTTTCGGTTGAGCTTCCACTGGTAGCAGTCCCCAGCTGGGAGAAGAGAGGGGATCAAGACTGGGATATCTTGAATGGAGATCGGGGGCATGCTCTAGCGCTGGTACTAAGGCAGGGCCAGGCACTATTATTTGATTTGGAATTTGCTCGTTGCTCAGGACAGACGGAGCTTGGCACTGCTCAGTGCAATCAAGTGGTACTGGCAGGGATTGTGAATCAAGTTTGGGATCTCCTTGAGGGAGATCTATTTGGTGCCTTGGCACTGGCACTGGGGGAGGGCCAGGCACAGGAATGGGATCTGGAATTGATCTTGATGGAGGGAGCCATTGCACATCGTACTCAGGTGGCACTGTTAGTGGAATGAATACAGGCGTTTGAGGCTTACTCGTGCCTAATGACTGATTTGGGGGATTTGGACCCCTGGATTTCTGTAACTTAGGTAGGGACTGGAAGTCCTGTCCCAGGAGAATGTCATAACCTCCAGGAATATAGCTTGTTACTGCAAGGTTGCAGATTTTGGATCTATGAGGTCTTGTTACTCTCAACTGAACAGTAGGGAGTATCATTTTGAATTGATTGATACCCTCAATTGTGACGAGTTTACGTCGGCTAATGGTAGCTCCATAGGAAACTTTTTCTTTCCTTAATGAGGGAAATTTGCTCGCCAAAGTCATCAAATACCTAAACCCGGCATGCGGGGTACCTACCCTGAGGAGGTGCCACATATATGGGACCCTCGGCTGGGGGGCCTAAGGACTTTTGATTTATAACTGCGAAGGCAATGGCAGGAGTACTTGATTTATTATTAGGGCATTTTGACCATGTGGGAGAGTGGCCATAAACTTTGCAAGCTGTGCACTAGCTCTGGCTGTAATCTCTTCGTGGCACTGCCCCTGTGGAGGGTGGAGGCTTGTTATTTGGTAGATTTCCGAGAGAGGGTTTGAAAGGCGCTGTGGGTGGTGCCTGTGGCTTGGTTCGGCACTGCTCTGTGGGATGTCCGGGTTTTTGTAAAACCCACATACAACAGGCTTCTGTGAGTGCCCATTCTTGGGCAGAGGGGTGCCGAAGGTGAAAGAAGGAGAACATATTTTACGTCCCAATGAGCTTGCATGGACGTGATGAGTGTCCCACATGTCGGCGAGGCGATAGGACTCTGCTAGTGTCGTGGGCGTTTTTTCTCATGCATGGGTTGCAAGGGCGGAAGGGACATAATATAAAAAGTTTTCAATCTTGAACCGCTTGAGGATGTTCTCGGGAGTAACCAAAGCATTGTAAGGTTACATGATATACAATTTATCTGTAAGAAAAAGATGTGGAGACTCCCAGGGACTCCAGCCATTTATAGAGGGCCCTGTCTGATTGATATGCCTAGTCAGTCCAGGTCTGTCCTGCTTCTTTTATCTCGCCTCGCCAGTGTCATCTCCAGTCTTCAGGGGTGATCTTGTATGCCTTTGTGATTGCCTGGCTCACTTCCACCCATTTCCTTTGATCTGCCTCAGAAAGGGCATTGAAAGGAATTAGACCCTTTCCTCTGAGGAATTTTCCCAAGAGTAGGGAGTCTTAGGCGGGAGCAAGTGGGTAGGTGCTAAGGACCCTTTCTGCACAATTGAACCACACCTCGGGCTCAGCCTGGGTCCACTTGGGCATAAAGATATGAGCCTGAGTGAGGGCAGATGCGCCAGGGGCTAAAGAGGAGCTTGTAGTGCCAATTTGAGCCATCTGGAGCTCATGGGCCCACTGCTTTTCCTCCCTGTCGAGCCTATACTTTCTTTCTTATTCTTCCCTTGCAAGTCAATCCAGCCTATCTTGCTCCTTCTTCTCCTTTCTTTCTTGTTCTTCCTTCTTCTCCTTTCTTTCTTGTTCTTCCCTTTTCTCCGTTCTTTCTTGTTCTTCATTATGTGGGTGTGACCCTTTAGGAAATCAATATGTCTGAAAAGACTCAAATTTCAGGGTGTCTGAAAAGACCCACGTTTGTTTGTGATGAACTGGTTTCAGTATGTCTAAAAGACTCAGTTGTTCATGATGAACGAATTTTAATATGTCTGAATAAGACTTAGTTTGTTCGTGGCGAATGAATTTTTAATATGTCTGAATAAAACTTAGTTTCTTTGTGATGAACGAATGCTTAATATGTCTGAATAAGACGTAGTTTGTTCATGATGAACGAGTTTTTAATATGTCTGAATAAGACTTAGTTTGTTCATGATGAACGAATTTTAATGTCTGAAAAGACATAGTGGTTTGGGATGAACAAATTTTTAATATGTCTGAATAAGACTTAGTTTGTTCATGATGAATGAATTTTTAATATGTCTGAATAAGACGTAGTTTGTTCATGATGAACCAATTTTAATGTCTGAAAAGAAGTAAATTGTACTCTCTTTCACCTACGGACTTGGCCGGCTATTGCATGAATGCTGGGGTTTTTGGTTCGCCTCGTAGGACGTGATTTGTTCGCAGGGAACAGGTTTTTGCTTTTAGTCTCATAAGACGTGGTTCTAGATTCACGCACAGACTTGGCCGGCTATCGCGTGAATCTTAAGGCTTAGTTTGGGAAGCATTTGCCCATTCCTGAGAATTTTTTGTATTGGTTTTGCCTCATAGGGCATGATTTGTTCGCAGGGAACTGATTTTATATTTTTGTCTTGTAGGACGTGGTTTCAGATTCACGCACGATTTGGCCAGCTATCGCATGAATCTTAGGGTTTGGTTTGGGAAGCGTTTGCCCGTTCCAGAGAATTTGGTCTTTCTTGTGATAAGATGAAAAATTTTTCCCTTTATGGGAGTCCCGATACGGGTTAGGTTCGGGAACTCAGTGAGTGCTGTGACACTCTTAAAATAATAACCCCAACAATAGAATAAAAGAAAAGAAAGGATGTAGCATAAACCTTAAAAAAATAATGCTTGGAGCGACACAGGGATACTGGAGGAGAGATGGAGTTAATGTTTACGTACTGATGTAAATTGGTGGTTTAGAAACCAGCTGTTTTAGAATTACAATTCTATTTATTTTTATAGAAGTGGTAGGTTCATCTTCGAGAAACGGATGAGTTAAAATTATATTATTTGCAAGGTACACTTATAAATGTGCGTATCTTGCCAACCCTAATAAGAGCCTTTTCCTCCAATCTAATATACTCTTAGGTTCCAAACTTAATTCTACCATACATGGGCGCTGTTTGCCTAAGTCACGTATGTACGAGTTTGCCTTTCCCTATTTTTAGCCTTCCTTGCACGTGCCCTGAAAAGGGTAGTAACCACTTGGGTTTGTGCAGTAACTGACAACTCAAGGTTGTCTGGTATGCACCTGGCAACAAAGGACAATGACCAGCATGGGAATTTTCCTGAGACTGACCCAGCTTATACAAACATATCACCCCGCTTATGGTTTATTTACAGGAACCCAAATATAAAAAGTTTCTCTTAGGGTTACCCAAAATTACCCTGGGAACGACATGAAGGCGGACTTTAAGCAAAACGAAAGATAACCACAAATAAACAAAGGGAAAAAAAAGGTTCCTTACGCTCATGAATGAAATAGCAGGCAGTTATTGAATGGAGACGCTTTGAAATGAAACAGAATTTATCATGTATGGTGTTGTACGGAGGGATGTGCACAAATGAAAATATGAAGCATGTTAATTTGCTCATGTAGCCTGAACAAATTTTGCCTTTTCTGAGATTTTACTCTATAATGAGGAATTATGCGTTTACCTAAGGGATTCCTACCCTCTACGAGAGAGAGAGAGAGAGAGAGAGAGAGAGAGAGAGAGAGAGAGAGAGAGAGATTAAACTCTGAATTCCAGCGATACAGAAATTTACTGATTGACCCACGTGGGATCTAAAGCATGTGCCTAGCTATTCCAAGATGACAAGTTGTCTGGATAACACAAGGAGGATATATACGTGCTATTTCCTCTTTTTCAATGCTTTGTAATTCCCTAGCTTGCCTATGTGAAAAAACATGCAAGCCCTCATGCAGGGGCCATATAAAAATTGAGTAACAGATACCAACTCTCTCTTCTCGATGACTGTATTCCATGCACATGCCTAGTGTTTCCCTATTTCTATTTTCAGTCACAATTTCACTTCCTATCCTAAGATAAAATTAAAAAATAAACCACTGTACTCACTGTGTGGAACTCCTTGACTGTGCGCTTGTGGATATTTATGCTAAGGTTCGTTTTTGTCTCACATCCAGTTTTTAGCTTAGCCAGTTGCTGATAACTGCAAGTTGCAAGGGGACAAGGATTCAATCTGCAATGTGCCAATTACGAAATCTAAGGCAAAAAGGTCGCCATTTTTACAATTTAACCTGGGGAAATGCTTATCATGAGCCAATTATAGACTTTAAATAAATGATTTTGTTACTTACCCCTTTTTGTGTAAAATCTGACTGCTGTTGATTCAGGAAATTGTAAAAAAACAGGGGAAAAGGGGGAATTTAACTGAGCTGAGGGTTCTACCCAAAAGGTATTTGTAAGTAAACATGTTAGGGTAAGTTTAAAATTAAGTGTATTTACATGAAATGAACAATCAGAAGGTGAAATGGACTAATCGGGCAGGCAAGGCCTGAGAGGTTAATTATAATTGGGAAAACTTGAAGGTATATCCGTCGGTGTGACGATGCTGATGCAAGGGGCAGTCAAGAGAGATTTCCATGGCTAACAAACCCTCTGTAAACGGAGAGATTCACGACTTAAAAGCCAATAAGGAGAGTAAACTATGCACAGAGGGTGCCAAAGAAGCCTTGAACACACGATTTTATATAATTATCTAAACAGACATTTACGTAACACTGCCCAAACAAGGCAAGGTTGATATGGAAATACTGGCACATAAAATGGAAATTGGAAGCTTAGTATGAGAATTAAAAGTATGAGTGACTGGAAGACCTGTTGCGACAGATCAGTTTTCCTTGTAGAAGAGGTGGTTTCAGCGAGGGTAATGGTGTTAGAGGAGGGCTAAGGGCTTCACTGGTGAGAATACTAAGGGACCCTACAAGATAGGACCATGTGGTAGGGCATGGCTCTCTGAAAGAGGGAGGAATGGAAGGGGAGATGTGTCTTGCTCGCATCCAGCATTGTCTCTCTCGCTTGTTCCCCCGGTGAGGCTCTTATAGGACTTTGGTCAGGGATTAGGAGGTTACCCACAGGTAGATGGGGTTGGTGTCGTTTCCCTATGCATGTGTATCGTTTTATGACTCAAGATCCAGGTGTTCATGCAAGATAGTCTTTGTCTTAATCTACCTACCCAGCTCTATTCTGCCTCCAGCCAGACTTAGTTTCCTCATAACCTTGTGTGTGTAAACAGTTTCCCTCAGCATCACATGTTCGAGAAGAGAAAGTTGAAAAGGATATACAGTGTGTGATTGACAGATTGAGAGAGGGGCCAATATTCCTTTTGGGCCAATATTGTTGTTTGCCCTTCATTGCAATTGGTGGCATGTTGGGAAGTGCCAAATGCATTGTTGTAATTTCCACCATTAAATTATGCATTTGGTGGCTGGGATATTTGGGAAGATATATATATATATATATATATATATATATATATATATATATATATATATATATATATATATATATATATATATATATATATATATGTATATGTGTGTATATGTATATATATATATGTATATATGTATATACATGTATGTTTGTATGTATGTATATATGTATATATGTATGTATGTTTGTATGCATGCTGTGTATATATATATATATATATATATATATATATATATATATATATATATATATATATATATATATATATATATATATATATATATATATATATATATATATATATATGTATGTATATGTATATATATATATATATATATATATATATATATATATATATATATATATATATATATATATATATATATATATATATATATATATATAGTATTGTCATATATGATTTATTCCTCCTCATTTAGCCGCCAGTGCATCATTATTCTTGAAATGCAGTTTCTCTTTTCATTTGACTATCAGGGCAGGGAAATACGGTGGGCGAGGGAGAAGCAAGCGTATTTCAAACCAGAGAATAGCAGTTAGCACTAGTTTTCACCAATGTAGGAATCACCTTCCCCCACTCACCTGATCTGGGGAAACAATTTAGACCCCCTTTTCACCCCCATCACGTGATGTGGGAGTAGTTAGGTATTGCGAGCTTAAGGGATATAGTGGGGCTAGCCGATAGGTAGGACCTTAACCCTTAAGTACTCAATCTTAAGGATCCTTTCCCTCCGCTCTTTTTGCTGGCTGTATAACTTTTTGCAGGTCCAATAGGCCTAAATTTCGACAACCAAGCCCCAAGCCAAGTGCAGTCTCAGAGATGGCAAGCAGAGGCCTACAATATCCAGTCGAAGATGCATATCTGTGTTCCTTCCGTCTTAGCTGGGTGAACGCTACTTCGATGAATGGCCAAGTCGATCGTGTTTTGGCGCCAACAACTGCAGACCAGGTTTGTGATTCGCAAGTAGTCAGTACGCCAGCCTTTTCCCTCCCCCTGAAATCCCTTGATTTTTCCATTCCTTTAAACTTCAATTCCTTTCTCCACAAAAGCCTTTCCCTTTGTTAGGTCATTCTGCTTTGGCAGCCCGTAACTCGACCAATAACTTGCCTTGAAATCAATGTAAACGATTCAGTGATAAGCATCCCAATATCCCTTCCCCAGTGCAAATTAAGGGCAAATTAGTCTAAGTGATATAAGTGATTGAAGCTTCCCCCCTTTGTGTGGCGGCAACACGTGTTCATTGTTTCAGAGCCCAATCCACTACAATTCCAAGATTGTGGTTCTGTGACTTCTTATATTTATCATCTGGGCTACGTAATGTTTAGAATTTAAGAATGTGCATTTGTGTAGTACTTTTATAGGAGGATTTCATTTCTCTTCCGTGTGGTGTTAACTCCTAACCTCTCTTTCAGGGAGTCATCATTTGCTCAGCTGCAAACCTATGTCTCGCTAATTCTGACTGCCATCCAAATTTTGCAACCATTCCTGGTCGCAGCCTGATTGCAAGACTCCTGTTGCTGCCCCCACAGAAATTATCTTAATGCACTGATTCCATTACCCTGGAGTTCATCCCTTTTGAAGAATACCCATCAGAGACAGTTTAATGTAATTTTAACCTAACCGAGTTATTGTTACAACAGGGATGATTGTAGCTTGGCCCCTTCATATTTACATTGCTTATTTGCCAGTACTGCATTATTGCTCTACTGTATATAATTTATGTGCCTGTACATTGGTTACAATTTACATTCTGTTTTGTCTTCTTGCATACTTGCCCAGTCTCTGTAAATAAACCCCCTTTTAAATTGTCAAAGAAGTCTAATTCCTAATGACGACCTTAATTATTCACTTGTAAATCCAGGAAAATCCAAGGTGAGTTCCCAGTAGCTTTCTTTTGTTTATAAACTCAGGCCCACTTGGTTCTTTTTGGCAGTCAGTTATGCTAAATTGTTCGAATTCTCTCCCCAACCAATATATTTATAACAATATATATATATATATATATATATATATATATATATATATATATATATATATATATATATATATATATATATATATATATATATAAACAGTTGTGAATTTAAATGAGAAACTTAATTGCGTTTCTATATTTGCCAGCAATTTACGAGTCTATTATCACTTACATTTGTAAACACGCTAGGAAAGTATAGCTACAATAATAATAATAATAACAATAATAATAATAATAAATGGGTAGTAGACCCTCTTTCAAACAGGTTTTATTGAAAGTGATTGCTGCATCAACTGCAATCAGTTTATTTAGAATTTTCTCTATTTTTATAATAACTACCTTTTCTTGGTTACTGCGTTGCACTAGTAACTCTCCGATACTTGTCATTTCTGGAGAGGGAAACAGTCGTGAACCAGGATATACAGTAATATATTTCTGGCTTATATAATGAGCATCTGGAAACTGAAATCTGGGTCTCATGGTACGTAGAGTTTTTCAGGTTGTAGTGGTAAAAAAAAAAGTAAGTATTGCTTAGCATCAGACCACTGAGCTGATTAACAATTCTCTAGGGCTGTTTATAAGGATTACACTTATTTTACGTGGCTAAGAACCAATTGGTTACTTAGCAACGGGACCTACATTTATTGTGGAATCTGAAGTCATTATACGAGAAATGAATTTCTATCACCAGAAATAAATTCCTCTAACTCTTCATCAGCCGGCGGCGGAATCGAACTGGGCCCATCGAATGACGGTCTGAAGCTCAACCAACTCGGCCAACAAAGGGCTAAAGTAACTCGCTATGTTTATGTAAGGCCAAAGTTTCTCTCAATCTCTGTTCAACATGCTCACGGCAAAAGATGGGAGTAGACCGATGTTCACGCATTGCTGAGTCCTACTCTTTATATACGCGATGGTCAGCAGGGGGTCAACTGCATGCTGACCGCTGACTGGTTGAGGTGAAATGTGCGCCATGGATTGAACGGAGGGAGTTCTTCTCATGCCAAATTTTCACTCGATGGTCATGTCGCTGTAGTCTCGCCGAGCGTCGGGGTTGGTTCGCATTGTTACTGCATGGTGCATGACATTGCGTGACGTCGCTGCCTCGTATTATCCAGCGAATATTTTCATTGGTCGCCGGATGGCTCGCTGAATTTGCATTGCGGGACCGGGAGTGTTTCTTGATATGGTGTCTGTTGCAAGAGTTGGGAGAGTACTTCCTGGGTTGTATTTAATGAGGGTTTCACTTGCTGTATTAAGAGTGCCTCTAGCAACCTTAGGCGTCTCGAGTCCGGGCCTTTCCAATTATCTCGGTGTTCTCGATAATCGTAATTCTTGCCATGCTCATATGATGGGAATCCCTCACATGGAGTTTTATAGCACCTTCTTGCGCATGACAAGAAACCCTCCTAGCCAGTTTCATGGTGGTCATACCTATATATGAGCCAGGGAATCCACGGACTGGGCATTTAAAATGGTGTACCGCGTTTGTCTGTCTAAGGGGATCTCTTGTTGGCAGGGCCGGGTTGTTCTTCATTATCAGGTCTCTTGTGCGTCTATTTTGGTAATAAATGACCATATCAAGCAACACTCCCGGTCCTGCAATGCAAGATCTAGCAAGCCATCAGGCGACCAATGAAAATACTCGCCGGATAATACCAGGTAGTGACCTCACGCAACGTCAGGCACCACCCAGTAACGTCGTGAACCAACCCCGACGCTCGGCGAAACTACAGCAACATGACCATGAGTTTGAAAATTTGGCTTGAGAAGAACCCCCTCCATCCAATCCACGGTGCGCATTTCGTCTCAGCCAGTCAGCAGTCAGCCGGCAGTTGACCCCTTGCTGACCATCACGTATATAAAGAGTAGGACTCAGCAATGCATGAACATCAGTCTACTCCCATTCTTTGCCGTGGGCTTGCTCAACACAGATT
>NC_089747.1:61941308-61943808 GCF_040412425.1 Macrobrachium rosenbergii
AAAAAAGATTATTTGTAGTTTGAAGCTGGTGCAATGAATCAAGTTTTCTAAAGTGTTCTCTGCCTAAGGCTACTTGAATGCACACACACACACATATGTGTGTGTGTATATATATATATATATATATATATATATATATATATATATATATATATATATATATATATATATATATATATATATATATATATATATATATATATAAATGTATTATAATTATTCGTAATTGCTGTTCGAGCCCCCTTCCCTGACTTATTCGAAATATAAAAAAACTCTCTCTTTGTTAAAGTACGAGGGCATACCAGGTAGGGAAGCAAGCGAGCAGTAGTTGTTGTAACCAAAGCCCAACCGTCAAAATCTTTATCATTTTTTAATAATGATTCAGTTTCCCGAGTGATGTCTTGCTTGCTTACGAAAATATAAGCTAATCAAAAAGTAATAAAATAATGCAAGTGATTACTTAATCCAATCAAACCAGGTCTTCTTTACGAGGTAGTTTATTCCTCAGACTACAATGAATATCACGAGTCCATTTTAATTTCCCCTTATTTGTGTTAAATTCAAATAAGATTTAATAATGAAAGGAAACTATGTCTATAGAACATATCTTGAGGTGTAATTATCGTTATTAAAAGGTGACAACTCCTCGGTTATTCACTTACTAAAGTGGTATCTTCTCTAACAAGAAAACCCTTTTCAAGTTGAATATATTAAATGCTGGTTTAATTATCCCCATCACATATATTTTGATTACTAGAATTTTAGTTTAGAGGCTTTTCAGAGAGGATAGGTTTTGCTAGGACCACCCTTAGCTGGATTGTACCTTAAACTCACTTTTCTATGACCTTTGTACTGGCGAGTTTTTTGTCATTCTACAGGCGATACCTGGCCCCCCCCCTCACCAAGTTGGCTTGTGGGAGGAGCCGAGGCCAGTGGCTACCCAAGCTCACCCAACCTTCAAAGATGAGACGCAGAATAATACCCGACGGCACTGAACGTGTTTCAGGGAGCCCACTTAACCACTAAGTCTCGAATTTGGGAGAAGAATTGCCATCCCAACAGACCAAGGACTTTTCATGCGACTGATCACTGCATTATCTATTCCAGCAGTGATTCTGAAGGTGACAATTACTCCCAGATCTCTTTCCCTTCATCTTAAACTCTCATTTCATGTTTCAAGTTTCCCTTTCTTAAACAGTCACTGACTAATGAAATCCTAGTAAAACCATATCCCATTTATGAAGTCAAATATAATAAGTACAATTATTGTTGCCTGGTGGAATTGCATAAATTATCCTCCACGGTGTTAAAATAATATTCCTGATCTAAAATTCACCCATTGCAGTCAATTAATGACAGGCGAGAGTTCTTTTGATACTGGAATGTTATCTGGATACATCTCCTCCAGAATTGTGCAAGTCTTGGACCTGGCCACCATCTTGTTTGCAGAAGAATTAGCATACTTGATACCAAGATCCTCAATTCACACACTTGCAATTGCTTTACAGATGCATCACAAGAGGCCCCAGGCCGTTGCGTTATTCACCCCTTTATGAAATATCTTGTGTCCGAAGTAGGATGAAGTTGGAGCTGGTGTTAGCTCCCATAAGAAATCAGTTAATATTTTTGTTGTTGAACTAGTTGTTTCGGTTTGTTGATTTAGTTCATGTGTTCAGATTAAGTCACTATATTCAGTAATCTAGTCACAACTGGTGACCTAATTTAGTTATGCTAAATGATGTCTTTTTTTTTTTAAGTAACTTTCAGCCTTAACTGATAGGATTACGTGGTTCTTAGGTTAAGCAAGGCAATATAAATTCTTAAAATTAATAATTAAACTCACACACACACACACACATTATATATATATATATATATATATATATATATATATATATATATATATATATACATACATACATACATACACACATACACACACATACATACATACACACACACACACACACACACACACACATATATATATATATATATATATATATATATATATATATATATATATATATATATTTATATATATATATATATATATATATATATATATATATATATATATATATATATATATATATATATATATATATATATATATTTAAAGGACACATATATATGCATTTCATAGCTTCAATGCTTTTAAGGTGTGATGAAAGAATTTTTGGAGCAAGATGGAACTAGGGCGAGAGACTTGATGTAAAATCTTTGTATTCAGCAAATAGTTTGATTCCTCAGCTATTTTCAGCAATATTAATCAGATGATCTCCGGAGAGTTATGTATATTCGTGAGTATGTGCGTTACTTTGATCTAGATTATGCCAAAATCTGCCTAAAAGTGAGTTTGATCGTTCATGGTGACAGAACTGCAGTTGTTAAGTGGGTCCAGGCTTTGAAAATCGGCAGATAAGGTAGAGTCTCAAATCTCTGTTTTTATGGGAAATTGAACTTGTGATTTTTAAATGATTTTCTAATCATTATGAAC
>NC_089747.1:61948808-61951308 GCF_040412425.1 Macrobrachium rosenbergii
GAGGTCTCAAAGGAAGTTCAGAGCTAAAAATAATATGCTTTCTTTTCTACGTGTGCTGTTGACGTTCAACTGTATTCGCTGAATTCAAAGTCCGTCTCTTTCCTTTACAATGCTGTGAGCCGACCCACACGCCATGTAACCTTATTTAACATAGAAAAAAGGGTGATACGGGATTTTATGGCTCAACAATTTATAAAGACTCTTCGTCTTTGGAAGCACTATATTTAACCACCAACTTTGTTGATATCTGCACCGAATATATTCAACATTACAATATTCCTTGGATGTAAACACACACACACAAACATACACATACATACAGTATATATATATATATATATATATATATATATATATATATATATATATATATATATATATATATATATATATATATATATCACACATTACCACAGGTGAAAAATAAAAAAGAAGGGTGTAGTCTGACCGGTTTCGACTTTATTTCAAGCCATTGATTGAAGGACTGATACAGAGTGTGAGAAGTCACAAATATATATACTAAAACAGTACCCCTGACGAACATACACAACCGTTAAGCCTACATATCCCCACTAAGCTCGGTGTCGAGGGTAGAGTAGCCTTTAAAACTCATTTGGCTAAAAATCACAATAGACTCTCAGGGGACATTGCTGATAAACAGACCATACCCCACCTCAGATCCACACCTGGCAGGTGTCATGGAGGCAGGTTTGGAAACTCATTAACATTACTACCCTCGTACTGTGTTTACAAATATGATAATCCTATTTTCATACATCTCTACTGCCTACCTTAAGTTTAAACAATTTACAAATTTCTTTTGATGTTAAAGGATCAAGTTTATACATCCCTTGACTGATATTCATATTATGGTTGTAACTTTCTTTTATAAAGCTAGATTCAATGATGTTTCTTTCCAGTGCATTATTAGAATATACAATCTTTTGCCCTTCCCAGTTGATAGCATGATTGTTCTCACTAACATGTACAAATATACCACTGTTCCCTTGTGCATATCTCACATTTCTTATGCTGTTCAATTCTTTTTTCCAGTGCTTTCCAGTTTGGCCAATATAAAAGTTGCCACAAGACTTACACGAGATTTTATATACACACCCTTTAGTATTGTCTAGAGTTCTTGATAAGTACATTTTCATTGTTGTATTGTTCTTAAATGACATTAGTACCAAAATTCTTAAGAAGATGAGGATATCTTTCATATTATTATTATAAGGCAAAACAAGCAAATTTTTTTGTGTTGTAAGGTTCTTTCTGGTTTTGATATAGTCTTTTTGCCCACTTCAAATGCACTGTTTAATACACTATCAGGATATTTCAATTTCTTGCCTGCATTCCTAATCTTATCTATTTCATCATCAATATATTCAGGGCTACATACCCGTAATGCTCTTAAAAACATAGATGAAAACACTGTCTTTTAACCTTATTGCTTTGTCCAGAATAGAAATGCACATAGGAAGAAATATTAGTGGGTTTTCTATACACACTATATTTAAACCACTACTATTTCTTCATGTATGAGGACATCCAAAACAGTAAGCACCATCATTTTCCATTTCCATCGTGAATTTAATTGATGGTACTAATTGATTTAACTTGGCAAAAAAGTTTTTTACATCTTGGTTCCCTAGCCATACACAAATTATGTCAATCAACATACCTAAACCATGTTACATTACATGGGATTATGTTGTTTAATATCTTCTTTTCAAAGGAATTCCATATATAAGTTACTTAACACTGGGGATAGGGTTTCCCATTGCCATACCAAATTTTGTGAGTAAAATTTACCATTAAATTCAAATTTACAATCTTTACACATAATTTAATCAGTTCAATTAAGTACTTTTAGAAAATGGGATATCCAGCTGTGTGTTCTCTAACAATTCAGATAAAACGCCATCAGATCATCTATTGGCACCTTTGTGAATAGTGATACAACATCAAAAACTTACAAGCCTGGATTCACTATTAATCTCTACACTATTTAGTTTATTTATCAGGTCCACATTATTCTTGATATTTGCATTTGAGATGGTACCTACTAATGTTTTTGAGAATATCTACTAAGTACTTCGCTAGCTTGTATGATGCGGAACCAACTGAACTGATAATTGGCCTGCCAGGCCAATTATCAGTTCATTGGTTCCGCATCATACAAGCTAGCGAAGTACTAGTAGATATTCTCAACCCATTAGTACCTTTTACCATCTCACTTGCAAATATCAAGAATAATGTGGACCTGATAAAGGTTCTAAATAGTGTAGAGATTAATAGTGAATCCACCTAAAAGTTTTGATGTTGTATCACTATTCCAAAGGTTTTAATAGATGATCTGATGGCGTTTTTATCTGAATTGTTAGAGAACACACAGCTGGATATCCATTTTCTAAAAAGTACTTTAATTGAACTGATTAAATTATGTGTAAAGATTGTAAATTTGAATTTAATGGTAGAAATTTTACTCACAAAATTTTGG
>NC_089747.1:61956308-61973808 GCF_040412425.1 Macrobrachium rosenbergii
GTATGCTTGAAATTAAGATATATCACAGAGAGATTGCCAGGGTATGGATAGTGATGATTTAGACGGGTAAGAGGGTGTCTTAGTCAAGCATCTTCCACGAAAAGTTTGACAGTAAAGGGTAAAGGTTTGAATGGGACATAAATGGACCGAGAGAATCTTTCAAATGAATGGACAGGGTTAATATGAAAGTTGTTAAGTCCGATATAAAATACAAGATTTTATAACGATTAAAAGCATAAAAATTAGTACTAAATATGAGTCAAAAGTGACGGAGGAAAGAATGAAAGAAACCACAACGATTAATACTTAAAATTCTTCATGGGAACACTTTCTAACTAAAACATTTATTCTTAAATTCAACCAAATTATTATAAATTGCACATTCACTCCGTTGAATGCGAACTCAGGCAGCTTCTCATGAAAGGGTCATGCAAACATTCAATTGTAATTTCAACACTGTATTCAAGCAGTCCAACCCTAGAACAACATTTGGCAAATCTATTGCCGCTCAGCGGATGCCAATTATTTCCTCCCTTTGGTTTATGGAGAGCCTTAACGACCTTCATCTAGGAAGCTTTGTTCCGTAACTATCCAACATCGGGCGGCAAAATGAATAAGCGTTCGCCTAATTATTTGTTGAGAGGGAGGAGGATGAAAAGGATCGGAAGTGGAATTCATCCTAAGCTTGTCTCGTGTTGTGGGTTGAATGATTGAAATTGGAAGACATCTGTAGAATTGTGTTCCTGACACTATTTTACCCTTGAAACTATTCACATGCCTTTACCCAACTGTCTTTACATTCCATTCCTGAGAATTCAATAATCCCACAATACTTAGCGAAAAAAAAAAATATATATATATATATATATATATATATATATATATATATATATATATATATATATATATATATATATATATATATATATATATATATATATATATATATATATATATATATATATATATATATATATATATATATATATAATCATATCGAGGACACTTGACCCCGTTCACGTGTTTTAAATAAAGGATCATATTTGGTATTATGATGATAATTTTCTAATTCATATACATTGCTATATAGCCACACGCTCCTGATCTTAATGCACATCAAGACAAACCAGACGGAACACTTATGCTGATCCACGAAGCGCAGTCAGTGTTCGAGAAAGGAAATCATCAGAGGTAACATAAGAAGAATCCGTCATTACGATAGATCATCTCTTCGTCGAAGCGATATATTACGTGACGTCAAAGCCGGTTTCTGAGTGGCTGGGTGACTGCAAGAAATGTACCCATCACATGCAATGTATTCATCCATGCAATGTGTTCATCACATGCAATGTATTCATCCCATGCAATGTATACATCCCATGCAATGTATCCATCACATGCAATGCAATCACCATACATGAGTTAAGACTTAGGATTCATTTCATGTTGAAATTATAAAAAAAAAAATAGAGAAATAATGTTGATCATAACAACGCTGAATGTTTCGTTTTCCGTAGTACGCTTCTTTTGCATAACTATTATGACTTCTGCATAAATATTATGGAAATGAAGAAGTGCCTATTGATACATATTTGTATTATTATACTTTTTAATTACATATTAGTTAAGCCAAATATCTTCAGCCTTCTATTAAAACATTTATACAACATACCCAGATATAGATACAGTATATATATATATATATATATATATATATATATATATATATATATATATATATATATATATATATATATATATATATATATATATATATATATATATACATACATACATATACAGTATTTAATATATACATATATATATACACATATTTAAATATATTATATATATATATATATATATATATATATATATATATATATATATATATATATATATATATATATATATATATATATATATATATATATATATATATATATATATATATATATATCGGCTTGCACGTGTTAGTGTGTCTACGGTTAAACGATACATTGAATTGGTAATATCTAACATAAATGGGGAACAGAAACAAAATGTTTTCCATTGTAGTACATGTAATACTTCCTGCCATTATATATTGGGCACTTAACTGAATTTCAGTACATTGTCCACATTATGGAAGCCATTTAAATTAATTCTCACAAATATTGAAGACAATGGAAAAGTCCTGATTGACACTAAGATCTTTTCATTTACTGACTTTAGAAAGAATTATTTCCATTTTTCAGTTGAAAACTTCTTCGCATATAAAATGATCTTTGTTCCGTCTTCCACTGGCCCGGCGCTGCTCTTTCTAATCTTTATAGCTGCAACACCGTCCCACGCTCGTGTACACAGAGTCCATTTGCATAATATGAAAGTTGCGAAGACGATGTGGGAAATTCACGCTTCGATATGCTAATGAATGTTCGGTCGCCCTAAACACTCTCGTTGCCTTTCCTTCACTACATAATTTTCATAATGCATAAAAGAAAAACATTACCTGGCTTTGGAAGTGGCTGTGACACTTCTAAAATATACGCGAAAGGCATTTTTCCGCCATCATTCGTTCCGTTTCATTAGTAAATATTTGATTACCAGTGAAGAGAATCGCAGCGTGTCTAATATTAGTTTTCTTATAACTTATCTAAATGTTTCTTTCACATCATATACCATAATAATGCTGCGATTGCCAAGTGTTTCTAGAATCAAGAAATACTTGCTTTTAATAGCCGTATAGCGTCAAAAATTTAAGACACCTATGCTAAATGGCCCTAATGACTCTGGTAAATGTAATTCGACAAGTCGGCAATAGACTTTTATCCTTTTCGTGGCAAGGTCGACAACGTGACCTCGTTCTATTACCCTGGACACGGGTTCGAATACTGCTACGGGCATCCGATTTACTTCATATTTCTTACATTTAGTTCTAAGGGTGCGTAAGAATTCGGAAAGTTAATATGGTATTGTGGGTGTTACAATTACACACACGCACACATACATACACACATATACACGTTTGTGTGTATGTGTGTGTGTGTATAAAAGAAAATCTCCACAAGGATTGTATGATAGATGCTCCCATAATAAAGCCTCATTTACCATAAAAAATGAATAACGTCCTTTCCTTAATACATAACTTTATATGCTCTACGAAATATTGACAGTGTAGTGTATAATATTCATCAGAAACGAAAAATGCCTTTAGAACGACTCGGACGAGATGGAAGTTGCATAAACTAAATTAAATTAATTCATTAGCTAGGACACAACGATGCCGAAAAAGGGCAAAAGGTTTACGCCAGAAAGTATTGCTACGGATGATACTATATACAGAGGACTGGTTGGCAATTCTAGCTTTATAAAGCCCGTGAGTATAGGACTGACGTTCAGTGTCACTTGGACTGACTCTAATGAGTAGCGGGCTGACGAACCTATACATCAAGCCAGACAGAACGAGCTATTATCCGCATCACGAAATATGTTCTTAATCGCCTCGAGTTGACTAACATATAACAACGACGTATTTCTAGTCAGGAGGATGAAAACAGACACTGAGAGGATTTCTTTTACTTTAATGCTTCCTTTGCTCGTTCTTGCACACATAAAGGTAAGTCGACGACTGGAATGTTTACGAAATTGGAAACATCAGACGCATTTTTACTTTCACTTCAGAGAGATGAAGAGTTACAAAGGGGAAATTCGTGCGGTTAAGAACTCATTACGTGTGGAGAAATTATAATATTATGGAGATTGTATTCGTGATATTTTTTTAAAAGAAAAGGGTAATGGAATTGCATGAAAAAAAATGCTTCCGGATGAAAACTCTTTGGCATTTGAATAAGTAAATAAAAAATATGTCATTTCTGTTGTAATTCATGATATATATTTTTTTGTTGAAATGTAAAACAGCGGAAATATCTTGCTCTGTTAATCCTTGAAATTATGCACGTACACACACACACACACACACACACACATATATATATATATATATATATATATATATATATGTGTGTGTGTATATGTATATGTATGTATATATATATATATATATATATATATATATATATATATATATATATATATATATATATATATATATATATATATATATATATATATATATATATATATATATATATATATATATATATATATATATATATATATATATGTGTATATGTATATGTATATATATATATATATGTGTATATGTATATGTATGTATATATATATATATATATATATATATATATATATATATATATATATATATATATATATATATATATATATATATATATATATATATATATATATATATATATACATATATATATCTATATATATGTGTATATATATATATATATATATATATATATATATATATATATATATATATATATATATATATATATATATATATATATACTGTCAGGTCGCTGCCGTGTGAAAGAAAGGTGGCTCTAAAATATGAGATCTGGAAACTATACCTGACTGACAGGGGGACGGTGTTCCAGTGAACAGAGGAAAGGTGCAAGTGAAAAATACTCTAGATTACCAATATATATTATATATATATATATATATATATATATATATATATATATATATATATATATATATATATATATATATATATATATATGAAAAAAGGATTGAAGGTAAACTTGGGATGTCCACTAAATAGTATAATTCACTAATTAAACCAGATGATGAAATATGTGCAGGAGCTATCAATGGAGCTCCATGGCACGATTCAAGATTTAAGTTACACAAAGCGTCACAAATGTACTCAAGGAAAGCACCACAGCTGCAAATCTTTATACACGGACTTTTTAGGCTGACAAGCAAAACAGAGTTCACGGAGAATCCGAAGATGCACAGTAAGGGGTACGATGAGTGAAAGCGTGCACTGTTGATTGTCTGGATATCTTGACTGGATATGGCACCCGGGTATGCAGGAAGGAAGCACCATTGACCTACAGTTGACCTCACACAACAGGGAATCAAAATCACAGATCTGCAAGAGCGGGAGTGTTGAAACACATACGAATGGACTTGAGCGTAATGAAAATTAATTCATGTAGGCTAAGTAGCTAAGAACTGTTTATGTAGTAATTAAAATCTATAGGCAGTGTGCAAATACGCAAATGAAACTAAAACAAGTCACTATTGATCACAATCAAAATAACAGGGGTCTCTGAAGGAGAGGAACAGAAATAGGGTTACAGGTATTTGAAAGAACAGGTATATAAACACAGTTAGGACAGTTAAGGGGCCAACAAACAACTTCCAATCACATGACCTTAGGGCATCAGCAGAAGCATTGTCACTCAAGGTTCCCCAACAGAGGAGAACTGCGACAAAGGTAGGGGCGCTGGGCTACTAAAAGGACACCAGTGCGTAGAAGTGAGTAACTGGATACATGAATCTTCAGCGTAGGGCAGCGTAGGAATGCTTCAAGTAGGACTCGGGTGAAGTCTCTCGGTAACTTCTAGACAAGGGGACGTCGTCAGGTAATTCAGCAGGGGTGACATCTGTGAGGAGGCGGCTAGTGTCCAGCGGCGTGAAGTTCGGAGAGAGGACTAGCAGAGTAGTATAAGGTTGGACTAGCAGATGTGTGTGGAGTGCCAGGAGGATGGCGTAGTAGAGTGGTGTTGTAGAGGTGGCTAGTTTGGGGCATACTAGCAGTGTGTCTTCAGAAGAAGGTTGGGCAGAATGTCTACGAGCAGGGAGACACCTCAAGGAGGACCAGCATAGACTATACTAGTAGTGTGGCTTCTGAAGAGGGACTAGAGCGGGTTGCACTAGCAGTGTGATGGTTGGAAGGTGATTAGCAAAAAAGGGCCTGTTGGAGCCAGTATAAATACCAAGATCTGCGCCAATGACGGTTGTACTTTGACAGTTCTGACAGCCTCTTATTAATGGTTCCTCCATTGTCCTCCTCGTAGGGTGTGTCGTTAATCTGGCTGGGTACCTGGCAGGCTAATGTCTGGCAGCCAGATAAGGGTTCGGGAGAAGAGGTGTCAATGGGGCAGACAATTTGATGGGAGAGTCGAGGGATTTTGTAGGCGGGGATGCAGGTGTTAGTAGGTTGAGCCGCAGGTGCGGTCGGGTCAAGAAAGGTGACTCTTGATGGCATCGCAGGTGGTTTGGAAGAAGGGGAAACTCAGAAAAATACGAAGGGCCACTTGTGACTAGGAAACTGAGAACAATAGTGACAATAGATGGAACACTCAAAGGGGGCGTGCTACTTGCAAGCAGCTGAGAGAAATGTCACCTTAGGGGTGCATTTACTAGGGTCAGGTCAGATTCAGTAACGACTAGTGGTAGGGTCCTGCACTTTGTTTCTCATTAGACACCTGCACTGGCTTATCTAGAGCCTGGGTAAGCATGGGAACACTTTGGTGTGAAAATATCAAAACAACTAGGGCCTCTTTTGAAATGTATGTTAATTCTTATTCGGGAGATAAATATTCTAATTTGCCTATTTTTGCAAAATCAAGAAAGAAAACCACGACAAACGTAGAAGGCATTTATGACTATATATATGTATGTATGTATGTATGTATGTATGTATGTATGTATATATATATATGTATGTATGTATATATATATATATATATATATATATATATATATATATATATATATATATATATATATATATATATATATATATATATATATATATATATATATATATATATATTATATTATATTATATATATATATATATATTAATACATATATATATATATATATATATATATATATATATATATATATATATATATATATATATATATATATATATATATATATATATATATATATATATATATATATATATATATATATATATGTATATATATCATATAACATATATATATACATATATATATATATATATATATATATATATATATATATATATATATATATATGTATATATATATATATATATATATATATATATATATATATATATATATATATATATATATATATATATATATATATATATATATATATATATATATATATATATATATATATATATATATATATATATATATATATATATATATATATATATATATATATATATATATATATATATATATATATATATATATATATATATATATATATATATATATATATATATATATATATATATATATATATATATATATATTAATATATACATACATATATATATATATATATATATATATATATTAATATAACATATATATATATATATATATATATATATATATATATATATATATATATATATATATTAATTAGTTATGAAGAAAAGATGTTATGAGTTACCTTTTTCGACGTTAGTATTACTATCCTATGTAAATCTTTTATTAAATGTCTTCCATATCTCCTTAATCGGGTTATTACAGCTTTTCTTATTAAATATTTCCAGGTTAAGTCATCTCCATTGTGAATTGACACAAGACGGACGTGTTTGGAACAGAGCGCACTGAATTAAAGCCATGCTTCCATCCGAGTGTCAGTTATCTATCTCCTAGGACGTCATAGATGGTCTAAAACCGGGTTACATTGCCCCTGAACTGTCACGGATCTAAACTATGGAGGGACAACAGCCCAGACAAACATCTAATGATATAAAGCAGATTATTATTATTATTATTATTATTATTATTATTATTATTATTATTATTCAGACGATAAACCCTATTCATATGGAACAAGCCTACACGGGCCACTGACTTGAAATTTAAGCATCCGAAGAATATTGCACTCATTTGAAGCTTCCAAGAATATTGTGTCCATTTAAAGGAAGTTATAGAAGATAAAAAGAAACTCAGAAAGAAGAGATCATTTATTTAAAAAATGAAAAAGATAAATTAATAAAGAAATAAATAAACAGATTAATATAAATATATAATCAAAATAAAAGGTGAACTGGTTTAGGGCAGTAATGCACTTCATCTTCGCTTGAACTTTTGAGGTTCTAATTGCACAACATCCTCTTGATTTACTTATACACGAAATAACTAAATGAGAGTGTAATCTTAGTTATAATTATTGAAATAATCATGAAGACTGTATGTATAAATGAATGACATCGTGTTCTTTATAACTGCATTACCCTTCGTTTATCATATACACGTGCATGGGCAGATAAATTGTGATCTGGACATATTGTTATTATAATAATTTTCGAATTTTCTCTTATAAAATTCCCCGAAGTTGACTAGTGCTGCTAGTGCACTTTACGTGTTGCACTGTTGGCACCATTAAATTGTGTCGGCATCAACGTTTTAGCCTTTTACTTTACATCCTTTTACTTTTCATTTCGTTTATTTTCTCGATGACTTTATCTTGCTTTCCAACCACTTCGACTCCATATTTTCACAGCCTGGAAGGCAGAGAGTGCCCCATGTCTTCGCCTGGTGGCCCAAGTTTGATCAAACTCACAATTTTAAAGAAAATAAAAACTGATTTCATATCAGAGATGCGAGTATATAGGACTATTGGAAATATTACAAAATCAAATACTGTGAAACATATCATGGAAAAAGTAGAAGAGAGAGGATGTATAAAAATAAACAATTTATAAATATAAATTTAGGTGAGATAAAAATGTAAGTATAATTGGTGGAACAGCTTGAAAAATAATAATAATAATAATAATAATAATAATAATAATAATAATAATAATAATAATAATAATAATAATAATAATAATAATAATAACTGGCAGCTTTAATAAATGTACAAAATATGATAAACAATTCAGTTAAAAATTTCTTTTAAATTATGGGAAAATAATAATAATTTTTTTTAGTTTGCTGTAGGTGTATGTACACAATGGCCACGCATATTCTATTCCGCTAAAAATAACATCCGACTATCATATTGTACTTGAAAAAATATGCTGCTATATGAAAAATACAATGTATTATTATTTCACAAATATTTTTTTGTTTTTGGGGGGTCTAGCGCAGACCACTGTAAAAAAAATCATGCATTTGCTTTTTCCTTAGTGTTTCCATGATATACTTTCACTTTTTTCCTTGCAAAACACTAACATTTTTAATGTGGCATTTTTCACGTTGTTCTTGTCTTGAAATTTATCATATCACTGAAAAAAAATATCATGACCACCGAAAGTCTGATTTGGTAAAATTTTACTCAACAAGATATTTCAGAATATTTTCTGATATTCTTCGATAGAAATCCAAAGAAAGACTGCAAAACTGAGATAAAAAGCAAATCGTACTAATATTCCACATGCCGGAAGTTAAAAAAATCGCTCACAATATATATTACATTGTGAACTTAACATATAAACGCATAAGAGCAAAGGCCATGCACGTATTAGCATGCAATGACATTATCACCATTTGACATTCCATGGTCACGCAAATATTGAGGTTAACTTTTCAGGGAGTGGTCCTGAATAGTTATGTTCTTCCCTTTTATTTTCAAATTCAAGGGTATATAAAAAAAATACATAACAGCTCCACAAATGGTCAGACCATCTATGAACATACTGTTTTAACTAGAAATTTAGGGGGTAGGTAAAACCATGGTGTAGGGTAAACCATGCGCATATGATACCAAGGATTTCAGGAAACGTATTTGTTTGATTAAATTCACGAGGTATCCAAAGCACATCGTACACAAATAATATGAAAATTAAGGATTCAACCAATTCCAAATATAGATTTCTAATAAAAGGCTTCTGGTGTTGCTTTAATAGTTTTTTTTTTCTTTTGCTGTAAAATAACTGATCTAAAAGGAAATATAAACTATTTAAAAGCCAGTTAAACAATAGTACGTACTTTTAGGCATAGCCAGAATGGTCAAATATTGGGTCAGTTTTAAGACATAAGATTTTAAATGATGTTAATTGAGCTCTTCAGTAAAAATGTAGTCATTTTACAGATTATTAAGGGGAATTCCAACTATGGCCGTAAACAAATGGCATTAGGATCATAAATATGATTTTGTGGAATTCTAGAATTGTTGGGAATAACCTGAAATCCCACCAATTAATAATTCGACTTAAATATGGAGGAAACTATATAAAAAATATATGTCACCAAGGAATATGAAACTGTGCTGAATTCTGAATGGTAATAAACTTCATCATCATCATTGCCATCAATTTCTCTAATGCCATATCACGCAAAGGGACTATGTGAAATCCAGCCTCTCATGTCCTTCCTGAGCTTTCACTTCCACAAATCTCCACTCGTCTCCAATCCTTCATTTCTTAGCTCCAGTACAAGTAGTTCCGATATCTCCCAGCTCTTCAGATGTCAAAAAGAACCCAGCTGACACTATCGAGTACAATTCGAGACGGAGGATAGTCGAAACACAAGAAATCTAACTACTATATTTTCTCTTCCGACAAACAACAGCCTAGGTTACAGAATAACAACAGAACCACATAAACCTTTGTTTTTTACACCCATTGCTTTCATTTCCGTTCCGCATTTGGGCTCTGTGCCTTTTATTCGCAAATGATTTCCAGCTGAACATTAGGCTATTTTCAAAAGCCGGGCGAGCGTCACTGCATGTTGACTGCTACAAGTGCAAAGTTTAATGCAGAAACGTATTTTCCAGAGAAGTGTTTTCTGTTTGTTTGTTTGTTTGATCGTTTCACACGTTTTTTCAGTGTTTCTTTTTTTACGGTGCTTTTGAGAAACAGTATTTATATACTGGGGCTTCAACTCAAGTGGATTACAAGAGAACAATTGATCAAACTGGGTGAAAATCATCCAGAAGCAGGAAGAAAAAAAGGAATTTAACTTTTGTGTAAAGTAGAGTAGTCTATGACGTATAAATCGTAACTGCTCTTTTAGGAAGTAAAGTTTAACTTATACACATGCCTGCACACAAACAAACACACACACACACACACACACACACACACAGACACACACACACACACATACATATATATATATATATATATATATATATATATATATATATATATATATGTATATATATATATTTATGTATATATATATATATATATATATATATATATTTATGTATATATATATATATATATATATATATATATATATATATATATATATATATATATATGTATATATATATATATATATATATATATATATATATATATATATATATATATATATATATATATAATATATATATAATATATATATATATATATATATATATATATATATATATATATATATATATATATATATATATATATATATATATATATATATATATATATATATATATATATATATATATATATATATATATATATATATATATATATATATATATATATATATATATATATACATACTACATACATACATACATACATACATACATATGAAGGCAAATACCACGAAGGGAAAAGTGAAACAATGAAGTGGCTGCTATACCTTTCAACGCACAGTCCTTTATTTGGCAGACTGAATAGAAGTACTAAAGTAAGGTTACAGTAAAGCTTGTATAATTGACATGTGACATACAGATATCCATGAGGATAGGGATTGTAAAGGAAGAGATGCACCTGGAATCCAAGAAGTTGAAGAATTAGTGTACCTAGCAAAACAAAGGTAAATATTTGAAAGGTTTTACAAATGATCGGGCCCAACAGCTCAGAAGCAGGGAGGAGTCAATTAAAGGATTATACAGCACGTTAAAAGAAGAACAAGAAGAAGACAGGGGAAAAGACTGACCACTGAAAATGACCTTGACATGAATAGGCTGATTATATATTTTTATAAAAATACAGCACATTTCTCTTTTTGGTAAACAATAAAAAATTTTTGCTAAATTAAATTTTTTTTCATTTAGCAATGAGAATGCATAGAAAATATATATAAGGTAACTAATTTTTTTATTAAGTCAGTGATTTTACCTTTAAGGTCATTCTTAAACATTTTACTAATACAGGTGTCCAAACAATACATATGCCAGGACTAGGGTTAAAATTACAGCTGGAAGTAAGCTGTATAATAGCAGATTCTAAAAGATTTCATGAAGAGAAATCTTTCGATCTGGCAATCACTGAGCTGTCAGTCTTTCGATCTGGCAACCACTGAGGTGTCAGTTCAATTTATTCTGTGAGAGTTTTCACTTAAATAACGAATATTGCATTGGATGTTTGCCCAGTTTTGACTGAATACTTATGCTGTTCAATTCTCACTTCTAAATCCTTACTGGATTGACCTAAATAAAAAGAAGAGCAGTCCAAGCATGGAATTTCATATATCGTGTTGTTGCTTTCCTCAGGGCTATTTTTTATTAATATTTATTTTAAAGTGTGATTGTAGGAATAAACCAGGTTGACATTAAGGGATTTCAGCAATGATTTTATGGTTTCAAAACCACTAAAATAAGGCACGCTAAGAATGTTCTTGGGATTTTCTTTCTCCATGTTACTTTCACTATAAAACTTTTTGGGGGGTTTATTATAGCATATATCTAGAATATGTGAAAGGTAACATAAACCTATTCCTATTTTTTCTTATGCGTTCATTTTTTTGCTTCAAATACTGGGGACTGACAATGTGCAAATATTGCAAAAACACAGAATAAAACATGGATATTTTGATGTTAAGGTGGTGGCCTGAATAAAAATTGATATAAGTTAAGTGCATTTGTGATTGTAAGTTTATATTTCATGGAGAATTATACCAACAAATATTTGTTATGGCAATGGGCAGCCCTTTATCATCACTTCTCTCAAACTTGCAAATGGAATTTTTTGAAAAACGATATTTGCCCAATATCATTTATACTCTTTTAAGGTGGTATAGATATGGTGACGATATTTTAGCTGTTCTTCCTGTGGTATCGATGTAAATTATTTACTCTCTAATTTGAATAACCAGGTACCATCCATTAAAATTTAATTTAGAATTAGAAAGAGACAATGCCTCACTTTCTCAGATGTTTTAATACACAGAGAACCATTTCAGTGCAAATTCAATATTTACATGAAACCAACTAACAACTTAACTTATGTCCATTTTTATTCAAGCCACCACCTTAATATCAAAATATCTTTTTTCTGTTTTTATGAACTTTCCGTATTATCAGTACCCAGTATTTGAATCAAGAACTCGGATACATAAGAAGAATAAGAACAGGTTTATGTTACCCTTCGCATATACTAGACATTTGCTATGATAAAGCCCACAAAAAGTTTTATAGTGAAAGTAACATAAAGAAAGAAACCCCTAAGAACATTCTTAACCTCCCTTATTTTAATGGTTTTGAAAGCATAAAATCATTGTTAAAATCTTTTAATGTCAACCTGGTTTTTTTTCCTATAATAACACATTAAAAGGAATATAATAAAAACAGCCCTAAGGAAAGCAACAACACAATATATAAAATTTCATGCTTGGACTGCTCTTCTTTTTATATAGGTGAATCAAATAAAGATTTAGAAGTGAGAACTGAACAGCATAAGTATTCTGTCAAAACTGGGCAAACATCCAATGCAATATCCATTCATTTAAGTGAAAACTCTCACAGGATAAATTGGACTGCCAGTTCAGTGATAGCCAGATCGAAGGATTTTTCTTTACATAATCTTTTAGAATTTGCTATTACACAGCTTACATCCAGTTGTAATTTTAACCTTAGCCCTGGCATATGTATCATTTGGACCCCTGTATTAGTAAAATGTTCAAGAATGACCTTAAAAATAAAATAACTGAATTTATTACTAATTAGTTACCTTATATATATTTTCTATGTATTTGTATGTTTAATAGTTTTTTTGAAAATGTTCATTTAGCAAAAAATGTTTATTGTTTACCAAAAAGGAGAGTATATTAAGTGTTGCACTTTTATAATTATATGTACTCAGCTTATTCATTCCAAGGTCATTTTCGGTGGTTAGTCTCTTCCCTTGTATAATCCTTTAATCGACTCCTCCCTGCTTCTGAGCTGTTGAGCCTAATATTTTGTAAAACCTCTCAAATATTTACCTGTTTTAGTAGGACTATTTATTCTTCAACTTGGCTGGATTCCATGTGCATCTATTCCTCTATAATCCCTATTCTCAGGGGTATCTGTATGTCATCTGTCAATTATACAAGCTTTATTGTAACCTTATTTTTATATTTCTATCCAGTCTGCTAAGTAAAGGATCATGAGTCAAAAGGCCTAGCAACAACTCCATTGTTTCACTTTTCACTTTTCCCTTCATGGTATTTGCATTTATTTATACACTGATCATGTTCCATATCTTCGTGATTCAGTTATACATACATATATATCTAATATATGGAGCCCATAAAAATGCCAAAATGTAGAAAGGTAATGCGATATTTCAGAGACCAACTGTCTCTCTCTTCAGGCCTGAAGAGAGAGACGGATGGTCTCTGAAATATAGCATTAACCTTCTATATTTTGGCGTTTTATGGGCTCCCTATATTAGATGGAATTCTGATTTAACAAAAAATATCACACACACTCACACAACACACACACACACAACACACACACACACACACACACACACACACACACACATATATATATATATATATATATATATATATATATATATATATATATATATATATATATATATATATATATATATATATATATATACTATATATATACACACAGACACTTAAACAGATAGGCAAAGGATTGGCTGGTGTACCTTCTTAGATAGCTTCTTCTATCAAATGAAGTACAGAAATTCTATGGCTGTGTTCCTTGAAAGCCGAAGATTTTTCGCCAACATTACCCCTAGTAAACGCTTTCAAAAACGCTAGGGAATAAATCTGGAAGTGCACTCGCCATTCTTAGAAATTACCTAATAACAAGGGATAAACTGTGTTCAGTCACTGGTACATGCAAGTAGATATATTTGATCAGGCTATCATTGCATAACTGTCTAATATACAAGCAAAGACAGGTAAATATCCCTGTTGTCTTTTGTTTTCGTTACCACATTTCACCGATTCAAATAAACTATAATTTAACATATTCTGGAATATAAAAAAAGAATAACAATATCTTGAATGATAAGGACTCAGTAAAACCTAAAGGCTTTAATGTTTCTGAAATTGTTACTTATATGAGAAGACAATAATACACTTGATATTCTTTTCCTACCTCAAAAATGACCAAACTTAAACCCCTTTAGCTCCCAGACGTGGGAACTCTCTGAGGAAATTACACAAGCGATACATAAATCATGAAATATTTTCATATTCTTTCAGAGGAATTTTTATGCAAGACGCTCATTAATAATTGAAAACTCTCAGATCACCCAGCGGCAATATCGTACGAACTCCGGGATTTCAGAAAAATTGAGAAAGGACGTGTGCTTTAAATATAAACACGCTTAGAAAAAGAATATTGTTCTGTCGTTTTTATAAAATTGTAAATGATGTGCCTAGTCTCCTTAATTAAACTCATAGATTTATAGACTAGTCTCAGTGCCTACAAAACAATAAAAAATTCCAAATGAAAAAATAAAGAACATGAAATTTAGTTATGTTGCTAATGTATCCTTAACATGGATAAATATATATATATATATATATGTATATATACACACACACACACACACACACATATATATATATATATATATATATATATATATATATATATATATATATATATATATATATATATATATACAATATATATATATATATATATATATATATATATATATATATATATATATATATATATATATATATATATATATATATATATATATATATATATATATATATATTTAGATATTGGCTAATATGCAACTATTTTCTTAGGAGCAGTGGTTATCTCGTAACAGTTGACATCTCCCAACCCTATTCTTATAACTAGTAGTATTACAACGTGTGATGACAACTTTAAAATATTCTACATCGTTGGTGTTTGCCTTAGTCTATGTACACACCAGGGCCTCCAACGTTCCTGTATTTGAACAGTCTTGTTTATCGGTCCACTCAGTTAATCATTCATTACATTCTTATTAAATAATTTATTCATTATAGATATTGAAAACCGTTGAACTCAGTTATGTTATTATCTCTAATTGTACCTCGTCTCAGGCATAGATATTTTCTTCTAAACATTAGGCCGCATATCCTGACCCTCACTGCCACATTCATACTTTTATTTTTGTGTGTTATTTATAAACAGATGAAGTATCAAAGAAAGGAGACCGGAAGTCAGTACGGTGATGTGAATACATTTCCAAACCGGATGACATTTCTTCCCAGGTATTATATACTTATAGGAAGAATTGGATTCACATTCCCTCTAAACGTAATTCTGTTCTTGACATGGTCTCTCAGCTATTTCTCTCTCTCTGATAAGAGGGAGATGTCTCTTTTCAATGCACCTTTTCTCGAACTTCTTTACGTAAGTAAACAGCAATTATTTGTTATATACTTCTTTACACGTAAATTATATTCAGGGACTATTTTGGGAAACGTAATGTCCGTTTTTATTCTATGAACAAGGGACAAATCGTTTTTGTTCTCTAATCTAGAGATGTTTTGTACACAAAATGTACCATTTAAAGGAACCTGTCTACCTATTTTCCCACAAAAAATATTAAAGGGAATTTGAAGGAGGTTATTCTCATAACGAATAATCCATAGGTTTTGTGAAATATTTAAAGAATAGAGTGTAGGATGCAAGAAACATTTGTCTAAAATCCCACCAGAAGTAAAGAATGTCATCTGTTTAATTATAATGTTTTGTCACCTTGTGACGTATTCTCAACAGGATAAAATCGTATATTACGGATATAAGATCAAATCTGCATCGACGGATTAATAAAAAAAAAATGTTTATTTTTCTTCCTCTTTACAACTCAGACTTCCGATGTATACATTTCAGGAAACATTGAAATAAAGCATATGGTATATGAGGCAAGCTTTTCAAAGGCCAACAAAAATACTGCTTGCCAGAGAGCATTCTTTTTCACGCTCTGGTATCGTGAATCGTGAAAAAATATGAGAGGTCATTGGTTTGTGAGCTGAGCTGCCTCGAGATTTCTCAAACATATTTATAAAATTGAAAATGTTTTGTCATTTACATTACCAGCTTCCAGATGATGTAAAAATTTTGCAAGTTTATGTATATTACTTATATATAGTGTTACCTTAAAAATAGTGAGGAAATTAAGTAATTTGTTCTGCATTTTTAATAGTTAAAGGTGGATGATGAAGATGATGATAATGATTGGTATTTTTAAAAATCTCACAGTGAAATGAATCATTATATGGTGAAAAACTAAAATTTGAGTAAATATGTATTTCACATTATATATATATATATATATATATATATATATATATATATATATATATATATATATATATATATATATATATATATATATATATATATATATATATATATATATATCAATGTGAAATATATATTTGCTCTTACGTCAAATTTGGGATTTTTCTCCACTTAATGATTCATTTCACGGTAAGAT
>NC_089747.1:61986308-62031308 GCF_040412425.1 Macrobrachium rosenbergii
ACAGACTCTTCAATATTTGGAACAGTACTAGAATAACTAATCAAGTGGCAGCCCCCTGTTGTATCTGCCTATCATTCCCCAGTCTTCTGATTGATGTGTTTAATTGTAAATATATTCCATTTAAAGTAAACCTAAGTGTTTCTCTGCAAAGGTCCTTGTTGAAGTATGGCCTTCAGCCTAACTGTTTTTCTATTTAGTTTCCTACCTGACCTAGAAATTGCAGTCAGAATCTCAAGGTGTATTAGTAAGCCCCCTGTACACGAGCAAGACCCCAGATTGGACCTGAACAAGGAATACAGTAAGTAGGCCAGGTAAGAAACTCAAATATATATAATATATATATATAATATATATATATATATATATATATATATATATATATATATATATATATATATATATATATATATATATATATATGTATATATATATATATATAACCTCTGCGTTGTTTCTGGCGTGTTGTATGTGAAATAAGAAATGAATGGGTTAAAAATCCGTTTACGATCATATATAATCTTGAATAGTTGTCAAGATGGGTTATATGCTTTAAAATGGTTTGATTATGTAAAGTTAATGGAAGACAATGACCTGTAGGAAAAAGTGTATAATTTACAAGCTTTGGGAGGAATTAGGAGAGGAAAAGTGCTGCTCAGACGGAGTGGGACAGGTATTGGATAAGAAATACCTCAACATTTCATCTATCAACTAAAGCACGAATACGAAAGTATCTGCTGCCCTGTGTGCTGTCAGGAGCCACCACATTATTGTGAAAAGCTAACTGTCAAGCTCTCTTAAGCCTTTGAGGGTGTTTGGTTATAAAATACTAACATTTATGAATCGTAAACAAAGGATTGCTCTTTATATTTTATATATCTGTGAACAAGGATGGTCTATGGGTATAAATAAGATCCAAATTCATCGAGTCAAATCTATGTTATTAGGTATTTTGGCCTGAGTTGATAAGTTAAATGTGGGTGGCCAAATCGACGCACCTATCTGCTGTTATTATTGAATTACAGAGATGTCCTTTCTTAACTGCCAAAAACCTTTTCATTTATCTAAAGGGACCCATGCTGTGATATCCCCTTCAGCTGTTTGTTTGAAATTTGTTCCAACCTCCACAGGACTAAAATGAAGAAATTCTTCCAGAAGCGAGAAGAACAGTGACACTCCCGATGCCCTTCAAGTCCAAGTTTAGCCCCAATAGGGAGGGGATGAGAAGGGGTGGGAAGGGGATGACATATAAAAATAATTGAAAGCGACACATATTAGTGTCTAATCCATAGTTTTCAAGGTCGCTGAGGTAAAAAGTGACATTCTCGATGCCTGTTAAGTTCAAGTTCAGCCCTGAGGAAGGGGGGGGGTGGGAAGGGGGTGACGTAAAACTAACCAAAAACACCAGATATTAGTGTCTAATCCATTGTTTTTGAGGTCGCTGAGAAGAATAGTGACACTCCTGATGCCAAGTCCAAGATTGGTCCTGACAGGAAGGTGGGTGGGGAGGGGTGGGAAGGTGGTGACATGTAAAATTAACCAAAACTACAGATATTAGTGTCTAATTCAAAGTTTTTGAGTTCGCTGAGATTAATAGTGAAACTCCTGATGCCCTGTAAGTCCAAGTTCAGCCCCGATAAGAATGGTGGGGGTGAGATGGGGTAAAAATAAAATGTCAAAAATGACAGAGATTAGGGTCTGATCCATAGTTTTCGAGATCACCCTTCAAGTCCAAGTTCAGCCCCAGTAGGAATGGGGGTTGAGAAGTGGTGAAATGTAAAACGTCAAAAATGCTGGGCAATGTAACAGAAGCAACTATCTTAACAGGAATGAGAGAGAGAGAGAGAGAGAGAGAGAGAGAGAGAGAGAGAGAGTTCATTGGTTGTCATTCAGAGATTTCCCGTGCAGCGCTGGGCTGGTGCTACTATATATATATATATATATATATATATATATATATATATATATATATATATATATATATATATATATATATATATATATATATATATATATATATATATATATATATATATATATATATATATATATATATATATATATATATATATATATATATATTCAAATGGATGTATGTATGTGTGTGTATGTTCCACGTACACTCTGAAAAGCATTGAGCAATTTCAACCAAACTTGGTATACACATGACTTACTATCTAGAAATCTGCACTGTGGGGGAAAGATATTACTAGCACCAAAGGGCACCAAAGTGGATGGGGGTGTTAAGGGCTTCCCTGAAACGGAGCTGGTTTTGCCTATGAAACGGGACTGGTTATGCCCGTAGACTTACTAACTTTACGAATTTATCATACATAATTTCAGTATACATACGACTTACTATTTGGAAAATAATACTGTGTGGGTAAGACATCAACGGCACCAAAGGGGGTGGGGATTGGGAAGGTGGTGACAGAGAAAGAGTGAAAGGTAGAGGAAGTGAGAGAGAGATTAGATGGGGTGTTAGGGACAAGAAAGAAGGAGAGAGAGAGAGAGAGAGAGAGAGAGAGAGAGAGAGAGAGAGAGAGAGAGAGAGAGAGTTTATCTGTTGTCATTGAGAGTTATCCGGGCATATATATATATATATATATATATATATATATATATATATATATATATATATATATATATATATATATATATATATATATATATATATATATATATATATATATATAGGGGTAGATAGATAGATATTAAGTTGTTTCCACTAACAGGCGATGTCTTAAGAAACTAGACACTTAAATTACTGTTAGCTGATTTACATTCATTAGAAAGAATTTGGTGTTAAAATAATTGAGCAGAAAGCATTTCCTTTCTTTAACTGAGCACTCAAATCTAATCTTCATAGAAATGTTCTTCCTTCCACTAATAATTCAAATCATATCATCAACCAAATCACCTCTGCTCCGTCATCTCTGTATGTACTGAAAAAAAATTGAGATAATTCTTGATATGCTATTTACTAAAGTATACGTCATATACCTGGCTGGTAACATAAAATGCTAATTTTTTTCTATGCATCTATTTCTCTATCCATTAAAGCATCCTCCATCAATTTCTCACACATTCATAGATTCTCTCTCTCTCTCTCTCTCTCTCTTCATGATTTCTTTTGCTAAGGCTTTAAATCCTTGAAATGGCTTTGCTCTCTCCCCATCAACAGGATTTCACTGTTACCTTTTAAATGTTAAAAATCCCAAAGGAAGCGGGTGGGAGCTGTTGAAAGTTAGCTCAACAGACCAATGCAAATTTTCAAATGTAAAATTCAATTTTATTTTGGTGAAGTTTACCAACTTACGGAAGACTCGCTACTAAGTAAATTTTAACAATTGAAACTGAATAACTGTATCCTGTGAGAACGTTTAATGTAACACAAACTTCCACGCACATACACGTATATATAATACAAACACGTGTGTGTGTTTTCATAAAAACACGTACAAGAATGTTAGAGAGAGAGAGAGAGAGAGAGAGAGAGAGAGAGAGAGAGAGAGAGAGAGAGAGAGAGAGAGAGAGAAGTATCATGGTAAACATTCTATTTTATCTGCAATTCATCGTAAATTCTTATTGAAAAAAATGGTTGTTCTGAGATATTTAGTTTAGGCTTCCTTCAAATATATTATCACTTGTCCTCTTTATATAACTGCTGTGGATAAAAAAACATCGGTAATTATAATAAGTACAAAAATATCAATCTTTTTTTTATGTGGACAAATAAATCAGAGATTTTCGACACTGTATACATCGAAACATAAATCCCCTTTTTCTCACCCTTCACCTCCCTAATCCCTTTCGAAAGGATTTCGGCGTCCTTTTCGCGGGAACGGATTTTGGCTTTCGTCTCTCCATTAAGATGTCGGGTCGAAGAAGCTTCATCTTGCATCGAACTTTTATGGTTCATAAATCCATTATATCCCCACAGAAAGTGCTCTCCCTGCAAAGCCCTTAGATACGCCAAAAGACCTTTCTGCTTTGTTTTCCTCTCTCTTATTTTCGACGGAAATTCTTTTGTTTTTCAGCCATCTCCGGTGTTCAAAATACTAATAAAATACTAATAAAATATATTCTAACAAAATATATGCAGGATAAGTATTTGAAAGGAGAATTTCACGATAAAAATTAAACAATTCGAAATAGCATTTTACAGTCCCGAGAAAAATATTTATTTATTTTGCAACATAATCTAAATAAGGTCACATTTCGTTCGCAAAACATCATGAGGACAGTTAAGAAAAAACCCAGTAAGTAATCGTTATATATATATATATATATATATATATATATATATATATATATATATATATATATATATATATATATATATATATATATATATATATATATATATATATATATATATATATATATATATATATATATATATATATATATATATATATATATATATATATATATATATACATATATATATGTATATATATATGTATGTATATATATATATATATATATATATATATATATATATATATATATATATATATATATATATATTATATCCCGGAAGGATTATTAATAATTAGGACTATTTTGCAAGTAGAATATAGTTAGATTAGTTCTAATATATTCAGTATATATTAACTAACAGAGGTCTCTCTCTCTCTCTCTCTCTCTCTCTCTCTCTCTCTCTCTCTCTCTCTCTCTCTCTCTCTCTCTCTCTCTCTGAGTTTAATCTGCATACTTCTTGGAATCCTTCAGAACACTTCTGTTCCAGTTGCATGTCATCGTTCGTGGAAGTTCGCTTTATTCCTATTCTCTCTTTTATATTTGTCTTACAATTACTATATATATCAACGACCCTTCACCTCCATCAAACTGTTTGCTTCCCAGGATTCTGTGTGTGTATATCTGTACCATGAATGAATCGGCCAAACAGATTTCTCATAGTTTATATATATATATATATATATATATATATATATATATATATATATATATATATATATATATATATATATATATATATATATTGTAAAGAGTAGCGCCAAAATACGCTATGAAAAAGTGCCCTCCTTCCTGCTTTGCTCGGCCGATAGTTAGGCCTCTGTCTACTTTGAACCTGGGAGGAGTAGTGGATACTGGATTGGGTTAGTTTGAACCAGTGAAAGTCCGGGGTATAAGGGCTCAGAAATATAATTGTTGGGGAACAGTAATCTGCTTTGCACCGTTTTCTTTGATATAGAGAAGAAATATGCCATTTTCTATGAGATAGCAGCGTGCCCTGGGTCAGGACATCCCGCCCCCCTACCCCTGTCCAGAAGCAATAAAAGGTCAGGGCCAGGACAGCTCTTTCTCACACGCGGTCGCTAGTTTAAGAGGAGAAGTCACGCTCCTGCAGGTCTTGCCCCCCTGCCCTCCGTTCAGCTCGCCGCCACGTGGAATCACATCGCCGCCCTTTGTGCTCCGTGCCCCGAACCACGTGGCCTTAGGAGACTGCAAGCCTCCAAACGTGAGCTGATACTCAACGGCGGCCTTTTCATCATCCCACGGGCGCCCTTCCCCGCCCCAATCTACGATTTGAAGCAATACCTTGGAGAGGGAGGCCCTTTGTCCACGCTCCCACACGTGGTCCCCGGCAGAAGACGTCGTCAGCCTTACGCCCCTGCAAATGTGGTAATGTACCCAAAACGAGTTGCTAGTCACGATTGCTTAGCCCTTTTACATTTATTAATTTCTGGGCCGATAACTTTGTGTTCCCTGATATTTCTTGATTCAAGCCAGGCCCATGTGTTCCCAGCTTCTTTCCTCTGAGTCACAAGTAACACCTCAGGGAGTCCTTTGGCGCCTTCAGTGCACCCCCGAGTAATTCAATCCCCAAATTCCAGCATTAGATGTGTAACGTGGGTCCTAATATCGTTTCAGAAAGACGCCTGTAGCAGAATTATCCTTGGTCCGTGTTCCTGGCATTCCCAAGCTTCCCCCTTTTGGGAGGACTTCTGCGGCAGTAATTTACCGTGTTTTCAATTAATTTTCCCTTTGACCTTGTGTGCTATCAAATATAACTATTTTCATATCCACGTGTTTCACGCACTTCCCCTAGTGAAGGAGCCCTCCGCTCCGTGTACTTCTTTTTTGTTTGTGTTTTATATGTCCTGGGTATCTTAGAAGGCCATTTTCGAGTAAAGTAATAATTGTGGAGTCATAAGATCCACCTGCACCAGGAAAACAAAAAAAAATAAAAAATATATATATATATATATATATATATATATATATATATATATATATATATATATATATATATATATATATATATATATATATATATATATATAATTTTACTAAAAGGACCTCATTCAAACTGGATGGCATCTAATGGAGTATTTATTCACAAAAAGTTACAAGCTTTCTTGGGCAAACAGTCCACATTGTCCAGTATCCGTACAATGACCAGACACATATTCCAGCTGCATTAAATGTGTGTGCTGGGTACATTTAATCCTATAATAGCCTAGCTCTCCCTGTGTGACCCCCACCCACTCGTGACCTTGGCCTTTCTCTGCCCGCTTCTTCCAAATTTTCGTTTTCCGTGCATCCTCTTGCGTTTTTCCTTCGTTTCCTTGCTACTATGGAGTGTACGATTTTTCTAGATATGCTGTCTTCAAAGCCATTTCCGGTGTTCCCTGCCATTGTGTTGTCAGTGGATGTTATGAAGGCACAAACACTGCTGGGAAAATGACCATAAAACAGGCTGGGAAAATATGATTTTTCTGTACAGGAACACCAACAAAACGGCCAGACTGGTTGTAGAGAACGGCTTCATAACATGTGCTAACAACACAACGGCAAGGAACACTGGAAATGGCTTTGAAGACAGCCTATCTAGAAAAACCGTACACTCCATAGTAGCAGGGAAACGAAGGAAAAACGCAAGAGGACGCACGGAAAACGAACATTTGGAAGAAGGGAGCAGAGAAAGGCATAGGTCACGAGGGGGTGGGGGCACAGGAGGAGCTAGGCTATTATAGGATTAAACGTACCCAGCACACACATATAAATACAACTGGACTACATGTCTGGTCATTGTACGGATATTTGATAATGTGGAATGTTTGTCCAAGAAAGCTTGAAACTTTTTCTGAATAAATACTCCATTACATGCCATCCAGTTTGAATGAGGTCCTTTTAGTAATTCTACTAATGCACAGAACAATTGTGTATGTGAAAAAGTTAATATATATGTATATATATATATATATATATATATATATATATATATATATATATATATATATATATATATATATATATATATATATATATATGTATGTATGTATGTATGTATGTATGTATGTATGTATGTATGTATGCATGTATGTATGTGTGTGTATATATTATATATAGTATATATTATATATATATATATATATATATATATATATATATATATATATATATATATATATATATATATATATATATATATATATATATATATATATATATATATATATATATATATATTATAAAAACCATCAAAGAAAAAAATGTAGAGAGATTTTTAGGCAAATCCATATAAAATCAATGGAAAATTCGCATCTCTAATTTATTCTGTTAATTTGTGTAGATTGTCGATGTTCTATAAATTTAGAATTGACTATCTTTTTTGTTGATTTTGGACATATTTTCTGTTTCTAAACTGGAGGTACTGACCCCAAAACATGTCCAGGATTATTATGGTCTTGCAACAAGTATTTGCAAGATAATTGTTCTTAATCTTTCATGAGTTACCTATTTAGAGCTATACAAGTGTCGTCCGTTGACCTTCTGTTGCTTTGTTATGGAAATATTGACTTATCAAGTTTTGTCAAGTTCTCTTGCTATCCGCCTTTATCTCATAATCAATAAAAAAAGGAATATGCATATGCATGTATGTGTATATACATACATACATACATACATACATATGTGAGTGTGTGAATGTGTGTTAATGTGTATGCGCGCGCACGCCCGTACATATGGGTATCCATATATACACAAAACAGTCAACCAATTAGCACAGACAAGGAATTGAATTTACCAGCAATGTATTTTCCGAAACGTAGTGTAAATCTAATCTCAGTAGTTTACCCTAACTTTGGGCGTTACAGGAAAGCTCCCTAAAATCCTGGAGAAGGAATTTCATCGATTCCTCAAATGTTCTCATTGTGATTTTTCCTCCCTTGACGCTGTAATGGAGAGGGGAGGGACTCACATCCGATTCTGCTGCTTTGGAGGGAGCATTCATCGAAAGGGTTTGAAAGCGCCGGACTGGGGAACAACTCAGATATTTGGTGAGGAGCGCTGATGCTTTTATCAATAAGTAAAGGGTATACCATCAGATAGTAAAGCAGAGTGAGGAATGAATATCAAAGAATCTGTAAAGGTATTTATCAAATTAAATATATAAATATATATTACTGTATATATATATATATATATATATATATATATATATATATATATATATATATATATATGTGTGTGTGTGTGTGTGTGTGTGTGTGTGTGTGTGTGTGTGTAATACTGAATCACGAAAATATGGAACGTGATGAATATATAAATAAAGATAAAATCCATGAAGGAAAGGAAACACTGGATTGCTGCACTCCAGTGTTTTTCCTTCATGGATTTTATCTTTATTATGTATATATATATATATATATATATATATATATATATATATATATATATATATATATATATATATATACATCCATATACATATTCCTTTTGTTTATTGGTTATGAGATAAAGGTGGATAGCAAGAGAACTTGACAAACCTGAATAAGTAAATATTTCCATAACAAAGCAACAGAGGGTCAACGGACGACATTTGTATAGCTCTAAATATGTAACTCATGAAAGATTAAGAACAATTATTATGCAAATACTTGTTGCAAGACCATAATAATCCTGGACATGTTTTGCGATCAGCACCTCCAGTTTAGAAACACAAAATATGTCCAAAAATCAACAAAAGAGAATCAACTCTAAATTATAGAGCATCGACATTCTACACAAATTAACATAATAAAGGAGACATAAGAAAATTTCGTTGATTTTTTATAGTTTTGCCTAAAAATCTCTCCACGTTTTTTCTTTTCGATTATTGTAATTATAAACTGGGTGCTTATTTTGCTTTTTAAATTTTAGGAATCCTGTAAGAAGTGCAGGAGAGGAAACAGAAATGGGTACAGATGAACAGATATATTTGCAAACAAAGAGTCGTTGCTATCACGGAGGAATCATCGCAATTCCTCTATCTCCAGCCAAAGTTTTTTCCTCATGTCGGGCATGGCCTCCATAAGAATGGTTAGAAAAAATTTTAAACGATTAAATTTATAAATGTGAATTTTATTACATGACAATTCTATCATGTTACCTTCACTTTTGATAGTGTTTTCTTTTCATTTCAGGATAAGTCGATGTATTCTGTTATCCTTTAATTCACATACATCATGCAGTTATGTAGGTGCATTGAATCCTTCTTAAAATAAAGTAAAAATAAGATTACTTGCAACTCTGGAAGCATTGCAATTCAAGTCAACGAGACGTTATGTGATATTTATGAGACTTTGGAACTTTACATCCCATAAAGGCATCGGGAACGGCCGCCTCATCGAGAAAACGACCCCAACTGAACGCACCCGTAGGGCTTCCTATGAAACCTTAGTGAAGCTAAGTAGTTTGAAATTGAAGTTTGTGAAAAACATCCTGCTTTATTAGATTTCGGAACGTTCTCATGGACTTTGGGAATTTACATGGTATCTTTGCTTGTTTTTAAGAGTTTCCTTCACCCTGATTGAGTTCAGTAACCCTATTTGGTATTAGGTCCGGAAAGGCTTTCTTGTAATTTTCACCTCAGCAAAGTTGTGGAGACTATTATTAGGGATCAGTGCCATATTCGCAAGAAATTACACTTTACGTTATCTTACGAAAATGGCATGATTTATTACTGTCCACACAAAATCGCTTCATTCATTAGTAAATGCTACATTTGCTCCATTTTTTAACCTTTTAAATTTACAGAACTGTACTGTAGCAGTTGTGTCATCCCGTAAAAACCCATATCATACCAAAGATCTAGAGATATTAAAAAAAATGTTCACAAAAAATTTAATATATGTTACGATACTGAAGACGTTCGTATATATTTATGTTACTCCTCATCTGGTTTATAATCCTAGTAAGCAACCCAATATTTTTGTTCATGAAAGTAATCAATTGAAATCTCAAGGTGAGAATTCACAAGAGCAATTAATATAGGGTCTTTGATTATTTAAACCCACACACACAGATATATATATATATATATATATATACATATATATATATATATATATATATATATATATATATATATATATATATATATATAATATAACTCTATATATACACAATACACACTAAACATATATATATATATATATATATATATATATATATATATATATATATATATATATATATATATATATATATATAGGATGTTTCGAAATTAGAAGGCCCCTCTACAGCATAAACTAAAATTGATATGAACAAAAACAAAAGTAATTCAGACCAGGTATTTATTTAAGTTTCTCTCTGAATATTTCATATTATGTGTGGCCTCCATCTATCTGTACCACAGCCTGCATTCTTGAGGGGTATGATTTCAGCAAATCGCGAAAAAAGCTGAGACTCAAACTCCATTTCCCTGAGCACTTCAGTAACCTCTCTTTGCAGGTTGTTGAGGCTTGGTATACCATCATATTTCACTGTGTGTGCTTCAACATGATCCTTTAAGATACTACCAATGTTTTCACACACATTAAGGTCAGGGGGGCTACCTGGAAATTCACTTGACAAGAAGAAATCGATAATACTGTTTCGAAGTAGCTCCTGTGTCTGAAGAGCCTTGAAACATGGTGCCTTATCATGCAAAAATGCGGCTTCTTCAACAGATAACACATTTTCAGGATCTTTGAGGAAAGGAAATACTCCACCAGTAAGCACAGTTTCTCTGAAGTATTTGCCATTCCATGACTGTCCTTTTTCTTTGATGAGCCACATTAACCATTTGGCTGTGGAACAGAAAAATTCCCAAACTTTCAGGAAATTTCACAACTTGGCGATAGCACACATCATCGCTGATATCATCCAACTTTGCAGCCCAAATGATGTCTTTTTTATGATTTGGCTTCCTGACTGTGTAAATGAAGAACTGATCTGATGCGGCAATATGGACAAAGTCAGCTTCATCCCAATCTTTAAGAAATGAACCACAAAACCATGCATGGTCTTCTCTCTGTTGCTGAGTGATGTTGGGCTTGCTGATAACATGAAATGGCTTGATACCAGATTTTTTCAACTCACGATATACAGCACTATAACCTCTCTTCTTTCCCTTCTTCTTTCTAGTTCAAGCGCCAATTTACGTAAAGACTTTCTTGGTCTACCCACTGCCTCAGCTATGATGTCTTTTGACTCCTGAGAAAGGACTTGAGGCCTTCCAAGATTCTCACTCTTTTCGCGATGACAGTCATATGGATTTTTGTTCCAGTTTCTTTTAACAAAGGATTCATCTCTTTTAATGTATTTAGCTATCCAGGAACGTGAAATGAAGGATGCACCAGCATCCCTGGCCTCTATGAAGGTTATAGCCCGGATTCGGTCAATCCATCTGATTTCCTCCGAGTCATTAGCCATGGCTGTATCTAACTCCGTCACTCAGTCTGAAAATACAAGAAATGTAAAATGAAAAATAGCTTAATAGAAACTTAAAATGATGTACTTGGAGATAGGCTATAGCAGAAAACTTCATAACTTTCCATTTGTTTTGTGGAGGGTGGGGCTCTAATTTCAAACACCTAGTATATATATATATATATATATATATATATATATATATATATATATATATATATATATATATATATATATATATATATATATATATATATATATATATATATACACACACACACACACACACACACACATATATATATATATATATATATATATATATATATATATATATATATATATATATATATATATTATATATATATATATATATATATATATAAACACAGACACAGACACACACACACTCATATATATAATATATATATATATATATATATATATATATATATATATATATATATATATATATATATATATATTAATACTGTGTTTTGACAACTAGTTTTAAAAATACTTAGTTTTTTTAGAAAATACGCTCATTTTGGAGAATATCAAAATATTTTGATGAACATCTGACATCATGAATAAAAGACAAGTGAATTCCTTATCAAATCTGCTATAAATACACGTTGTCCTAGTACATCATTGCACATCTATAAGCTCATGCTTATACCCATATAGTCAGCTATCTTATAAAAAAAATGGAAACAAAACGAAACTTTCTTAAACTTAGTTTCTCCTACATGTCTTTAATTTCGTTTCTCCTACATTTCTTAAACTTCGGTTCTCCCACATTTCTTTAACTCCCTTTCTCCTACCTATGGCATCACCCCATCCACAAGGGCAATGATCAGCCAAGGAGACTAACTTTACTATGTTTTAGAACTACCTTTGCATAAAACTCACACTTTGCTTCTATAATAAATCTTGATTCTGTCATGAACTTCAAGTTCATGTATCCCATGTAACGCTTTTCCCTTAAATTCCAAACTTCCAAGATGCCTCTTTCATTGAATACACTTGATACCACATCATATTACTTATATATACCTACACTGCTCTTCTACTACCAATTGTGCTGTCACCTGTCTTTCTTTCTCAGTCTCATTCCTAGTATAAATCTGCAAAAATATTAACTGCTATGCCATGAAACATTATTGCACTTATAATTCATACAGCCTCCTCTGTCACCTTTACCTCTGTACAGAGACCAATTATTCGTCTCAATCTTTCTCTGGGAACATTTCTGATTCCCAGATATTAATTACAAATACTGGCAAGCAACTCAGTCACCCTTTCACCATCTTACAGCACCATCTCACTTGAAGTTCAATCAGTCCCACATGTCTTTTGATGTTTCAACCCTGCCCCTTTCACAAACACTCTCGAACGTGCCCTAACAGTTTCCTCTCTACCGTCATGTGACTCCACCTCTCCTCTGTCTTCCACATTTAACAAATCTTCAAAATGCTCACTCCAACGACCCACGCATTCACTTTAGAGAGCATCTTCTTATTTACATCTTTCATTCTGATCTCCATATTAATTAATCCTTTTCTTTGCATTCGGTTATCTGAAAAATAGCTTCTTAATCTCCAAAGCTTCTCACGTAGTCTCTCTCTCTCTCTCTCTCTCTCTCTCTCTCTCTCTCTCTCTCTCTCTTGTTCCCTGCATATAGACATACATATACAATATATATATATATATATATATATATATATATATATCAATATATTTACGTTATATTCAGAGGATTTACCTCCTATCCTATCTAGTTAGCATAGTGATAAATTTTTGTCTCAGTTAGCATTGTCAGGCGCCAAATTAGCGGGCGACGCAGAAACCAGCATAGTTCGAACTAGATCAGGGCTGTTAGTACCAGTGTATAGCAGTGTAGGGAACACTGGCCCCCCCCCCTATCGCCTGATCCTGGGAAACAATAGGCTCCCGCTCTCAACCCTCTTTTCACCCCCATCACATGATGTGGGAGCATTTAGGTATGGGGAAGGTCAAATAGGCATATTGAGGCTAGGGGCCAGGTAGGATTTTAATCTGTAAGCACTCAGTCTTAAGAACTTTTTTCCTCTGCTTTTTTGCTGGCGTATGGCTCCTTGCAGGTACGGTTGGCCCAAAGTTCGAAATTCAAGACGCCGTGTTTTGGAAGCAGATTCCCCTGTGACCTCGTCAGGAACGCACGTGCTGCATCCTCTTCCGCTCCGCTGGTTGAACTACCTTTGACGGACAACCAAGATGATTGTTTGGCGCCCTCAATGGTCATACAAGGTTTGTACGTTGCAAGTAGTCAATAGCCAGCCCTTTTCCCTTCCACTTGAAACACCCCTTAAATTTCCCATTTCTTTAAACTTTAACTCCTTCCTCCACAAAGCAATCTTTCTTTGTTACGAGTCATGCCGGCCTCCCATAGCTTGCCATTAATGCGCCTTGAATTTCAGTAGAGATCCCGTGCGAATTATCCATTTATCCCTCTCCCCGTGCAACTTAAGGGCAAATTTAGGCTAAGCAATACCAGTGTTAAATTTACTCTTTGTGTGAGTGCAATCACATGTTCGTTGTTAAAGCTCATGCAGTTACGATTCCCATTTTGTGCCTACGTGATTTCATCATAATTATCTGCTGGGCTACGTAGTGGTTAATAGTTAATCTGTGAAAGGTGTGACATTTATAAGGAAATTCAATTTCCTTCAGTGTGTATCGTCGTTCCTAATTTAGAATGTTTCTTTCAGGAGAGACAGCTGCTCTTCGCATTCTGTGCCCAATAAGTCTGACTGCATTCCAATCCTGAAAATATTCCTGGATTCAGTCCGATCCCTGAAATCCGTTGTGGCCCTGCCAAGTTTTATTTTTCCCCATCCTGGAGTTGAATCTGTTTGCAGCATCTAACTGAGACTATTCATTGTAATCGGAACATGACTAAGCCATTTTTATTGTGACTGGAATAATTGTATTGCACATTGGCCCCCCTTATTAATCAGCTTGCTTGTTTCCAATCATTGCATTATTGTTCTATGTGTCCAATTAATGAGTCTACCCATTGGCTACTATGTCGTTTTGTTTGTCTCCTTGTTTCATTGCTAAAGTCTCTGTAAATAAACCCCTGTAAATTTGTAAAAGAACTCTAATTCCAAATGGCGACCTTTCTCCTTTAATTGTAAATCCAGGGAAATCTAAGGTAAGTTTCAAATAACTTTTCCTTTTGTTCATAACCTGGGCAAACTTGGTCCCTTCGCAGTCAAACCACGTAAATTCGTTCAATTCTTCCCCAACCAAGACCCCCAATTTATGACTATATATATATATATATATATATATATATATATATATATATATATATATATATATATATATATATATATATATATATATATATATATATGTATATAATATATATATATATATATATATATATATATATATATATATATATATATATATATATATATATATATATATATATATATATAATATATATATTTATATTTATATATATATATATATATATATATATATATATATATATATATATATATATATATAAATAATATATACAGAAATTTTTATATTTATATTTATACACAAATATATATATATATATATAAGCAGTATATATAAGAGACTTATATCTCTTGATAATGGTTTATATATATATAATTCATTTATCATTATATAAATATTCGGCGATATATCCAACGGAGATATACCGAGGTATATATATATATATGTATATATATATATATATATATATATATATATATATATATATATATATATATATATATATATATATATATATATATATATATATATATATAGAGAGAGAGAGAGAGAGAGAGAGAGAGAGAGAGAGAGAGAGAGAGAGAGAATAAAACTGATCCGAATAACTCGTTGCATTTGATGAACTCTACAGTAGTCCCCTGGTAAAAAGATCATCCCACGCCTTATCTGTGTTAACGAGTCTTTTATTTCTATCTTGATATTGGTTTTCGATTTTTATGACAGAATAAAAGGCATAGTATTTGATTTCCGTAACCTGATCTTTGGGGTAGCGAGCAGGGTAAATCTATTTTAACGATGTAGATTTTAAGCCAAGCTGTTTCTATTTCCCTCAGTTTACTTTTGGAGAAAGATTACCATTCGATTTGTTGTGAATCTGTTTATTTAACTGAAACCTCATTCAGTGATAATTAGTACTGAGGAACATATAGTTCAACATCCTCAATAAAGAAAGGTTGTAAAGAATAATTTACTACTGTTATACTAATGAATGTTATACTGACGAATGAATCAATATTCCAAAGACTTGAGGTCTGTCATAACACCCAAAACTGTCCAACTTTTTTTCTGTTTCGGTTTGTATTTTTATTTTCTTTTTATATTTTTAAGTTCACTGGTTTCTTGTTTACATTTGTTATCTATGGAAATATACCTACTGCGCATTGTTATTTTATACTTTTAAATGTATCACTACACTGTACTCCTTGCTCCGTATTCTAGTATCAAGTAATCTATCTTGTACGCTTTATAATAATAATAATAATAATAAGAAGAAGAAGAAGAAGAAGAAGAAGAAGACGAAAAACAACAGAAAGTGAAGGAAAACCTAAAACTGAATTCTTATCTAAGGCGAGAGAACACCGGCTTCCCTTATCATCATTTGAGGACGAAATTGATCGAAGATCTGACGGGAGAACTGGCCACATTTCTTTCACGGCAGATCCTCAGTGACTGGGCGAACCATTGAGAGCCGAATGGCCAGCATCCCCGGACCATCTCGTCTTACTCGGGGATTGAATTGTCGCTGATTATTCCACTGAATATCTTTCTCTGGGCATAGTTTATTTTTCATATATACGTATAAATAAATAAATAAATGTATATATGTGTATATGTATATATATATATATATATATATATATATATATATATAAACCCCACACACACACAAACACAAAGGAAGAAAATGCTAGTGAACTGGCTTGTACATGGGTGAAATTTTCAATATTCACAAATATTAAGCGACACATATCATTTTATATCAAATACACTGTACCTATTGAATAAATCACAGCGAAGGGAATTTTAATTTATATAGCAATCCGACATCTAATGATTCTTGAGGCATAACATATATATATATATATATATATATATATATATATATATATATATATATATATATATATATATATGTGTGTGTGTGTGTGTGTGTGTGTGTGTGTGTGTATGTGTATGAAAAATGAAGAAACAGCTATTTAATTATGTTATTCACATCTACGTCAGGAAAGGTATTCAGGGATGACCCCGATGCACTCAAAAACCTTGTATTATATAAGAAAAACCAATAAATAGAGAAATACAAACTCATAAATTTGGTGATTGAGACCAGTCGATTCTCTTCATGTCTGCCAAGACACTCCGAAAAGCATAGCATCACATTCAGTTCATGCTAAATATTTCTGAATTTTATTTTTAAAAAATCACAATTTACCCTTGCTTCCCTGTCACTGATTTATTATTATTATTATTATTATTATTATTATTATTATTATTATTATTATTATTATTATTATTATTATTATTATTATTATTATTAATCTAATACAAGATCTTTTCAATTCCTACTATTCTCTTTTCTTCAATGTTGGTACCTGCTAAGAGCTGGACGCTGTACATATTATTATTATTATTATTATTATTATTATTATTATTATTATTATTATTATTATTATTGTTGTTGTTGTTGTTGTTGTTGTTGTTGTTGTTGTTGTTGTTGTTGTTGTTGTTGTTGTTGTTGTTGTTGTAGGGTCATAAGTTCATGTCAGAATAGAGAGCACGGGGAACTGTGAAATACCATTTCAGAATAAATAGATGGATAGATGTACATAAATTACTTACATAAAAACTATATCTAATAAATAATAAAAACCAGTCAAGTTTTAAAATCTAAAAAGTAAAAAAGGAGAGAGGAAAGTAAGCTGGAATGAGTATTCAAAGTATGGAATTTAAATTCTAAATCTGTGGAATGCCAGTCTTGGGAATATTGATTATCAATCATTACCTGACATAAAACCGCTAAATAACCACCAATGTTGACTCAGCAACCATAGGTAACCGACTAGTAACTATAGACAATGAAATGTTAGGTTATACAAATTATTAAAACAAACAATACATCTATAGTAAAATATTTTACTTTTCAAATGCGAAGAAATAAACTTCTTCTCAGAATACCAATTATTGTTGTATGCTATTTACTTAACGAAATAAAGAGTAGATTTACAGTAAATGGAAACAGTAAAAATACCGATAAAAATCTACATTGTTGAAATTGAATTTCCTTGCTCGTTCCCCTCAAATGATCAGGTTACGGAAATCAAATACTCGAGCCTTTTGTTACGTCATAAAAACCGAAAGCAAATTTTTAGATGGAAATGAAAGATTCCTCAACCTAAATAGGACGTGGGGATGTCTTTTTTTTCAGGGATCTGCTGCATACTTCATTTAATAAAACTAACTACTGGACGTCGGATCAAATTTACTCTCTCTCTCTCTCTCTCCTCTCTATATATATATATATATATATATATATATATATATATATATATATATATATATATATATATATATATATATATATATATATATATATACATATACCTATATTGATTGACTGACGATCTACCGCTAAACCTGCGATGTTTTATGTTGTCGCAGATCTGGAGGAAAGGATGAAAGAAGGAGTTGACCAAGCGCTTTCGTGTATTTTCCACACCTCCTCAGGGTCAAGTGATACAAAAAATCATTATTTCTTACAAAGACACCTCTGTGGCAGTAATACATAAACATAAAAACTATCGTACTACTATTTACAAACTAATTATCTAAAAATGTTGTTTACAAGCAGTTCACCAAGTCTGTACATCCCGGGGCTGCTGTTGACCAAGTCTACACGAATTTTCTTTTTTAAACATGATTCAACAATGTTTCTCTTCGTGATGTCTTTACAGAAAATTATCTCTTTGGCTTCTTTCCAATTCATGGTGTGGTTGCACTCATTCATATGCTGAAACAAACTGTTTGCAGTATTCCCCATTCTGACATTATATTCATGTTGTTTTAATCTTGTTTCGAGATCCTTTCCACTCTGCCCCACGTACTTTTTATTACACTGATTGAAAGGGATCTTATATATGCAACTGTTCTTCTGTAGAGGGGAATTCCTGATTAATATGTTCTTAAGTACATTGTGACATTAACAGTAAATGGTCTTAACAGCCCAGGGATGCCCAGAAAATGGTTACAGTATGGTTAAACAAGAAGGGTTTTCACATTTAAATCACTCTTAAGATCAACTTCATAAAATAGTTTTTCTTGCTTTACAGAAAGCTGTCAATAAAAACACGAGGGTATCTAAGGTTTGTTGTAATGTCTCGGACCTTTCGAAGCTCAGCCTCGAGAAAGTCAGGGCAACTGACCCGCAGTGCCCTTAAAAACATAGACTAAAATACAATCATCTTCGTTCTCGGATGAATAAAAATGTATGTAGGAATCTACATTCGTAGACTTCCTGTACACAGAAAATCTAATTTATATATATATATATATATATATATATATATATATATATATATATATATATATATATATATATATATATATATATATATATATATATATATATATAATATATATATATATATATAATGTAGACTTCCTGTACACAGAAAATCTAATTTATATATATATATATATATATTGTATACATATAGAATATATATATATATATATATATATATATATATATATATATATATATATATATATATATATATATATATATATATATATATATATATATATATATATATATGAATACCACAGGAAAATGACAGGCATCTTCTTGTGGTATTCGCTTATATACTGAAGTCACGTGCATCTACTGCGATTTTTAAGCATATATATATCTATACATATAAAAGTGAATTTTGTATATTTTCTATGTAAATAAAAGCAAATGTTTGTATACCTGTTTGTCCACTATAGAAATCCGAACCGCTTGACAAACCTCCCAAAAAATTCTGCACACGGCCTCCATGTCAGCCCAGAAAGGTTTATAACTCAAAATGAACCCACTGCCCTGTGACGGACATACAAACACGGACAAAACAAATGAAAATTTCGTTTTTACGTCACCTTTTCCTTCAGTTTTCTAGGTTTATTCTCATTTTTCACCTGACATGCCACCTTTTTTTTCCCGACACTGCCAGACGTATGATTAACCTATACAATAAATCCAAATCCCCTATAACATCAATTTTTGACCATAATTTCTGTGAAATTTTATCGTAATTTATGAGAATTATTAATGTAATTGTTTATTACCTCAATAAAATCAACAATTAAAACCTATGTTTGTTTAAATGTGGTTTACAATCCTTGCCACGAAAAAAAGTAACAAACCAAATGCTTCTGTGATACATGTACCCCCTCATTGAAAAATTACTCGCAACAAAATTACCACCTTCTTTCAGTGTTCATTATGTATACATATATATATATATATATATATATATATATATATATATATATATATATATATATATATATATATATATATATATATATATATATATATATATGTATATATATATATATATATATGTATATATATTATATAAATCGGAAGGATATATATATATATATATATATATATATATATATAACAATAACAGCAAAACGGAAGGAACACAGCAGAGACAATATCCTCTTCTTTGGGGATTAAATTGTCGTTGATGATTTTATCGAATCTCTTTCTTAGGAACTCAAAGGGATTGAGATCAATGTGTAGTACGGACCTGGGTAAGACCAGGCATCATTTTTATGCTCTTTCTCATTTCCTGCCTTCTGTTTCCTCTGGAATTTCCTTTTAGAGATATTTACAAGCGTCTGACATATTCGGTTGATTCTATTTAGATACTCGGAAGTTTTAGAGGCCTAAGATGAAAAAGTCACCGTCTACTATTTTTGTACTTTTATGTACAAGCAGAAGTACTTACAGTAGATATACACGACTAAACAAAAATGAAAAGTGAAGCATGTACCATTTAATCTGAATTCAAAATTGGGGAAACATTGATAATATCATTCTTGACCAGCCTCTCTCTCTCTCTCTCTCTCTCTCTCTCTCTCTCTCTCTCTCTCTCTCTCTCTCTCTCTCTCTCTATTGTGAGGTTCATTTATGCCTTTTCATTAAACCAGCAAATCAGTAATCGGAAACTAATCACACATTCAAAACCAAAACAGTCGACTTTATCTGTTATCAGTAAGTTCAGTTTAACTCTCATCCTGAGTTACCCGACCTCTCGAGGTAGTTAATAATTTCATTTACTTTAAAAACTTAAATTGATTTCATCCATTATATATAGTTCTTCCAGTTTCTAAGCATGAGATGACAGTGGCAAAGGTGTGACATGTATATCAAATGGAATCCTTTTTGTTTGACGTTTATTAACTACTTTGTTTCATGTTTAATCAGTAAGAAAAAAAAGGATAAGTACTTAGTGAATTTGTGAATAGTTGGTCAAAATAAATTTATTGTTTATGATATCAAACAACTGATTTCAGTTACAAGTTACATTACCAACATTTAATAAAAAAAAAGTGAGGAACAATTCTCATCTCAGTGGAACTAGTTAAGAAGTTATTAGTTTATTCATTATCTGTTCAGGATGCCAGATGCAAAGCTAAACTATTTCGACGAAAACATTCAGTAGTCTGAACCTTTAATGAATTGTTACCTATTTTAGTTCTTCCACTTTCTAAGCATGAGTTATGGAACTGTGGTAGTAAACATTTTCACGAAGTCATCTGTGAACCTCCTTCTCTCTCTCTCTCTCTCTCTCTCTCTCTCTCTCTCTCTCTCTCTCTCTCTCTCTCTCTCTCTCTCAAAGTAAATCATAATGTCTTAAATTACCTTACAAAGTAAAGAGAAAGTCTTTTAATAAATAACTTCTCAATTAGCAATAGCGATAGAAAGGAATGAAGTGATATTCGACTTCGAAGTGTGTGTATATATATATATATATATATATATATATATATATATATATATATATATATATATATATATATATATATATATATATATATATATATATACAGTATATACATATATATAAATAAATAAAATACACATATATATATATATATATATATATATATATATATATATATATATATATATATATATATATATATATATATATATATATATACATACTTCAGTCGAATATCACTTCATTCTTTTCTATCGCTGTTGCTAAATTGAGAAGTTATTTATTAAAAAAAGACTTTCTTTACTTTGTAAGTAATTTAAGACATTATGATTTACTTTGAGAGAGAGAGAGAGAGAGAGAGAGAGAGAGAGAGAGAGAGAGAGAGAGAGAGAGAGAGAGAGAGAGAGAGAGGTTCACAGATGACTTCATAAAAATGTTTACTACCACAATTCCATAACTCATGCTTAGAAACTGGAAGAACTAAAATAGGTAACAATTCATTAACGATTCAGACTAATGAATGTTTTCGTCGAAATAGTTTAGCTTTGCATCTGGCATCCTGAACAGATAATGAATAAACTAATAACTTCTTAACTAGTTCCACTGAGATGAGAATTGCTCCTCACTTTTTTTTTTATTAAATGTTGGTAATGTAACTTGTAACTGAAATCAATTGTCTGATATCATAAACAATAAATTTATTTTGACTAATTTTCGCAAATTCACTAAATACTCATCTTTTTTTTTCTTACTGATTAAACATGAAACAAAGTAGTTAATAAACGGCAAACAAAAAGGATTCCATTTGATATACATGTCACACTTTTGCCACTGTCATCTTTCCCCCCCCAAACAAAAAATTCAACAAAACAGCTAAGACCATTGTCCACGCTTTCATTCATCATAGACCAGGAGGGGGTAACTTTTGTAAAACGAAAGGAAAACTGCAGAGAACAATATCCTCTTCTTTGGGGATTAAATTGTCGTTGATAATTTTATTGAATCTCTTTCTTAGGAAGTCAAAGGGATTGAGATCAATGTGTAGTACGGACCTGGGTAAGACCAGTCATCATTTTTATGCTCTTGCTCATTTCCTGCCTTCTGTTTCATTTGGAATTTCCTTTTAGAGATATTTACAAGCGTCTGGCATGTTCGGTTGATTCTATTTAGATACTCGGAAGTTTTAGAGGCCTAAGATGAAAAAGTCACCGTCTGCTATTTTTGCACTTATAAATACGTACAAGAAGAAGTACTTACAGTAGGTATACACGACTAAACAGAAATGAAAAGTGAACGCACGTACCATTAAATCTGGATTCAAAATTGGGGAAGCATTGATAATATCATTCTTGACCATCTCTCTCTCTCTCTCTCTCTCTCTCTCTCTCTCTCTCTCTCTCTCTCTCTCTCTCTCTCTCTCTCTGTTGTGAGGTTCATTTGTGCCTTGTCATTAAACCAACAAATCAGTAATCAGCTACTAATCACACTGCATTATCATATTCACCAAGATTGTATGAACACATTCACAACCAAAACAGTCGACTTTATATGTTATCAGTAACTTCAGTTTAACTCTCATCCTGAGTTACCCGACCTCGCGAGATAGTTAATTATTTCATTTACATTAAAAACTTACATTGATTTCATCCACTATGACTAAACAGAAATATAAGATAATGTCCAAAGGGAATCCCTCGTATGTCAGGACGGGAGTGTCCATTATGTGAAAGATCGTAAATTCAGTCAACGCGAAGAATATAATTTTTACTCTAGAAATAAATGACCTGCAATTGTAAGTACTGAGTAAATGTACAAGAAATATTCATTCAAGGTTTATTGTAGGTATAATTTATTTACCACATCTATTTACAGTGACGATTAATGCGGGAATCTAATGGACTTCGTCCCCTATTGTCAAAATGATATGTCGCAAGCGGTGAAAAGTGCAAACTTGCCATCTATTGGCCTCCAAAACAAGCATATCCAACCAGTTTCTTTTCTTGGCCACCTGGGGGTTCCACCATTACTTTTGTGCCTCATACCAGAAATTACCGCAAGTTAGACGTCCGTAAATTATTTACATGAATGAATGATAACTGCATTTAAACGTTTTGTTTTATAATATATAATATGAAGGTTATAATAGGATTTGTTGAATTGATCCGATTGATGTTGCTAATACTATTTAGAAAGGCTGCGCTTTTTTTTCATAATAATACTGGTAACTGTGCAGTATTGTGTTCATCTCTTTTAGTAAGATGTGCAATGAAGAATGAATGAAGAATAGCATACTTTTTGTAGGGGTGGGTGCGGGGGGGGGGGCTTTCGTTTATACTCTAGAAGTCAGAAATGGTGTTATTTTTACACAAAATGAAATATATCGATTCGTCCGTCTGCATCTTAATTTACTGATAATTTTAACCAATTTTGCATATTCTCTCAATGCACAAAGTATTATATTAGTTGTTTTTGAGGATTATTTCTGTTTGATTTACTGGATACCTGTGATGATGAGAGATCATTAAACGTAGAACTGAGGAAATTTCAATTTTTATTTACAGTCACAAGCAGACTCATTATATTTTCTGAGATATATCCACATATGCCCTGATACGCCAAAGCAAAACGAGTTAAGGTAGTGTTCATGGCACGGAATATTCCTACTCTATATACGCAAAGTTTTTTCCTCTCTCTCTCTCTCTCTCTCTCTCTCTCTCTCTCTCTCTCTCTCTCTCTCTCTCTCTCTCGTTATCCTTTCATCTCATACAAATTAAACCTTCTCCATTCTTCTCTCCCTCCCAGTCTCTGTCTCTGTCAGTCTGTCTGTCTGTTTTTTTTTTTCTTTTTTGCTCACATAGCAGGAAATAACGGCTTTTAGCTGGATGCTTAGATAACATTTACCTTTTGTAAAAGGGACTATTATGGGAGAAATATGGAGCCTTTATTGGTTTCCCTAAAGGATATTGACCATTAGTCTATCAGGGGGATTTCGTTTATTTTTCTCCCTATACGGTTTTCCATTCAGGGAAAACGTTTTTAAGAGGTAAATGACATCTCAGTTTGGCGGTGGCTGCTTCTTATTGTATTATTCATCTGTTCTAATATATTGGTTGTAAACTCTAATTCATATAACTTCTACAAATATTGTAATAGATAAATGCTAAAATCACACACACACACACACACACACACAGAGCTTTAATTCACGATAACGCTCAAAAGGTAAACATTTGTTACTTGCTGGGGTGTTTCTCAAATCCAGAGTAGAATACTTCGGGAAAATGGTAAATAAATTTTTATTATATTCTCTCCGAGGGTATCTTGGATCTTTTGAGGGGTAGTTTCACATATTTATAAAAAATAATACCTTATTGCTTCTCAAAAATAATTTTTTTCCGAAAACTGATACTCCATTGAAATATTTTTTTTATATGGAAATCGCCTTAACTTCAGTCACTGACATCGAAATCGTCATATACAAAAATTTTCTCTCTCTCTCTCTCTCTCTCTCTCTCTCTCTCTCTCTCTCTCTCTCTCTCTCTCTCTCTCTCTCGTATAGAGGAAACTAATGACAGGTAGCACTGTTCTCCGGAAATGTCTATCTTTTGTTTAAAGGAGCTTAATAGCCAAAAAATATGCCATCTATTTGTTTCCTGTAAACGGATATTGGGCATCACTCTAATAGGTATTTTTCTCATTTTTCTACTTTTATAGCCTGTACTTGAGGGATAAATGGCTCATGGGATAAATACTTTTGCAATGGGGTCAAAGTATTAAATTTTTTCATTGTTTTTTTCGTTCTTTGTTATACTGAAACTGATTACCTGGTCGTTCACTACATAAAAGCATTTATTTTAATGGACACATGAAGACACAGACACACGCAGAGAGAGAGAGAGAGAGAGAGAGAGAGAGAGAGAGAGAGAGAGAGAGAGAGAGAGAGAGATAATGGACACATGAAAACACAGACACGCAGAGAGAGAGAGAGAGAGATAATGGACACATGAAAACATAGACCCGCAGAGAGAGAGAGAGAGAGAGAGAGAGAGAGAGAGAGAGAGAGAGAGAGAGAGAGAGAAAGATACTGGACACATGAAGACAGACACACAGAGAGAGAGAGAGAGAGAGAGAGAGAGAGAGAGAGAGAGAGAGAGAGAGAGAGAGAGAGAGAGAGAGAGAGAGAGAGATAATGCACACATGAAGACACAGGCACACGCAGAGAGAGAGAGAGAGAGAGAGAGAGAGAGAGAGAGAGAGAGAGAGAGAGAGAGAGAGAGAGATAATGGACACATGAAACACAGAGAGAGAGAGAGAGAGAGAGATAATGGACACATGAAAACATAGAAGAGAGAGAGAGAGAGAGAGAGAGAGAGAGAGAGATGAGAGAGATAAGACACATGAAGACACAGACACACGCAGAGAGAGAGAGAGAGAGAGAGAGAGAGAGAGAGGAGAGAGAGAGAGAGAGAGAGAGAGAGAGATAATGAAGACAGACAGACACACAGAGAGAGAGAGAGAGAGAGAGAGAGAGAGAGAGAGAGAGATAATGGACACATGAAGACACACACAGAGAGAGAGAGAGAGAGAGAGAGAGAGAGAGAGAGAGAGAGAGATAATGGACACATGAAAACACAGAGAGAGAGAGAGAGAGAGATAATGGACACATGAAAACAGACATGAGAGAGAGAGAGAGAGAGAGAGAGAGAGAGAGATAATGGACACATGAAGACAGACACACGCAGAGAGAGAGAGAGAGAGAGAAGACACAGACACACGAGAGAGAGAGAGAGAGAGAGAGAGAGAGAGAGAGAGAGAGAATGGACACATGAAAACACAGACAGAGAGAGAGAGAGAGAGAGAGAGAGAGAGAGAGAGAGAGAGAGAGATAATGGACACATGAAAACACAGACACGCAGAGAGAGAGAGAGAGAGAGAGAGATAATGGACACATGAAGACACAAACACACGCAGAGAGAGAGAGAGAGAGAGAGAGAGAGAGAGAGAGAGAGAGAGAGAGAGAGAGAGAGAGAGATAATGGACACATAAAGACACAGACACACGCAGAGAGAGAGAGAGAGAGAGAGAGAGATAGTTAAAAGGAATGAGAAAATGCTTTATACAACGATACATGCCATTTTTCGCTCACGAGTAAATTCTGTTTTGTAACCTTCTTCATTATTTGAAAAAAAAGGACAGGTTATAAATAAGCCTAAAAGAACATCGGGGAAATCCTTATGGTAAACAAACAATAAACTAATAAAATACTATCATTTGTCATTTCGTAGTATTAATGACTATTAACTTTTAACTCTATAACATATTAACATCGAATGTGGATGCAGCAAGATATTTTAATTTACTCTGTTTAACTATCCAGATTTTTCAAGTGATTTCACACGATTCTCACTTATCTATTTTTTTTTTTTTTAATCTTTACGAAGCTTGGATTGTTTTCAGGTTCCCATTTCCTTCAGTTAAGTGTTCTATTTCTATTCCGAAACAATTAGAAAATAAGCTATGGGGCGCAGTATCAAAACAGCAACTTCAAAATTTACATTTGAGGAATAAACTTATGAAGAAACAGTGCGTACAAATCAAAACGTTTAGGAATAGAGAAATTGTATCAGTTCCCCTACCTGTTCAACGTTATAAAATAAATTCCGCTAATTATTTTCCTTTTATACTTAAAACAGCTAATTTTGTATTAAATAATTAATAGGTTAATAACTGAAGTACATTGTATGGAAATCTTCTCCATTAAAAACTTAAAATTTATTTTTTTATTTTACCAGTAACATCTGGCCTTTCAAATATAACTTCAGCACCGCAGTGATAATTGATAATTTTTCCTTTCCTTTTAATCATTAGGTGAATTTACCTCACAATGATTACTGATATCTTCCCAATAGCGTTCTTTGCTTGAATCAATAAATTATTTGCAGAAAATATTATGAAAATGGATATTTTGTACGGTTTTGCGAAAAAAATTCGAGTCATATCAAATCTTCCAATAAAAACGATATCCTTCTGATTCACAAATATCTATTCATGTGACAGTGGAAGAGGTAAAGATAAATCTTTAAGCCACGAGGTTCCAGCCAATAACAGTAAGTATTAAAAGACTTAGTTTATGGATGACTGCCCAAAGGGCGTAAGGTGGATCTTACGGAAAGATCAATAAGGATTAAAATAATTTATGTTTTTACCACCTCCAGTTTAAAGACTAAATATATTTGGGGAAGAGTGGGATTTCATACTAATGCGCAACTTCCAGTAGCTGTTTAGGGTATTTAATTCAATTCCGCGATGCACTGTTATCAACATTTGTTCATGGAATAAACAAAAGGAACGGCCTTCCTTATAACTTCAATACGCTCTGATAGCTTACTCGTCTTAATGTCGTAGATCTTTCCAGATACTCATTAAATGAAAAGATTATATAAAAATTTATATTACCGTCCAATTCCATCATAACATTAGAGCATTAAAACAGATAATGTTCACAGGCCTAGAGATAACCTTTTGTTCTCGTAAGTATGGTTAATCTATATTTTGAAATGTAGATTAGACGTCGTTTACTAATATTTCAAGCAATGTTACTTTTTTCTGTAAGGAATATGTGGAACTTATCATTATTCAATAATCTGTTCCAAAACGCTTTTATTTAAAATTTCTAAAATCGTTACTACTATTCCTCTTAAAATTACTGAAATTCGAGTGTTATAAATCAATACAATAAATAAACCGTTATTAGAAGAGTCGGAGCATTTTGAAAATTTCTTATAGTTTTACAGTCTTTTTTCCCGCTCCATTTATCATGCTGTCAAACAGTAAACCATTATAGGCCCAAACATTCAGAAGGAGATCACAGAAAAATGATCCACTTTTGATTTCTTCCTCAGTACAATTTCCGTCGAATATCCAGTTCTATGAGCCTTCTTCAAAAAGAACCCTAGAGTTACAAATAATATAGATGTCATGGACTACCCATTCTCTGGTCTCGAGGCTGCACATCAAGCTTAAGGTTATTTACGCATATTTGAATAGGCACATAGTCTTGATATTATATATATATATATATATATATATATATATATATATATATATATATATATATATATATATATATATATATATATATACATATACATATCATATATATACATACTTGTTCTATATATATTAATATATAATTATATATATATATATATCATTCAAACTGGATATTATATATATCCAGTTTGAATGATATATATATATCCTATATATATATATAAATGTATATATATATATATATATATATATATATATATATATATATATATAACTATAATTACACAATTGTGTGTGTGTAGAATGTAAAGTGGATGATACCATCCAGTTTGAATAAGTGTGTGATATATACATATATATATATATATATATATATATATATATATATATATATATATATATATATATATATATATATATATATATATATATGTATACATATACATACATATATATATATATATATATATATATATATATATATATATATGTGTGTGTGTGTGTGTGTGTGTGTGTGTGTGTGTGTGTGTGTGTGTGTGTGTGTGATAAAAAAACCTTAGCGCTTTAATACCGTCATATTTCGGTTTTCTGACGAACATATACCACCTTCGAGCTCACACGTAAGAGACAAGTTTTTACTTTTATGTATTTGTCTTGTTTGGTCTCGAGGAGTGGCGCAAATTGACGGACAATGGGCAGGTCTTCAGATTGGCCTTGTTTATTGAAAAAGTGTGAAGTAAAGGAAATGCATGGCTGCTGAACTTCTTGATATGCCCTGGAATGGAAATGATTTCCATTACGTCTTGGGGAAATATTCAATTTGCCATATCTACAAGAGGGGAGATATGAAAGTAGTTGCTTTTGTAGGGGGATATCTCCTTTGTATCATGTCTCAATAAGGTCTATAGGAGAATAAATCTTGCTTAATAGCAAATGACTTTAAAATGAGGCGGGAACAGATGGAAGCATTTTTGGGCTTTTATTTACAATTTGGTAACATGAACGAACATACAAAAAAAATTATGATATATTTTTGAGATTTTGCTGAATATAATATATAAATAAACATGCAAACAAGCAGATACATGCATGAAATAGCAACAAGAGAAAATATGTACGAAAATAGAAGCGACGATTAACTTTCCTAACTAGAAGGTCTTAGGTCTTTTGCACGTATCACTTTAGTATGGAACTTGGAATTGTCAGGTCACATAAGGAATCAGAAGTATGTTGATAAATAACAAGTTGATTTTTATTTAGCATCCTCCACACTTACATTTCAGTTTTCATCTTTTACTTGCTTCGAGGAATGCTATGTCCCATGGTTTTGATTGGCTAGATGGCTTAGATTAAGCCGCTTTATGCCAGCATCGGCGTTTATCTAAATGTGATCTGTAAGTGTGGTAAGGTTTTAAAAGCTTCAAGACGTTTGGTGTACAGCCACAGATCCTGACTTACCAAGAGACACGAGTCTCGAATAAAGTCAGCTCCTTGAGTTTACAGACCTTCAATCGAATTAAGAAAAATTAATATATATAGCTTGAAGAGAAAATACATTTAATGGGAATTTGCGAGAAAAAATGTAAAAATTGAAGCGACTGCAAGATCTCTCAGTAGAAAACTCAGGATTATATATAGAATTTTATGACTGATATATGGCAACGAAGCTCATAAAACCCTATGTAGTTCATAATGACGGCTAAGAGAGCCTGACTTCCAGCCCCCCGCCCCCGATTCAACAAAAAAAAAATTAAAATCCAAGTTTCCCTGCACTGGTATTCCCAAAAATTCTCATAGAAACTCACATCTCCTTTTATTATCTTGTTGATTCGTGATGGACCTGCCATTTCGCAGCTTTATGGCTGCTCTGGAGCCATTTCATCTTCCTCGACTTCATCGAGACGAGCAGTAGGTAAGCCAGAGCAGAAATCGCATCTTTTCACTTCGACCGTGAGGAAAGTTGCCGGGGTGCCCTTAATTAATCTTCGCTCGAAGTATTAAAAAGACAATGGAAAAATAAAGGCGAGAGATAAAGAAAATAGCTGTGCAATTTCGCCCTTTAATAATACTGGGAATATTACATTTACAAAAAAATATACTCCTTTTTCATCACTATTATTTTCCTTTTCTATAATCATAAGAGCAATTCGCAGAATTCGATACTGGTAAAGAAGGAGGTCGCTGAAGGGTATACTTTTAATCAGCATCATTTTCGTATCACTTTAATTTCGACTTCCTTTAATTTTCTTACATTGCGATTGTCGCTTTTCAACGGTGGGGACCCGCGGAACTATAGCAAACTTATACCGAGTGCTGATAACTATGTATGACCCCTACATTTAAGCATCTTTTATATCGTGTATTGCTCAAAATGTCTCTAAATTACTTTAAAACCTACACTGCTCAAAATGTCTCCAAATTACTTTAAAACCTACACAAGTCCACATTACTTATTTATATAACTATTTAGTTTAGCATGTACTATATGTATATGTATGTATGTATATATATATATATATATATATATATATATATATATATATATATATATATATATATATATATATATATATATATATATATATATTGTCATAATCTGGGGATCTTGGTTGGGAGAGAAACAAATTTACTTCGGGACTGCCAAAGAACCAAGTGAGCCCAGCTTATGAACAAAGGAAAAGTTATTTGAAAACTTACCTCAGATTTTCCCTGGATTTACACGTAAATGATTAAGGTCGCCATTTGGAATTAGACTTCCTTTACAATTAAAAGGGGTCTATTTACAGAGATTAATCAATCAAGCAAGGAGACAAAACAGAATGCAAAATGGTAACCAATGGGCAGGCTCATTAAAATATATACAGTGAAGCAATAACGCAGTAACTGGCAAGCAAGCAAGCTAATTAAGAAGAGGCCAATGTACAATACAGTTACTCACGTTATAATAATAACTTGGTTAGGCCAAAATTACATTACAAGGTGCTCAGTTAATTGTGCTGCAAAGGATTGAAATCCAGGATGGGGAAATTAATTCATATAAAATTCAGCAGGCCACAACGGACTTCAGTAACTGGACTGCGACCAGAAATAGTTTCAGGATTTGAATGGCAGTCAGGTTTATCGGACACAGAGTGCAATGGAGCAGCTGATATCTCCCCTTGACTAATAAATTGTGGGCGCCAACAATCGATCGGCCGTTCGTCAGAAAATATGTCAGCCCACTGACGAAGATGGGCGATAGACTTCCACCCAGAACTGAGATGAGAACGCGTCTGATCTTCCAAAACCAGCAGCATCTTATGGGGGCCTCATCTTAGGTCGACATTGCCTGCGAACACATCAGACAACCAGCAAAGAGGGCAGAGGAAAAGATTTCTTAAAGTTAAGTACTTAAAGCTTAAAGTCCTACCTGGACACTAGCCCTAATAAGCCCCTTAACCTTCCCAAACACTAACTACTCCCACATCACGCGATGGGGGTGAGAAGGGGAGTTCCATTGTTCCCCGGATCGAACGATTTAGGGGGAAGGGATAACTATCCGCTACCTACTGGTGCTAACAGCTTCGATCTGGTTCAAACTCTGTGTTTTTTTTTCTGTCATAGACTGCCAATTCCTTCCACCCTACAGTAAAAGGAACAACAAACTGTGTTTCAAAATTAAATATGCGCTGGGGTCTACATGAGGGAGGGATATCCTTGATAGGTTCCCCCTTTGGAAAGGCCTTCACACCCTTTCGGGTGCGAAGGTCTCAGCTAATTCCTCCCAAATGACAGGTGGATTGTGGCCCTGCAGCATCTAAAGGAACCTACCTAACTGCTAAGAGGGGTTCTGAATTGGCTATGATGATGGGAAAAATCTATGCCTAGACAGCCGCACACGGTAAACACCTAACCTAACCTAACCTACTATCCCCACGACTCTGGCACTGAACGAGCTGGCACTAACGAATGGCTTGCACTGAGTTATGATCAGCACAACGCTTTACGATTAACACACAACAAATTGAAACATGACCCCTCAGTGTCCCGGGCGTGGGTTGGGACAGTGATTCCTGTCTTGATGACAGGGCTGGGCCTCTCGGTTCGTGGAGTTGGCCGCTGTGGCTAGCCTACTGAGGCACTTTGATCGCCTCTCGGAGTGCCCTCTTACGTTGCAGGTCCTGCAGTGGTAGTGTGCGGGGTCACTTTGTGATGAGGGAGTAATTCTTTGGTGGCTGTCCGGTCACGAGATCTGCTGACTGGGCCTGGAATGTGGACGTGGTGGATTAAGTGCTGTCACTCTTATGCGAATGGAAGGTTCGGCTGACAGTGGCACAGCTTTCACAAAGGCTGTGTCCCGATCCGAAGAGGTTGCTGTGGATACGCTGGCAGAAGCAGTCAGGCAACAGAGTGGTGTGGGGGTGGGACATCCCCAGAGGATGTCTCGTCCAAGCAGGAACTCCACTCCGTGCCGAATTCGTTTGACAACGCCAAGACGGTGAACTTTGTCGCTACAAGGGGTGATCACCCTGAGCTCAACTGTGGGGACGGTCAGGGAATGTTCATCCACCCAGGTCACGGTCCACTTGGTGTTCTCCTCTACCTTGGCACTGGCTGGCACTTGGGCCCGATCGATCAGACTAATGTCTGAGCCAGTGTTGGCAGTAGTTGGCAGGTGCACTGGTGGGCTGGAACCATCCTGAGAAGCCACTGAGACAGACTGTGTCCAGACCCTCTCAGGGTGAGTCTTCTCCGGTGGCTCAGCTAAGGAGGCGGTGCCACTGATCATCATGTTGATGTGCCTGGGCACGACTACATGTTTTGGGCATGCAGGATACCCTGAAGAAGAATGTCTGGAAGCTCCACAGTCTCAGCAGGGGCCCCTGTGGTAGGTTGATCTCCCGGCAGTGATGGTGTGCTGGGAAGATGGGGTGGAATTAGGCGGAGAGGAAGACTGATGGTTGTTGGTAGGCTGTCGAGAGTTGTTGCCTTGTTGGTTGCTATCTTTGTAGCACCACTCTGCTTCAGCATGGCTGTACTTTTTACAGATGGGGCACGGAGGCTTGTTAGGCGGTCCGTTCTGTGAGGGATTGAAACCCGAGAGGTGTTCGGGTGGCACAATTTTGCGCGACAAGGTCCTGTGGGAAGGATTGTATGTCTCCCAGGCATCAACTAAGCAGCAGGCTTCCTTGAGAATGGCTGGCTGCTTATCACTAAGATACACAGCCAGAGGCCAGGGTGCACACTGGAAGAGGTCCTCCAGCATGGCCCGGTTGAACAAATCATCAAAGGTGTTGCATCACATAGACTCTAACCAGCGGGTCCCAGATTGGGTCTTGTGACAGGCCCATTCTGTCCAGGACCAGCCGACATTCTTAGCCATACATCGGAATCGTTGTCTCCACCTCTCAGGGGTTATTTCATACGCCTTAGCGATGGCCTCACAGATGGCAGCCATGTCCCCTCGTTGATCTCTTTCCAGGGCTCGGTGGGCAGCTTTAGCCTTCCTGTCTAAGTGCTTGATAAGCAGTAAGGCCCTCTCAGCCAGGCTGACGTCATAGGTCTCGAAGAAGAATTCGATCTCTTCGAGCCATCGTTCCGCTCATCTTCAGTCCATTTTCCCACATTTTCAACAGAGAGGTATTTAGTGCAGATGGAGTGGGGCTAGAGGCTTGTTGTGCTGCTAAAGCTTCTGCGCTTTCCTTCTTGGCTCTCTCCAACTCGAGCTCCCTGTCTTTGAGGGCTAATTCATGCTGTCTTCTCCTTTCTTCTTCTTCGCTTTCACACTGTATCCTCTGCTCCTCTCTTTCTTCTTCTTCTCTCTGTTGCTCGGCTTCTTGCTGTCTTTGTTCTTCTTCATACTTTCTCTTCTCAGCAATCTGTTCCTTTACAAACCTTTGAAGGGCCTGGCCGGAAAGACCGTCCTCCTTCCCTATATTCCTAAAATATTGGTGCTCCTCGGTTGACATGTTGCTGATGGGGAAGGGGTGCTGAGTGAGTTAACTGGGTGTTCCTGGAGGAAAAGGTTTGTGACGATGAAGAAGTGTCCTTAGTTTACTGGCACTTCAGTGAGTGGCACCTTTGAATGAGGTGGCACTGTGGATGAGTGTGCCGTGCGAAGGTCACACTAGGGGAAAGCATTCCTGAAGGGAGTCTGAGTCCTTATGAGCGGATACACTAGTAAATGGAGTGCTCCTGAAGGCTCTATGGTCCTTATGGGCAGATGCACTGGTTGTATGGCACTCTGTTTCTTCAATACAGGTGCAATGGCTTATACGAGGTTAATATGGTTGGGTGGCACTGTAGTGCCGGTGCGCTCCGTGGAGCAATGCACAATGTCAGTGCATGAATTGGCACTGAAGGTGAGGTACTCTGCCTGAGCAGAAGGTAAGTAGGAGTAAAAGGTAAATGAGAGACTCCAGCAGTAAGGGAAGAGAACAGGAAAGTAGAAGGAGAAAGATAAGTGCTTCAGTGAGTGGGTGCTTAGCAGTGCCGCAGATTAGTGGCACTGAGAGAAATGGAAACTGGATGTGACATGAGTGGGTGGCTAGTTATAAGAACTAGAGGGCAATGCCTGACATGAGGACAGGTAGGATACGAGCAGCATAAGCAAGTCTAAGATAAGATATACCCCACTCCTGCACTCCAGTTGGACGACGTGTAATGAGATAGATATACATGCGCTTTATAGCGTACGATAAATTATCTGGACTAAGCACTTGAAAAGAAAAAAGGCTGTTATGCGCAATTATTCGCTAAACACAAGTACTAATAAACTTCACGCACTGTGTATATGATAAAATTTTACTGGGTAATGAATTTGAAATTCCAGCTTAAGTATTAAGAGAATTCTTTGTATTTGCTTTTATGGTATGTGAGTTGGTTCCCAAACCCATAAATGAATTATGTCGGTCCCGAGTTAAGGTGAAAGGATACGCGAGGAAAAAAAATCTCTCTCTCTCTCTCCTCTCTCTCTCTCTCCCGGTGAGCATTGTGTAATGGAATGTACTTGTTATGAAATTTTAGTTAAAGTGATTTTCTTTTATGCTCAAGAGAAAATAAAGTATTCTGTGGAATTACGTTACGTTAAGGCTTCTTTTGCAATGAACTTTGAGTATTTACATAATTTCTACTGTCTTGCATGCATCAAGAGCCGTAGTATGGCAAGCAAAGGGTTTCAAATTGTTTCAAAGAGTTTCCCAGGTTATGTTAAGGCACACATGGAGGAAGGCTCGTTCCGTGAACGAACGTTGTGGGACTGCTGCGCTCAGGGAAACAGCTGATCATGTAGGGAATGGAAATGAAATTGAAAAGAAAACGCTCCTTCTTCAATAATTTGGGTTTTGGATAAAAAGATGAATATTTTAACGTTAAACCATCAACAATGTCTTTTCTTTACTTTACTTTACTTTTAATACGCTTGGAAATGTTTTTCATTTTGTCCAACACTGGGACGATTCCTGCATGTGCCGATTTGAGCAGAACGTGTAAGAGCCCCGACGCTGTCTCTTCCAAACACGTGTGTTCGTGTGTTCGTCAATTGTCATCATCAGAGTCGACAGGACAAAACAGGAGCGTCTCGTTTTCTTTCTCTACATGAACGCGATTTCAACCATACAATATTTCTGTCTGTTCTCCCTAAGCATTGTTGTCTTAATGTATGTACAATCACCACTACAGGCATTGCCATGCAAGCATTCTAATCATGTACTCATAATGTTCCAACGAATCTTCTGTATCAAACTGTGTGTATGTTTCTGTTTGTGAAGACGCCAAATGTCTCGCCATTTCACATATATTATGCTACTGCATTGTATCCATTAATCTGTCTTGAATCTCAAGCAATTGGCCATATGTAGAATTTCCTGGCCTTTCCACTGATGTATGTTTCATCACTGTATGTTAATCAAGTCTCTTGATATCGCCATCTGTTTGTCTGCCAACAAACACAGATGTCTGAACCTTTTATCTCTGTTTTACCTGTCTGTGTGTAGATGCTATATTACCGCTCGCACGCGTCAATAACATCTTCGAAGATTCTGTACATTTCGAAAACTGCAGCCACAAATGAATATTTTACAGATGGATCAGTAGATCTCAGCATCCCGGCAGCAGCAGCAGGAGTCCACTCAACAACCCTCAAAGCATGCTGGAGGCTCTCTGACAATGCCTCCACTCTACAAACTGAACTGATTGCCATTGCAAAAGCTCTAGAAGACTCTCAGCGTAGGCAGGGAAACACAACAATTCATACTGACTCAAAAGGAGCACTACAAACTATAACAAAAGGAAAAGCAAAGGAAAATATCAGACTTCTATCAAGCATATGGGCAATTGCAAGCCTCCATCAAAACAGGAACAGGGAAATAACATTAAACTGGATTCCGAGCCATGTGGGAATACAAGGAAACAAAGAAGCAGATTCTCTAGCAAAAAGTGGGTTGCTACACACCAACGTTAGTATCAAAATCAGCCCCTCACTCACACAACTGAAAAACAAGGCAGCAGCACACTGCCAACTACAAGAAGAAAGCAAAGTCAGAAGAGCTGTTTCCGTGGCTCAAAACCGCCAAATGGTACATAGACACTGTAAACCTAAAACCACACAATATAACCAAAGACATGTCACGGGCCCTAGCAGTCATAATCCATCGGCTAAGGCTAGGATACCTGTGCACATGGCAAAGAATAGTAGACAATCCTCAACCATGCAAGTACTGTGAAACAATCCCAGAAGAACCCCTGGAACACTACCTTCTTGACTGTACAGAAACAGAACAGCTAAGAACAAGTTATGAAGGTAATGAAAGAACAGCTACCCAAATAACAAAGCACATACTGACAAACATCCATGAATTTGCAGGCTTCCTATGCTCCTACCCACCACCAAGATAACTCTAAAGAATCCATACCTTAAACCACCCACCCTCCTTCCCTATTCTTAAATCAGACTCAACAGACTCGACCCAGACAACAAATAAAAATTCATACCATTCATCTCTAAATACTGACTTTAGAAATCACCCCTCCCCTATCATTCCATCCATCACAATCAACACCCAACAAATACACAAAACACATACAGACACAAGAATTAGGACTGGACAAGGAATATGGCTTTGGATCACCACGAACTAGCATACTAGCTACCTGTGCCTACTACTCAATTCTTCTTTTTTCCATCTGTTGGCCTCTCCCACTAGCCAACACTCACTGCTATTGTACTTTTATCCTCATCTGATAGGTACCTTAGGGTTCAAAGAGGTTGCAACCTTGCCTGTTAAACCTTTTCATTTCAAAAATTTCACCCCACCAAAATCACTTTCAGGTATCATAATAAAGTTTTCATTAACCTACCCATCTCACAGACTCATCATCAACATATAGTTACAGGCTGCTCTAGAAGCAAGAGCCCGTGCTGGCACAAGGCCAGCTAAATCTAAAACAACAACAACTGTACATTTATCTCAGTAAGGAACTACCAATAAACCAGTAAACACCCAGCCAATATGTCACTCATACCCCAGTCCTTACACTGGTGACCCTGGAGTGACCCAAAGGACCCGGCCGACCCAAGATGATGAGCCACGCGCTGAGAGACCCTTCGCCGCCTCGCTGTTTCCCGCCGTTCCTGAGTTCTCAGTAGAAGTCCGACCCTCTGAGATGACCCACTCCACCACCGGAGCCCTGGATGCCTCCTCCAGGAAACCTGAAGCCGCAGCGGCTCCCGTCCTCCTCGAGCTCCTGCTGGCCGGTGCCGCCCTTCAGCCTCCTACCTGCCCCTAGCCCAAGCCCTTCGAACCAACCACAATTTCCGCATCGATGCCTTGCTTGTAGGGGGAACATTGTAAGAGCCCGTCGCCCCAACGCCTTCTCTTCCAAACAATCAGACGTTACACACGTCTTGGGGGAGAGTACTTGTAAGAGCCCCGACGCTGTCTCTTCCAAACACGTGTGTTCGTGTGTTCGTCAATCGTCATCATCAGAGTCGACAGGACAAACAGGAGCGTCTCGTTTTCTTTCTCTACATGAACGCGATTTCAACCATACAATATTTCCGTCTGTTCTCCATAAGCATTGTTGTCTTAATGTATGTACAATCACCACTACTTGAATTGTCATGCAAGCATTCTAATCATGTACTCATAATGTTCCAACGAATCTTCTGTATCAAACTGTGTGTATGTTTTTGTTTGTGAAGACGCCAAACGTCTCGCCATTTCACATATATTATGCTACTGCATTATATCCATTAATCTGTCTTGAATCTCAAGCAATTGACCATATGTAGAATTTCCTGGCCTTTCCACTGATGTATGTTTCATCACCGTATGTTAATCAAGTCTCTTGATATCGCCATCTGTTTGTCTGCCGATAAACACAGATGTCTGAACCTTTTATCTCTGTTTTACCTGTCTGTGTGTGGACGCTACATTACCGCTCACACGCGTCAATGACATCTTCGAAGATTCTGTACATTTATCTCAGTAAGGAACTACCAATAAACCAGTAAACACCCAGCCAGTATGTCACTCATACCCAAGTCCTTACAAACGTTTCTTGCTCGCCGTGTAAATGCCAGATGCCGCTACATGGTTTCCTGTAAGCTACTGGTTATCTCAAAATTTATCACTGACCAAGAAATTGTAGATTTCTTTGCCGTACATATTCCGAAATAAACTCTTAGCTACTGGTTCTAGCTTACATGTGCAAAGTTCCCTAACTACACACTCCCTAATTCGTAAGTGGCAACCTCACACCCTGTCCCTACACTTTGGAAATTTTGTGGGTGCGCTTACTTCTCTGGTTCGCTAACTTAAAACCCTATGCATTCTCCTGTGTTATGAATGCTTGTAACGATACGAGAATTGTTGTGTTTCTTTAAAGAAATATTAATATCACTTCTCTTATTTCCTTAATGTTAGACACATGCACATACCCTTTTTACCAACGATCTCTGCTCCAATCACTTCTGTGTCTTTTGAATAATGAAATTATTACCGTAAATTAAAATGATTGATTATATATTCCTGGTTTTTTCATAGTCTAGCTTAATAGCTAGGCTAATTAGCGCTAATGCGACTAGATCCTGGCAAGATGTCGTCACTGTCATAAAATGGGGACCTTGGTTGGGGAGAGAATTGAAACAAATTTACTGCGGACTGCCAAAGAACCAAGTGAGCCCAGATTATGAACAAAGGAAATGCTATTTGAAAACTTACCTCAGATTTTCCCTGGATTTACACGTAAATAATTAAGGTCGCCTTTTGGAATTGGATTTCTTTTACAATTAAACGGGGTTTATTTACAGAGATTAAGCAATTAAGCAAGGGGACAAAACAATGTAAAATGGTAACCAATGGGCAGGCTCATTAATTGTATACAGTGAGCAATAATGCAGTAATTGGCAAGCAAGCAAGCTAATTAAGAAGGGGCCAATGTACAATACAATTATTTCCATTATAATAATAACTTGGTTAGGCTAAAATTACATTACAAGGTGCTCAGTTAATTGTGCTGCGAAGGATTGAACTCCAGGATGGGGAAATTAATTCATATAAAATTCAGCAGGTCACAACGGACTTCAGTAATCGGACTGTGACCAGGGATAGTTTCAGGATTTGAATGGCAGTCAGGTTTATCGGACACAGAGTGCAATGGAGCAGCTGATATCTCCCCTTGACTAATAAATTGTGGGCGCCAACAATCGATCCGCCTTTCGACAGAAAATACGTCAGCTCGCTGAAGAAGATTCCGCCCAGCACTGAGATGAGAACGCGTCTGATCTTCCAAAACCAGCGGCGTCTTGTGGGGGCCTCATCTTAGGTCGACATTGCCTGCAAAAACATCAGACAACAAGCAAAGAGGGCAGAGGAAAAGATTTCTTAAAGTTAATAAGCCCTTAACCTTCCCAAACACTAACTACCCCCACATCACGCGATGGGGGTGAGAAGGGGGGTTCCATTGTTCCACGGATCGAACGATTTAGGGGAAGGATAACTATCCGCTACCTACTGGTGCTAACAGCTTCGATCTGGTTCAAAATCTGGGTTTTTTTTTTTTTTCTGTCCTAGCCCGCCAATTCCTTCGACCCACAGTGAAAGGAACAACAAACTGTTTCAAAATTTAAATATGCGCTGGGGTCTACATGAGGGAGGGATATCCTTGATTATATATATATATATATATATATATATATATATATATATATATATATATATATATATATATATATATATATATATATATACTTATATATATATATATACATATATACGTGCACACAAAAACACACACACACCCATATATATATATATATATATATATATATATATATATATATATATATATATATATATATATATATATATATATAAACCATGCTAAACTTTCCAATGTCTTTTCTAACACTTCGAGCGAAGATTAATTAAGGCCACCTCGGCAAATTTCCTCACGGACGGAGTGAGAAGAATCTGGGAGATGCGATTTCTGCTCTGACTTACCTACAGCTCGTCTCGACAATGTCGAGAACAATGAAATAGCTTCAGAGCAGGAAAAAAACAGGTCTGATGTTCCACAGGGCTGCGAAATGGCAGGTCCATCATGAATCAACAATAAAAGGTGTGATTTTCTATGAGAGTTTCTATATACATAAATATATAAATATAGATACATATATATATATATATATATATATATATATATATATATATATATATATATATATATATATATATCTTGAGAGAGAGAGAGAGAGAGAGAGAGAGAGAGAGAGTATACTTAATCGAATGAAAAAGTGTTACAATCACGTTCGTCCTTCAAAACGCATCTGTTTACTGCAAAATTCTTTTGCTGTTTGGGCAGAAAATTTACATGAAAGATATACATACGGTAGATGTTAAAAAGGAATAATGATCGTTTCCTTCAATAACAAGAAGTGACGCCAATCAGATATCTGTCTAAATATTAAATAAATCCTGGAACTTAATCTTTGTACATATTCCACCGAGAACCTCTCCTTTCCTCTTCTTAACCTTCCAGCTCTTCAGTAAATGGCTGTTAGCAGATGGTTCGTTTCCCAAATTACGAAGAGAGAGATTGGTATTACACTGCCTGCATAATGGTCTGATCTTGCTCCATTTGTCTAATGGCTCTTCAAACCCAGCCTTTTCTCAGTGCAGTCTATTTGCACAGAGGAAAAGTGTTCGTTCAAGTGTAAGTTCACTTTGCCTTTAAACGGTGTGGCGCAAAAAAAAAAAAGAAAAAACAGTCGTTAGAGAGAGAGAGAGAGAGAGAGAGAGAGAGAGAGAGAGAGAGAGAGAGAGAGAGAGAGAGCTCCATTCCCCTAGCATTAATCAAACAAGAGATCTCTAATAATTTATGTAACCGTTAAAACGTATATATTATTATGTAATCCTGTGCTCAACTTCTATGCTGGGGTAATGCTTGAAAGACGAAATTAGACTGCTGAAAGATACAAATGGCAGAAGACTGATTCCATTCGTTATAACAAGCAAGTCAAGCTGCTTTCCATTCTTGTTCAAGGAAAACTCTGATAATCGAAAAAAATGCCCCTTTTAATTGCCTCTTTTACAACCCTTTAAAGCTCTCCACTCCAATTTCCCTCGACATTTCCGAACTCTTCGCATGCTTTGAGTTTTTTTAGCAGTACAAAAGAGCATTGCCTAAAAAGGCAAAGATTTTCAAATGCCGTACAACGTGCCTTTTCCTCAAGGTGAGTTCGCTGCTGAGCCAGGTAACAAAAATGGATTCAGGGTCAGTAGGGAGATATTTCGTTGTTATATTTTCAGGCAAAGAAAGAAATACATCTCACATACACACATCGTTATTTTGCCTCACATGTATAAAATTGAACTGACCTTTTTGGAATATGAGCAGGCATTCTAATAACGAGTTTCTGTTTATCACAAAATGTATTACAAAATGGACAAGGTCAAACAATAAACAGGCTTTTTTCCTTTTTATCTTTATCTATACACATTATGCATGAAGCTCTCCACGAAATTAACTGTGTTTGGATTTTTCAGTGTATGGCAATGCCATAAATCAGAGAGACTTTGCTTACCATTTCAAATATATTACCAAATAAAACTGGAATAAATACATTAAATACATTTATGTTGGAGTGAGACTGTAAACAAAGCAGGAAATGACGTGACAATGAAAGTTAACTAAAACTGAGATTTTGGTAAATCAGAGCTCTTTGTCAAATGACTTGAATATCAAATTGCAAGTCATTTCCTAGGATAAAGCAAGAGGATTAACAGAGCTGCAAACAGTGCACCTAGTGAATAAATTTTTTTTTTTTTTATAAAGAATTATAAACTTTTCTATAAAAGATTCATAAAAAGGTCGGTATGAATAAGGGGATGATATCGGACAACCAGGAAATTAAGCCACGAAATAAATCGAGGCAAGAATGATTTTTTTGCCCTGAGGGCCAAATGATAGTATGATCGGAATGCAACAGCCTTTATTTCTAAAGTTAAGTATACCTTAGTTTAACCAGACCACTGAGCTGGTTAACAGCTCTCCTAGGGCTGGCCCGAAGGATTAGATTTATTTTACGTGGCTAAGAATCAATTGGTTACCTAGCAACGGGAACTACAGCTTATTGTGGAATCCGAACCACATTATACCGAGAAATGAATTCCTATCACAGAAATAAATTCCTCTAATTCTTCATTTGCAGGCCGGAGACTCGAACTCGGGCCTAGTAGAGTGCTAGCCGCAACTCTACCGACACCCTCAACGAGGAACTTCTTTATTTCTAACCGTGATGACAAGACTAACTTTTGAAGTGTACGTTTTCACAGAGTAACAATGTTTATATTTTACTCTCACTTTGAAGCAAGTATAATGGTAACTCAAACAAACAATAAAAAGAAAGAAAGAAATTAGTTACATTTTTGGTGAACGCCAACTTAACACAACTTTGCGTTGATATACTGAAAATTTATTCATCACAGCCAGCAAAAATCAAGAGGTCCAAATATCGTAATCAATTTCCGTGAAAATGTTGTTTTAGGTGTTATGTCAGGGAAGAGGGTTGAAAACTCTCTCCCCTCCTTCCAAGGTGCCCTCGTAAAAATCAGGGAGCTGTAATTACGTCATATAGTGTAAACAGACAGATGCCGGAAGCTTTTACTTTTGATTCTCTGCATATTATTATTATTATTATTATTATTATTATTATTATTATTATTATTATTATTCAGAAGATGAACCCTATTCATATGGAACAAGCCCAAAGGGGCCATGGACTTGAAATTCACGCTTCCAAAGAATATGGTGTTCATTAGGAAGAACTAAGAGGAGGTAAAGGGAAATGCATAGAGAAGAGCTCCCACTTATTACAAAAGAAAAAAAATTAAATTGATAAATGTGACATTAAAAATGTTGGAAGATGTATAAATGTCAAACACGAATACAATGACTACAAAGGATCGAATAACACTTGGAACGTCTCTGTGGAAAAGCAAAATCTTTAAAAGCTACCACAAAGACATCACTATCTGTGACCCATGAAAAAGAGCGGCACTAAAACTAAACCTCCCTCACCTGACGCAAAGTTATGAGAAACATCAGACTCCTCCTTACGTAACATAGCTTGCAGATTTTCATGAATAAGTGTGTTCTTGCTGAAACCTCTACAATATCAAGGGAACCAAGGTGAGCATTCCAGCATGTCACAGAAATCATGGATGGAGGCCCGAAATTAAATACGACCTAAAGCGGAGGTTTACTTAATGATCATTTCCTCTATGAAACAGCAAATCAGTGTTCGGATTCACATCACTTAAATTCTACTTCGATAGAGAGAGAGATATGAATCTTCGACCAGTGTCAGAGAGAGAGAGAGAGAGAGAGAGAGAGAGAGAGAGAGAGAGAGAGAGAGAGAGATTCTGGGTCATTTATATGTGCCAGATGCCAGACACAATGTCTGAGGTTTAAATATACTAAGTTTCTTTTAATAATAGAGTCAAAAGAGTTCTCTAAGCACTATTTCTCAACAGGGAAATTTAATTTAGTCTAAAAAGTGCGATCTGATTAATCATCTACGAAATACACGTGTATTGCTGGAGTTAAGTTTTAATGTCGATATTCACTACTAGTAATAAAAATAACTGCCTCACAAATATGTGTGTGTGTGTGTGTGTGTGTG